>NC_083691.1:19996818-20299848 GCF_033118175.1 Dama dama | reverse complement strand
TCTGAATATGGTCCAGCAAAGGAAGAACTCTCGAGAAAACCATCAGTTTGATTTTAGAAATGATGAGTTTGAAGAGCTGAACCATCCACGTGGAGACATCTATCTAGCTGGGAATTTGATAAATGAATGTGAATTATAAAATATCTTCTTGGTTAATAAAAATGGAGTCGTCGTACAGGCGTGGGTGAAGTTGCCTGGGAAATAACAGGCAGACTTTGAAGAAGAGAGGTTCCTAAGACAACCCTGTAACAGTAGTAGTATTAGTCACTCAGTTGTGTCTGACTCTTTGGGACCCCATGGACTGTAGCCCGCCAGGCTCCTCTGTCCATGGAATTCTCCAGGCAAGAGTACTGGAGTGGGCTGCCATGCCCTCCTCCAGGGGATCTTCCCCACCCAGGGATTGAACCCGGGTCTCTCGCACTGCAGGCAGATTCATTACTGTCTGAGCCACCACCAGGGAAGCCTGAGGACCCACTTATACAGCGGCTGAGCCAGAGGACAAACAGCCCCTGGGGCAGGGGGTGGGGGGGAGGCAGGTGGACACAGTGACATGGAAGCCAAGAAAGAAAGCGCTTCCAGAAATAGACTGAGAGGCTGGTAAAGGTCTGAAAAAAGTATAAGCATTTATAGAAACGGAAACCAAAGTCATGTATATTTTAGACATGCTACTGACATGAAATGACTAACAGGAATCAGTCTACACTATAAGTCTGCCTTGCTAAAACCGTTCTCATGAGCAACAGGAAAATATTTTACTTAAACATTAAAAAAAAAAAACAACAGGTTAAATCTCTTTTTTCTATAGATGAAGAAACGTTCCAGAGCGGGAGTGACCTGACCACACTCTCCAAGCTGAGAGGTAACAGAGCCAGGTGAGGCCATCTCTGCCCACCCGTCCAGGTCCTTCCCCACCTCCCCTTGTTCTGTGCTGCCTTCACCTGCGTGGTGGCAGAGCTGGCTCCTGGCTCAGTGTGACGGCTTTGCGCACTGACACACGAGCCCTTGCTGAGCCAGGCAGAAACACTTGTGTTTTCCAGGCTTACCTCTTTGATTGTGGTGTTTCTTCCCCTCCATGAAAACCACCATCTTCCTCCCTTTCTGGGCATCTTATCCCTCATGATAGACTCCACCGTGGCCTGTTTTAAATGGATGGTAACATAAATAATGGAACCAAAAAAAGATCAACTTAGCACATTCAAACCAAAAAACACGCACATGCAAATTAAAGATTAAAAAAAAAAGAAAGAAAAAAAACAGAAAAATCAGAGAAAACACGACATACTATTTGTGGATTAAAAATTTTCGAGAAGCAAAACCTAATGGCATCCAAAATTACATTAAGGTAACTTAAGCATGAAGACTTAAGAAGATGTTAAAGGAATAAACAAACAACAAATAAAATACAACACAACAACAACAGAAAAAGAAAGCATTGAAAATCATTAGTGATTAGTCAGACAGCAAGTTTTCAAATTAAAGTGGTTTACTGATTAAGATACTGTTATTCTCAATAAGATGATTATAAAATGAAAAATGAAATGATTAATATGAGGTACAAGGTAAACAGTTTTAAACAAAAAGTAAAATGCATGGAATCTTTTTAGTAGATGTAAATTTCCAAATTTGGGCAAACTGAATATTCATAGATGCATTTGACTTAAAAGCTCAAGTATTAAAAAGAAAATCCATACTCTTGTCCTAAATAAATGCAAATTGAATAGAAGATTAAATATTAATTAGTAATATTCTTTGTAAATCAGTTGTACTTCAATAAATATTTTAAAAATAATAATAATTTTCTAAATATTTTAAAGAACAAAACAGTCATCTTGAGGCTAATTCAAGTGCCAAAGTAAATATTATCTAATTTCCCTTCTTTGGTTTATAGAACTCTCAGGCACTAATGCCTCAGCTAGTAATGAGAGAATTGTCTTTCAACCAAACAAGTTGCAGGTAAGTGGAAAGATAAATAATTCACATATTTAGCCTGAAGTGTGCTTCTTTTTATCATTTAAGAATCCCTACCTGACACAAAAGAAAACTTGAATACACTGAACAAGCCAATCATGCCCACCGATTCATGAACAGGACAATTCATAAAGATGTCAATTACCCTACTCCTCTTGTTTCATCCATATATTAAACAAAACTCCAATTAGGAAAAAAAACAGGATTATTTTCAAACCTAGACAAACTGGTTGTAAAGTTCATTTACAAAACAAACAGAAATGGCCAAGAAAACTGAAAAAAGTAGGCATAAGCCTGGCATGTGTGTGTGCTATGCCGCTTCAGAATACTGGAGTGGGTTGCCATGCCCTCCTCCAGGAGATCTTCCCAAACCAGGGATTGAACCCATGTCTCTTATATTTCCTGCACTGGCAGGTGGGTTCCTTACCACTAGTGCCACCTGGGAAGCTCAGGCATAAGCCTTACTAGATATTAAAATATATTTAAAACTTAGAGTAATTAAAAGAATGCAGTCTTGGGACATAACATTATCAGAAGAGAAAGTCCAGAAATAAACCTAAATTCACAGGAAATGTAATATAAGATAAAGTTGTAATTGCATATCAATGGGTAGAGAGTTATATAATGAAAGGTATGGAGATAATTAGGGAGCCAACCACGACCCTCTCAGTTGACTCTCTGGGTGAACCACCCCTTCGTTTCTCACCATCACAGCCAAAACTCTGCTCAAGAATCAGACTGCACTATGTTCCATGAAGGCAGGCTCAATTTTGGGGGAGAAACTTAAGATTGTTCTGCACCATTCATGGGCATTCCATTGTGTTGCCAACAACTGGCTTAGAGGTGATCATGTGACCAAATTGTGGCCAATTAAATGTGAGAAGCCTGTCTCCATCCTTCCTATTTTGGACACTTGTATGAGGAGCTGTTGGATAAAACAGTCATCTTGGGATCATAAAGGGGAAGCCAGGAAAATCAGAGAAGCTCATCCAGCTTCATCCAGCCTGAAACTACCAACCTCTAAGATTCTTATTATGTCAAGTAATAAAGTCCTGTTATTCCAGTCACTTGTAGTCATTCTGTTTCCTGAAACCAAAGCATCCTGATTCAATAACCAGATGGAAAAAAAAAAAACTGATTTCATTACTGATACCTCAACTCATGACTTTCAAAATAAAATCAAGATGGATCAAAGATTTAAGAAAGTGCTGGAAGAAAAGGCAGAGCATATTTTCATAAGTTTTAGAAATGGGAAGCAGGGCCATTCCAAGTGTGACACAAAACCTAGCAGCCTCAAAAGATAAGATTGATGAAGTCTCTGCATAAGAATAATTTCTATTACTAAGCAAACACCAAAAACAGAGTCCATAAAATTACTGACAACCTGTACAATATTTAGGCTGCCTACCACAAAGACTAATTTCTTTAAGTTCAGGAGTCATGTGTATTTCTTTTTCTGTGAACTATATAGCCTTTATCAGTAAATTTCTATTGCACTGGTCTTTCTTCTTACTGATTTGTAAGAACTGAGACATGTAAGATAAAAACTTGTTCTGGGCCACACTGTACAGAACCTGCCAAGGACAAAATAGAACCCACTCTGAAGCATAAGCCTTCAGCTCAGTCCACAAAGAATACTCACAGATAAAGCTCCATGAAAGATGCAGTCACAACCCCAAAGCGTGTGCACACGCACACACAGCCACAAAGGAGAGAATGTGAGCTAAACGAAGTCAAAATAGACCTGCACGACCTTCAGGTATGAGAACTACCTGACAGGCCACAACATCCAGAGCAGCACAAGGCCTTTGCTAAGCATGTGGAGGATGCAAGTGTGAGATGTGGGCTCTGCAGCTGAAAGAACGGAGCATCTGGAACAAAGACCCAGTGCAGGAAAGCGATCGATTCCAGGAGAGGCCTAGGGAACCGGCAGGCGGAGGACACGGGCATGGTGGGCTGCTGCAGGACATCTGCCCGTCACCCTGGCTCTTTCCTGCAGCTGCTCACCTGTTCTCAGGTGCAGTCAGGAGCTGCCCAGGACCTGCACTTGCTCCTTCTTGGCCAATCGGCCCCTAGCCTGCTTCCTGGCTGAGCCAGGCCTGACGTGAGTGCGGGCACCTGGCGTCTGGTATCGTACTGCCCTGCTCCCCTCCTTCATCCTTCTCCCCTCATCACCCTTGGGCTCAGCATCCACCTGCTTTGCCCCCCTCTGTGTCCCTGGCATGGCAGATCCGGGGACAGGAATCCTGGAGAGGCAGGACTCAGTCTGGCGCTGCCTCCACTGGGAGCTTTTGCTTTGATGAGAGAAGGGAGAAGGACATTCAAAGTGCAAGGGAGACCCCTGCAGTTTACACCCGTGAACTTCCAACCAGCACAGTGTAATTAACCTCATGGTTTCTAAAGAAAATGAAAGAAAGTGAAGCTGCTCAGTTGTGTCTGACTCTTTTTTACCCCATGGACTGTGGCCTACCAGGCTCCTCCATTCATGGGATTTTCCAGGCAAGAGTACTGGAGTGGGTTGCCATTTCCTTCTCCAGGCGATCTTCCCGACCCAGGGATCGAACCCAGGTCTCCTGCAATGTAGACAGATGCTTTATCGTCTGAGCCACCAGGGAAGTGTAAAATAAAAGCTAAATTCCAATCCCCCAGATTCAGCGAGCCATCATTTTCATGTCCCTTTTCTTTCTCATGGTAAAGCTCACCTTTGGCAATGGTTTCTGGAAGGCCTGCATGGCCAGGAGCAGAGGCGCCGCTGTCGTCCAGTTATAGTACCTGACACAAAACAACAAAAAGAGGTCAGGAGACCAAGGCTCAGACTGAAACTCTAATGTCCCAAGAAGCGGTCATGTGAGGCTCTGGACATCCAAAGGGTCCTTAAAGAGCCCAGTACTGTGGCCAAGACCCCAGGTCAGCTGCCACATGCCCCACCCTTGCAGAAGTCCCTCCTCCAGCCAAGCCCCCAGCGGCCACTGTGGCAACAGGACAAATGACATGGCAGGTGACCCAGCGGCCAGCTGAGAGCAGCCCACGCCCTACTGGGCATCAAGCCACTGATGTGCTGGAGCATTTCTTGCCCACACTTCAAGGAAAAGGAAACGAGGACCCTCAGTTAACACGTAAACATCTGCGGCTTCCTCTAATGAAGAAAAGTTTGCCAACAGCCTGTAAAAACACATGCATATCCCCTGACCCCACACAACAAAGCTTTCAAGAGGGTGGTGCACGGTCTACGTGTGATAGAGGCCAGGGCTGTGACATCACACGTCCCATTGTAAAATCTGGTGCAGCTGAATGCAAGCCCCACAGGATCCAGTTACATCAATGTTCTAACCATGTAAGTGATGCAGCATTTTACCAGTAGTGAAGAGACAATAATAGATTTTTAACAAAGACTTAAGTTTATACATTTCTAAGGGTTACTGTCCAGGTCTCTATAGCTGAGAAGCTGAAGCTGAACGGGTATCACACGATGGCTGAAATGACTTTCAGGAGGAACTTACTTATTTCCGATCTTCACCACAAGATTGGGGTCATCAATGAGGGCAGGGTTGTCCGCAAACTGCTGATACGACACGGCCTGTTCCAAAAATGCGTCTGTGAAGGCAAACGGAGGGGAGGAATACAAAGAAGATTTAGCACAAACACCAGGCCTGTTTTCACTCCCTCACAAGTATCTTCTGCGAGTTTATACCATCCAGCTATGCAGACAATCCTATCAAATCTATTTGTCAAGGGGCCTTCAGTTAGTTTTGGGGGCTGTGTCTGTGCAGAAAGGAAGGGAGATGGGGGCAGTCAGAGGATGGGGGACAAATGCACCCTTAATCAGGGCACACGTGTTCACACGGGAGCAGGCATGTGGGAAAAACCATAAACACAGGCTCCTGCAGAAGCAGACTGGTGCTCAAGGTATGGTCACCCAGGTCTGAGTCACAGTCTTTGGTGTGACCTTCCACACCCACCTCCTTGCCAGTGGTCATGGGGATGGACAAAGTCACGAATGAAAGCTCAGTGACCTGCCTAAAGCAGGTGGGGACACCCTAGGGCCACGTGGTCCAGGGGTCATCAGCTGCAATGGCTGACTGCACTCTCTGGAGGTCTCGGGGCCACCTCACCATGTAAATAGCATGAGACCCTGGGAAGCTAGGGATACAAATAGGCTGGGGGCTATGATTTAACTCAGATCACCTAAGGCAACCCTGAGACACCCTTCTGACACAGTCAGGAAGGGTCCAGGGCTCTCTCAGACACCCCTCCCTCCTCTAGCGTTTCTGCACACTTGCCACACACTCTTTTCCCAGTGTTGACGTTGCCACCACCCCGGGGGCCCCACCCCGCTGCAGGACAGGCACAAGCTGTGCTCAAACACGCCTGACGGCCAGTAACCCCAGTGGCCTTGTTGTCGCCTGGGGCCACGTGTGTGTGCGCCCTGCAGAACACTGCGGTCAGCCAGCCAGCCAGCCGCCACCGAGCCGCAGTGAGTCACGTGCGCTCCTTCATGAGCCCGGGGCTTCGGGCCGGTCCGGCCGGCGGCCACCAGGGGGCGCTGCCGGCTCAAAGATGGCGGCGGCCCCGCAGTACCTTTGGTGATCTCCCGGTTGTCGCTGAGGCCCCCGCACAGGGAGATGGCGATGGACGGCAGGTCCCTCAGGCCGTCCGACGTGCTCTCCACGCCGCTGTCCACGCCAGAGCTGCCCACGGACTGAGGGGACTGGTTGGCGGAGCGGGCTCCGTTGTCGCTGGCGGGTTTCGTGAGCCCGGAAGGGTCCCCGCTGGAAGGAGAGGAGTGGGAGGGGCTGTGAGGAGGACTTCCGGAGCCTGGGGGGCAGGGGGATGTCTCACTCAGATGTCAGGTGACCCCGGCAGTTAGAGGGACAAACGATGTCATCGCAGCGGGCCCTTACTAAGGCACCGTGACAGGCACACGAGCTACATGAATGACCTTAGGAGGGAAAATAACCATTTTTAACCCCTACGTCTCCCTGCGTTTTCTCCCAAATGCCCCGGTATTGAAGAGAGAGCACGCCTTCCCAAGAGGCCACGGTCCTGTCACACCGTCTCCGGAGCCAGGCCTCCCCACAAATGATGGGAACCCCAGACAGCGGGCCCCCTCAGACCCAGGGGACTTGCCCTGGGGAGGGGCAGGACTGTGCATAGCTGATCTGGGATGAGGACCACTGACTGCTGCAACATCACCTCGGTGTACCTGGGGAGATGGCCTCGAGCCTGTGTCCCCGGCTCAAAAGCCGTCCCAGGAGGGGTGGACAGCCATGCCCTCACGTCTACACAGGGTCTGTGCTTTGACCGGTTGCTCCTCGCGGTAAAACGTGGGACTCCTGCACCCTTTTCTCACTCACTTTCTAATCAAATATAAGGAAAAAGCAGTTCCCAGGTTAACATATACAAAACTAATAGGAAGCATAAAAGGGGCTCTTACTTTTTGGGGAAATACAGGGCAGCGACTTCGGGATCCATGTCCGTGAGGTCATCTAAGTAGACGCCGTCAGCCCCCAGGTGTCGGCTTCGTTTGTCTGAAAGGGCACACGGGTCGGGTCTGAGCACCGTTCTTCGGATGCAACCTCACAGACTTCCGAGCCTCTCTCGAAAGGGCACTTGAGCACCGTGTGCAGATCTGCTCAGAAGGGCCCACTGAGTGAGTCGGGTAGCTTCAGTGGGCCTCAGCACTAGAGGGAAACCAGGGGCAAGGAAAGCAGGGTGCAGACTAACTTCATCAGCAGTGTCTAGTGCAGTCCTAGCGTGGGGGACCCCAGCATCCCTGACCTGTACAGTGGAGGGCGGCAGGGGTGGATCACTGCACCATCCCCGAGGCCTCCTTCAGGTTAGATTTTCTACAATTCATTTCTGAGAAAACACATATTCAGCAAAAAGGCATGGACTGAACAGGAGAGATGTCCTGTCTCCCCTCTGAAGAATCGTGAACTTTGCGGGGGAAGAGGCTGTGGTGGGCAGAGCCCCCAGTGCACAGGAAGGCGCTAGGAAACGTCGGCTTTCTCACCCTTTTTCCTGGAAGGCGAGTCCGTCTTGCTTGCAGCTACTGGGGCAGTGTTGGCAGAAGGGGCTTTGGGCTCCTCGATCGTGGGTAAAGGGGGGGCCGCTGCTCCCAAGGCCTCGACATCGTCTTCGTTCACAAACTGTATCTCTGTCTGCGGCTTGTTCTGCTCCAGCAGTGGCTGCACCGGAGATGCCCTGGCCAGTGTTGGTGACTGGTCACTAAACGCATCTGAAGATTCACTGTGGATGGCTTGGAAGTGCATTTTATCACAGATTTTCCTGCTGTTCAACGGGCTGGACTCTTTCATCTTGTGTGGCGAGGACTGGATCAAAGGGGCAGGGAGAGAGGGAGAGAGAGAAGGTCAGAAAAGAGTCAAGTCAACCAAAGGGCCCCTGGGCAGACACAACTGTACAGGACACAATGAAGCCTTGGGGGAGGGAGGTAGGGGGAGGTGGCGCACTTGGTGATTCCCATACCTGTCGAAAGGTCTGGAAACCAAGGATAGTATTTCCAAAGCAAATGAACTTTCATATAAAACAGTTGCCAAATGGGAGTGAGTGAGTAAGTGAGTGAATGAGACCACCAATCTAACACAAATGTCCAGCAGGAGAAAGGGGAATGTATTCACACTACAGGGCGATCAAGGTGCTGAGAGTAAGTGAATTATGACACATGGTAACAGGATGAGCCTTGCAAAACTAAACTCTGCTATTAAAGTCAAGATTGGGTTTATCATTATTGGGGGGGGGGGGGGGGTGAGGCGTCAGTTAGAACAGTAATTGCAAAGGGTCGGGGGGCTTCCAAGTTCTGATTTAGTCCTGGTCTGGGTGCAGGTCACATGGACACATTCACCTGTGTGAAGTGTGTGAAGTGAAGTTATTTCGATTTTGGCACTCAGGATCTGGGTGTTTCTCTGCACGTGTGTTACAGTTTAATGAAGTCCACCCCCAAAACGTGAGTGAACAAGGGCAGATTTGGTGGCTGATTCCCATGAGTGGGAAACGGGCATTTCTGACGCTAACTCTCCAAAGAATTTCCAGTTATGGAAAAGATTTATCTAAATAGAAATCAAAATGCAGCTTGTGGGCTGGAAAGCAGGGAGCGGGTATGCATTTCTGCATCTGATCCTACAGCTTCGAGCACAGAAGAAAACACTGCAACAGTGGATCTGTGGTCAGAACTGTTTTGCCAAAAGTGATGGGTTTGCACGTTTGTGCTGTTTCTCCAGCAACAGATGACATGCATTTGTAAAGATGGCTGGCTGGGTCAGCACGACTGCTTATAGGCAGAGAAATCAGCATTTTCCATGAAAGCTAAATATAACCTAGAAAGGGAATGAACCCACAGCTTCAGCCTCAACAGACCTACTCTCCAAAGAGCTGACTCTTTGAGTCATCATAGAAATGCTTTCAGTCTTCACTCACTCACTCATTTATTTATTCACGTCACAAAGATTTACTGGGGATACAAGAGGCGGTAGCATCTTCTAAGGGTCTTACAGTATTTAAAAATACCCAGCTTGAAATACCATAATATAGTTCGAGATTCTTATAACAAATTGGAATATGAAATAAAATTTCTTGAAAGAAAATATTGTGACCATTTCATGTCCTCAGAAACTACCTTTGATGGATGGCAGAAATGAGGAAGGAAAAAAAACCTACCTTTGTGGCTTGGGGCAGTTCTCCCCAGAGCCAGAGCATTTCTAGATTATTCTTCTGCATTGTCCTGTCCGCAGATTTGCTGACCAGTTCTGAATCGCTTTTAGGTGTTGAGGGTCGGGAAACTGAAGGACTTAAGGAAACACAAATGGAAGATTAAAGTGGGAAGAGAAACTTTGGAAATGTTTTTGTGCCCAGCATTTCTATGGTTCAGAAAGCCTAGAAAACGGACCCAACAGACCACTGCCTTGCAACCACAGCTTTGTGACTATCCCCTCTGTGGCCACCAGGGGTGGACAGAACACGCACCCGGGAGAAGGCACTCCCCATTTAGGTAACCATGTCCCAGCCTACTGCCAAATTCCAAGTAAAGATGAGAAGTAGCATTTAAAAGGGGGAAATGGAAAAAAAGAGATGAAATGGGAAAGGGAAGAAAAAAATTTGCTGCCATCTTTGCAGGCCTCACTCTGACCTCAGTGCTCCTGCAAGCTCAATTTCCAAATCGAACTCCTCAACTCTCACACAGCTGCAAATAGGTCTGGGCCATCTCGGACATGCACCCATCACATCCTATATTGAAGATACTTATACATCTGCACCGGCTTTGAAAACAAGGAAATGGATGATGTGTCAACTTTACCACAAATGCTGGATGCCACCAGTAACTCACTAACGTGCAGGGCTCTCTGAGCTGAGATTCTGCAAAATATTTTATCTTCAAGAAATACTTCCCAGATTCCTATTTGCTAAGACTCTTCCTACAACAACACAGCACGAGGTTTAATTCTCAAACGAGCGTTTAAGTGGTTGTGACTTGCATTCGGGTCTCCACGCATTCTATATTTTTCTCTCCTGAGACCGAGCTGTCTTACTTCTGTCCAGCCACAGAAACCATCGATTTAGGCACAAAATTCTTGGAGCCTTCTAAGCAACATATGGATGAGAAAAAAAGACCCACTTGATTATTTCACTCTTTGACCTCCTATACCCTTTCCTTTCAGACAAGTTTTAATGACGTGAGAAAGCAAGCCCTGCAATTCTCCTTTTCCACCTTCTCTCATACCTCACACGGGCTCTCTCAAGCACCGCACATCATGTGCTTGGTCTCACGTATCTGCTTGAGACATCAGCTCCAAGGGGATAGAACTTGCCTGTTGGGACAAGGTGAGCTGGTAGATGACCCACAGCTTGTCTCAGACAGATGGGGACCCTTAATGGCTAAACAGAGTACATCATGAGAAATGCTGGGCTGGAAGAAGCCCAAGCTGGAATCAAGACTGCTGGGAGAAATATCAATAACCTCAGATATGCAGGTGACACCACCCTTATGGCAGAAAGTGAAGAGGAACTGAAAAGCCTCTTGATGAAAGTGAAAGAGGAGAGTGAAAAAGTTGGCTTAAAGCTCAACATTCAGAAAACTAAGATCATGGAATCTGGTCCCATCACTTCATGGCAAATAGATGGGGAAAGAGTGGAAACAGTGTCAGACTTTATTTTTGGGGGCTCCAAAATTACTGCAGATGGTGATTGCAGCCATGAAATTAAAAGACGCTTGCTCACTGGAAGGAAAGTTATGACCAACCTAGATAGCATATTAAAAAGCAGAGACATTACATTGACAACAAAGGTCTGTCTAGTCAAGGGTATGGTTTTTCCAGCAGTCATGTATGGATGTGAGAGTTGGACTATAAAGAAAGCTGAGCGCCGAAGAATTGATGCTTTTGAACTGTGGTGTTGGAGAAAGCTCTTGAGAGTCTCTTGGACTGCAAGGAGATCCAACCAGTCCATCCAAAAGGAGATCAGTCCTGGGTGTTCATTGGAAGGTCTGATGCTGAAGCTGAAACTCCAATACTTTGGCCACCTCATGCGAAGAGTTGACTCATTGGAAAAGACCCTGATGCTGGGAGGGATTGGGGGCAGGAGGAGAAGGGGATGACAGAGGATGAGATGGCATCACCGACTGAATGGACATGAGTTTGAGTGAACTCTGGGAGTTGCTGATGGACAGGGAGGCCTGGTGTGCTGCGATTCATGGGGTCGCAAAGAGTCGGACACGACTGAGCAACTGAACTGAACTGAACTGAATGGCTAAACTGATGCTGGCTGTCTTTAGTCCAGCCTTTCAGACAAACAGATTCAATGTTCCTCTCCATCATTTCACACTGAAGTAGACACGGGCTGGTCCCTCCTCCCTTGGCATCTGCTGCCCTCTATCCATGGAAAGGCATATGGCAGCCTTCAGGCTCGACATGGCCAGTCTGCAGAGAGGAGGAGCCTGAGATCGCATACTGTGGGTGTGTAACCAAGGGGACACCTCTACACATACACACACACTATGCCCTTCAGAAAGCTGCCCCGAGAAGGAACTCTGGGCCCTCCAGACATCTGAGAGATAAAGTGCTCATCATCTCCTTGCTCTTGCTTCCTCCAGTTTCCTAATTCTGCTTTTCTCCTGAGGGTCAAGGCTCTTCTGGTACCAAGGTGTCCAGAATTACATGTTCAGGACCATGAAATGTGCAAAGGGAGCATTGTGGCCTCCAGCAAGGGGCCTTTGTGCCAACAGCTCTGACCTGGATGATTCTCCAGAGGCATCAAGGGGGAAACCCGTCATAACTGGCTTCCTACCCTCATCAACGCAGCACCCAAACCTCAAACTGTTTGCTTAAAAGGAACATATTTTTTAATTTTGCTATAACAATTCTCTGGAACAGTATCCACTGCATTAAAGTAAAACCCTCTAGACTGAGCCTGCTCTGGAGCCAAGTGTCAGCAAACTTCCTCTGTAAGAGGCCAGACAGCAAGTACTCCAGGCTCCAGGGGTTATGTGGTCTTTGCGGCAACAACTCAAGCCTGCCCTTGTGGTGGAAAGGCAGCCACAAACAGTATGTGGACAAACTGGCTGTGCCCCCATAAAACTTAACAGAAACAGAGGGTGGGCCAGACTGGGGCCACAGGCTGGAGTTTATGGATCCCTGCTCTAGGAGAATGTAAACACTGAACACAGGTCTCCATCACCCTGCCCAAATCCAGAACCCTTAACATCTGATCCTGTGATGAAAGCTATAAGCCATCGAGATGCTGAGGTGGGCAAATTCAGATTCAAAGGACCGAGCCCTGTGTGATCCATATGCCGGGCACACCACCCCTCATTCATGTGCCCCCAGCCACACCAGCCCCATAGAAGGCGCTGCACCCAAATACACACGCACCGACTGTGCTGCGTCTTGAGGGAATTTAGACAGATGGGACATAAATGAGGGAAGAGACTCCTGATGCTGAGTGTGACTGACAAGAAAGAGGATTCCAAAATTGCCCATTATCGAATATGAGACTTTCAAGATCAAAAGTTGTTCAAAAAAGTAAGCTTCAAGGTCACACTGACTGATCTGTATCAATAATGCATTTACTAGCCATAATCATTATCGGCATTTTTGCTGGAATCCCAATTAGGCACATCAGTTATATAACTGCTCACAACTTAGCTGACCTCATTTTAAAATGGCCTTTGTTCTGCACCCGTAACCTGGGAGGGAAGTATTAAATACATCCCGAGACTTGGTTCTTCAAAAAGAAAAACAGTTTCCCAGGCAGAAGTTAATCACGGCTTCACTGCTCAAGTTTTTTACAAAGCAGGCAGGTCAAAGTGTGGGCAATTCCAAGGGAATGGAGGCAGGAACCTATGGCTTCTGCATCAAATGAAAACTCCAACCTAGAATTCTGAACCTTCTGGTCCATCCTACACTAACCAAGAATTCTGAACCTTCTGGTCCATCCTAGACTACTCTCCAAAATTCTATTCTACAAATGCTATGGACACATCTGATCATATTACTCAGAAAATCTATAAGCTCTTTACTGAGTTACAATAATTAATAACTCTCCTCATGCTTAAATGATGGGACTTCCCTAGTGGCTCAGACGGTAAAAAAAATCTGCCTGCAATATAGGAGACCTGGGTTCAATCCCTAGATCAGCAAGATCCCCTCAAGAAGGGATGGCAACCCATTGCAGTATTCTTGCCTGGAGAGCTACAGTCCATGGGTCACAGTCAGACACGACTGAGTGACTAAATAGGCAGGCAGGCATGCTTACGTGATATTTGAAAAAAGTTTTGTAAACTTATTTGTTGAACCCCAGATACAAAGATCATATTCCCAATTTTCAATTCCTAATTCTATTTTTCAAAGTACATCACAAAATAAGAAAGGACTCTATGCTTACCCTAATTTCCAGAGTCAAATTTAGTATTTAAAAAAAAATATAACCATCTACAAGTGCTTAAAATGAAAGGAAAAGAAATAATCTATAAGTATTTTCTTCATAAGTAATTTGGTTAGTGGATAAATAAATTGGTAAGGGTTAGATCAAATTTTTCACTTCCAAGAATCCATACGTATTCTCCACATAAGTAATTTGGTTAATGGCAAAACTTACTTATTTATAAGAGTTAGAGCCAAGTTTTTATTATAAAGACATCCACAGCGGGAAAATAACCCCTCTACCTTTCCGAAGCGTGGAAGTGGGAAGACTGTGGAGGGCAAGAGCTAGAAAGACCGCCCTCGGCCGCAACCACCAGGTGAGGGGGGGGCCTCCTGCAATCTACCAGGCTACGGCATACCACGTGATCCACATTAAAAGAAAGAGAAATCAGAGGTCAATTCAATAAAACAAAATCTCTTATCAGTTATTTGACTACTCTCTCAATAACAACTATAAGAAGGTGAAGGTACTTGGGCAGCTGACAATGGCAGAGAACCACATGTTGAAATCACACAGAAATCAACATGATCTTCTTAACCATGAAAACAGAAAACTGCCAAGACACCCATTTCACTTTCTGTTTCATCCACAGGCCCATAATGAATTGCTTTTCTTGGGTCAGAGTTTAGTGCCTAATCAAATGACATACTCCAAAATGCTTGGTAATCTGGGCTGGCAATTGTCTCTTAAAAGAAAATACATAAACCCAAGTATAGATATGTATCTGTTTATTCTAATTCATAATTTCATTTAACCGTGGTCAGATCACCTCACCTGACACAGTTATTACTCTGGACTCATAGAGCAAAACATAAAAGACAGAGAAATGTATTCAGGGTTGTGTTTAAAGGATTTGTTTTAAATGTTTAAAATTAATGTAGAATGTTTGAACAGTTTTCTTCCTGTTAGTAACTCCTAAATATTCCACATAATTTTCTTCCTAAAGTACTATGTTTTTCCCTCCTTAGGGTTATAACTCCACAGACCGCGGGAGACAATGTATGAGGTTCTAGAAAGGTCTATACCTATACAGTCCAATACAATAGCCACAGGTTGCGTGGGGCTATGAGCACTTGATGTGTGACTGGTTCAAACCGAGAGGGTCTGTACATGCTGAGATACACAACTTCAAAGGCTTGTGAAAATGAGAATGTGAAACAGTTTCACAGTGTTTTACAAAACTGATTACTTGAAAAAAAAATCTGATTACTCGAAAATAATTTTTAATGTATTGAAATTCAGCATAGATCATCAAAATTAATTTTATCAGTTTCTTTTCACTTTTTAAGGATGGTTACTAGAAAATTTTAAATTACATATGTATCTAGCATTATGTTTCTACCAGACAGGGCTGGCCTGAGGACAGACAGACCCCTGGGAGAGGACTCCACAGGTCCACAGTCCCACCCTGGCTGATGTCCATTCACGATCATGTGATGCATCTATTTTCCTCCAACCTCAACTTCGACGCACAGCGATGACCATGCGGTCTCATTAATGAGATCACTCCAGTCAAGCTGGAACTGGGAGAGGTGTATACTTCAGGTGGGAAGCCCTGAAGCATGTTCCAGGACTTGGGGGGCTCTGACATCAGAAGCAAACCTAACACGTTAGGAGCACGAGTAACCCAAGAAGGTCACTGTCACCTAGATCAGTGCTGCCCATCTCTTCTGCATTCTCGCCAGACCCTGAGACCTTTTCTTTCCTAACAGCCCTCCCTCCACCATGAAATTTTAATGCCCTGAATATACTCCACGTCTGCTTATGTTACTATGCCCCTTTGGAGGTCACATGGCTATTGTAATCTCTAAGGTTTTTTTGCCATCCAAGAACCAATTTTTGTCCCAACGGGGGTGATAATCATCCCCACAAGCTTCAGATCTGTCCCCTGCCCAGTCCTTCTGGAAACTGCTCAGAAGGGCTCACGTGCCCACACAGGCTTCACAGCCTGAAATGTTCTCGAGTCTTCTCTCACACTGAGCAGCTGTGGTTCTCCAGCCTCCTACAGGAAGTCTATGGCCCCTGAGAGGCCATTTCGGGGAAGCCATCAGAGGGAAACGGGGGAAGACGGCATAGTTCTCACAGCCCCAAATGACCTCAGGGCCCCTGATGCAGCTGCCCTGCTCCTGAATCTCACTTTAGGGATAAGTATCCAAAAAGGCTGTCACTGTTTTCTCCTCCTGACAATAAGCTTTATGTAACTTAACACACGGTTTCCCTTTCACATCTGTGGTTTGATTTTGCTACTAGATAGAAGTTTATGATCTGCTCATGTTCCGTGTTTAATCCTGATCTGTACCTTTTAGCCTAAGCTGAATTTTGGGGGGTTCTAATTCTATTCATTTTTTACGTAGATTTCACTGTGAAACATGCCTCCTGTGACTGACTTGGAATCCTCTGGACCAGGACAGGTAAACACACATGGACATACACCAGCCATTCACCTGGCGTTGGGTGACCACTCTCTGTCGGAATTAGGGTAAGAGGCTGACTGAGGGTAAGTCATGACAGGGGAATGGCTCTCCTTAGGGACATCTTCTTGGAATGGAGGTATATCATCAGGAAGAGTTCTGGAGAAAGAGAAAAAAAAACAAAAAACATCAAAGTCAAAGAGATTTTACTGATAAATACATAATAAAGGCAAGTTTCTATTTCTCCTTATCTCTAATGCTTTGCAGATCAACATGATCTCCTGGTATACACCCAGGGATATTCTGGGCAGTGGAAATGAAAAAAGTTACTCAGGGAAATGTTGTATATGTTCACGCTTTGGCCGAATTATAACTGGAAAATGATTAAGTTCAAGAACTTGGACTTAGACAGGGGCTTGATGACCACACTGCTTGTTACTGTTAGTTACACTATGTGGTGTGTGCTCAGTTTTCAGTCATGTCCTACTCTTTGTGACCCCATGGACTGTAGTCCTCCAGGCTCTTCTATCCATAGGATTCTCCAGACAAGAATACTGGAGTGGGTTGCCATTTCCTCCTCCAGAGGATCTTCCCGACCCAGGGATCAAACTCACATCTTCTGCATTGCCAGGAGGATTCTTTACCATTGTCCACCAGGAAAGCCCAGTTACACTGTAGGCCCTACAGATTTATCTTTCACACTTCATCTCGCAAAAGCCTGAGAGGTGGATGGCACCCGAAACTGGACCCAGAGGTTATAAAACTCTTGCCATTCGTGACTGAGCTACCAAATCCCTGAATGGCCAAACAGAGACAATGTTTCGTCCAGCACAATAAATAAATGACACAACCAATCGTATCTTATACTTGCAAAATGGCTGCAAACCTACCTCCTTTCAGGCACAGCACGCTTTAATAAGAAATATGACTCACTATTTCACCCATGCAAAGGCCACCTGTCTCTGTTTTTGATGTGACCTCAAACATCTGACACTAAACTCTGCAATTAGAAGCCATACAGGGCAGGTGACTGTAATAAGCCTGACCACCCTCCCTTAAAGAAGACTGAGAGCCAAAGAAGCGATGCTTTCAAACTGCAGTGCTAGAAAAGATTCTTCAGAGTCCTTTGGACAGCAAGATCAAACCAGTCAATCCTAAAGGAAATCAACCCTGAATTTTCATTGGAAGAACTGACATGGAACCTGAAGTTCCAATACTTTGGCCACCTGATGCGAAGAGCTGACTCATTGGAAAAGACCCTGATGCTGGGAAAGATTGAAGGCGGAAGGAGAAGGGGATGACAGAGGATGAGATGGTTGGATGGTTGGACATGAGTTTGAGCAAACTCCAGGAGACAGTGAAGGACTGGGAAGCCTGGCGTGCTGCAGTCCACAGGGTCAGAAAGAGTCGGACACGACTGAGCTACTCAACAACAACCACCACCCGCTTCTGAGCCCACAGCAAAGCAGAGGCCACAGTCAGGTAAAGCAACATTGCCCACAGGCCACTACGTTTTAGCTGGAAAAACAAAAATTCTAAATAACAAAGCACGAGGTGAATCCTGTGTTTCTTCTTCCTCCTTTTGTTTTTTAACTGAAGTACAGTTAATTTACAATGTTGGGTCAGGTTCGCGTGTACAGTAAAGTGATTCGGTTATCCGTCCTTCTGTGTTAACAAGACACAAAAACAGTGATCACAAATTACATTGAATTGCATAAAAATCTGAATGAGTTTGGCTTTCAAAACTGGCACTGTTCACCAGTGCCAGTAATTCACAGAAATAGAATTTCACCACACTATTAAAAGCAAAGAAAAATAAAACATGTGTCCAACTCAACTTTGGGCCTCATGAAAACTGAAAAGGAAAAGTTTGCTTGTGGATAAACTGATCACGTTCTAGATTCACCTGTGGCCCTAAGTCTATCACAGGTCAGCCCCCGGCTATCTATCGGTCCAACTGCCGGGCTCATAGTTGGTGGTCAAGTGAGAATAAGGAGATTCTGAAACAACAGTTTGGTGCATGAAGTGTTCACTTCCGGAACCCCCATTTCTTGGTTCTGATCTGGAAGGCTGGAGTTATCACCAAGGCTATTATCAATCCTGTCTCGGTTACAACGTCCATCCCATCTTCATGTGACTCTAGAATCGGGCCTGCAGGATTCCAAAACCCAGTCTTAAATGCATTAACAGAAAAATAAGAAATTCTGGGGGGGAGGGGAACGTTTATAAAAATCTTTCTACTGTAATCCCACTCTTGGGCAAATACAAGAGGAGAAAACCATAATTCAAAATGATACCTGCATCCCAATGTTCATAGCAGCACTATTTACAACAGCTAAGACATGGAAGCAATCTAAAGGTCCATCGACAGATGAATGGATAAAGAAGAGGTGGAACCTATATACAGTGGGATATTACTCAGACTTAAAAAATAATAAAATAATGCCATTTGCAGCAACATGGATGGACCTAGAGATTATCACACTAAGCCAAACTGAGAAAAACAAATGCCATTGATAGCACTTAACATGTGGAGAAAAACAAATACCATTTGATAGCACTTAACATGTGGAATCTTTAAAAAAGAAAAAGATACAAATGAACTTATATATAAAACAGAAATAGAAGCACGGACATAGAAAACAAACTTATGGTTACCAAAGGGGAAAGCAGGGGAGAGGAGTTTGGAATTAACATTTACACGCTATGTGCAACATAGGTAACCCACAAGGACCTACTACATAGCAGAGGGAACTCTACTCAATATTTCATCATGACTTATAACGGAAAAGAATCTGAAAAAGAATATATACACATCTAAATGAATCACTTTGCTGTACATCTGAAACTAACATAACACCGTGAATCAAGTATACATCAGTTAAAAAAAACAGGACCATTCGAAACACTGAATTCACCTAGCGCATGCCTTCCGTCACCCACACTTACCTACTGCTGTCCAGCGGCTCAGCCTCCTCGTCCGAGCTCATCTCTATGGGGAACATGTCTTCATCCTCGGACGTGTTCATGTTCTCGTCCCTTTTCAGGCTGTCCAGCTGTGACTTCCTCCTCCTCTTCCTGCGCTTCTTCACTAAAGAGCCACTTGACGGGGTCTCACTGGGAGGGGAGACCTGGGCTGACATGTTGGCGTCCAGGCCTCTTATCCGATCTGCGGAGTTCCTCTTCAGCTGGGACTCCATCCTCGAGGCTCCTTCCGACAGGATTGGGGAGGTGGCCAGGTGCGTGGGGATCACCTCCTGAAGGGCAGCAAACATGTCCGAGAAGGAACCTGGTTAGCTGGGGGCAGGGGCCAGGGACAGGGGGCAGGGGTTAAGGGTTGGGATGGTGCTGACAACCCGCCAGCATTAATTCAGGGGTCCAAGCACAGGTGGAGGGGTGCAATGAGGAGCACAGGGCAACCAAATGTCACGGTGATCTGGGGACGTGGCTGCAGGATTTGACAGATGGTCATGAAGTCAACATGTCACTAAATGCCATTTTGTACTGAATCCTGTGTTTTCATAATTATAAGAAAGTGAAGTAATTTTTAATCATTTCAGACTACCAAAATTCAACATGGTCTGAAATTTCCAGGGAAAAGAGGAAAAAATCAGCTTGGAGTTATTATATTACCCTGGGAACTGAACTCAATTTTGCACTCCAGTGTGTGTGTGTGTGTGTGTGTGTAAAAGAGAATGCGTGTGTGTATTTTTAATACACTGAATTAAGATGATGATAATAATTTTTAAAGAAAGTTTTTCTGGTGCAGATAAAAGCCAAATAAAATTAAGAGGCTTAGAGAACATCAAATCATGTACTGCACGTATAAAATCCACACCTGGAAGGTGAGGTTGAGGCTGGGAGGGATGGGAAATAGGTCACACCTCCGGGGAGACCGAAAGAAAGCAAAGCCTGGGACGGTTTTGTCCTGAGATTGAAACTGTGGGTATTCATTTTAGAGCCTGAAGCTACTCAAAGCCATTCCTTGATAGCCAGGCTACCTTCCCATAAAGGAACCAGTTCAAGCGGATTTTACTGAGGAATCACTGTATCAGATCCCTTCAAAGCGACTTTCTCAGTGAATGAAAGAGTGAAAAGAAATGGTTTATCTTAGAAGAAAACATGTGGCAAATCTTCATGACTTGGAATTTGGCAAAGGATTCTTAGATATGACAACAAAATCATGAGCCACAAGGAAAAATCAGATAAAATCGACTTCATCAAAACTGAAAAGTTTTGGTTTCAAAGGACAACATCAAGAAAGTGAAAAGACAGCTCACACCATGGAAGAAAATCTTTACAAATCATCTCTCTTATAAATCATGTAAGTCCCTTAACAAATCATAAAAGGGACTTATCTCTGGACTGTATACTGAACTCTTACAGCTAAAATGATAAGAAGACAAATAACCCAATTAAAAAAATGATCAAAGGATCTGAACAGACACTTCTCCAAAGAATACAAACACAAGGTCAATAAGCATGTGAAGAAGTGCTCAACATCATGGCAACAGGGAAATGCAAATCCACACCACAATGAGATACCACTTCACGCCCACTGGGATGGCTAGAATCACAATGCCAGAGAGAAAGTATTGATGAGGCTACAGACAGATCGGACCCCTCATGCACTGCTGCTGGGAACAGAAAATGGTGAAGCGGCTTTGGACAACAGCCTGGCAGTTCCTCAGTGTGAAACTCAGTGTTGCTGGAGAAGACTCTTGAGAGTCCCCTGGACATCAAAGAGATCAAACCAGTCTATTTTAAAGGAAATCAACCTTAAATACTCTTCGGAAGGGCTGATGCTGAAGCCAAAGCCCCAATACTTTGGCCACCTGATGCAAACAGCTGACTCATTGGAAAAGACCTGATGCTGGGAAAGATTGAAGGCGGGAGAAGAGGGAGACAGAGGACCAGATGGTTGGATGGCATCATCGATTCAATCGATGTGAACTTGGGCAAAATCCAGGAGATGGTGAGGGACAGGGAAGCCTGGCGTGCTGCAGTCCATGGGGTGGCAAAGAGTTGGACATGACTTGGCGACTGCACAACAAAACTAAATGACTCAGCAATTCCATTCCCAGGTACAAACTCCCCAAAGTGAAAACATATGCCTATATGAAAACCTGTACACAGCATTATTCACAGTGGCCAAAAGGTAGAAACAAACCCAAGTGTCCACCAGCACATGAAAAGATAGACTAAACATGATCTGTAGATACAGTGGAATATTATTCAGCCAAATAAAGGAATGGAGTACTGACACAGACACAATACGGGTGCCTCTTGAAAATATTACGGTACATGAAAGAAGCCAGGTGCAAAAGATCACAAACCATGAGATTCTATTCAGATGAAAGCTCAGATTAGGTAGCTCTATACAGACAGAAAGTAGATTAGCGGTTGCTGAGGGCTCATGGTGGTGGGGAGTTAGGGGTTTAGGGAGAGGGGAGGGGATAGCCTGCCTCTGAGGTGATGAAGAAGCTCTAAAATTGACTGTGTGATCAGTGCAGGTATCTGTGAAAATACTAAAATCCACAGAACTGCACACTTGAGATGGATAAACCACATGATATAAAAATTATATCTTAATAGAGCTGTTAAAACAGTTTTTAATAATAAAAAATTAATGTGATCTGGAAATTCACTAAGCAAAACTAAGAGCACTCAAGACTTGACACACAGGTGTAATTTGTACGCTTTGGATGATGGCTTCAGGCCAGCATCCTTCAGCTCCTCTGTCTCCCTGGAAACAGAGAGCAAATGCAGGAGGCAGGGACCAATGTGTCTCTGTGTGGACACAGCACACACCCACCCTGCAGCTCGATCCCCTGGTACAGGAAAAAGCCAATTTCCTCCTCCACCCTCACCCACTCAGCAGGCACCTGCACTTCTCCTGCATCATCCAGAGAAGCATCCCACAAAGTTCAAAACTAGGAAGTAAGCATCACCACCCAGCTTCCCAGGTGGCTCAGCAGTGAAGAATCCCCCTGCCAAGGCAGGAGACGGGTTCGATCCCTGCATCGGAAGATCCTCTGGAGGAGGAAACGGCAACCCACTCCAGTATTCTTGCTGGAGAAATCCCACAGACAGAGGAGCCTGGTGAGCTACGGTCCACGGGGTCGCAAAGCTTCAGACACGACTGAGTGACTGAACGTGCATGCAAGCATCACCCAGCTGTCCTCACCTGATCGTTATCAGTCTCTTGAACAAAAAATGCTTCTCCATTATCTCCCAGTTTCATGTGCAAATCCACAGATTCCCCGTTGATTTCTATGTCAACCTGAAGGAAAAACATACTTCACCACGACAGGAAACGTCACGGGGATTGCTCAGGTCTCTACACACACTTCAGTTACATACACCCCCAAATATCTCACAGTCCCTAATCTCAACAGGTCAATCTGGTCCATCAAGAAACAGAGTCTAGGGGACCTCTCTGGTGCTCCAGGGGCTAAGACTCCATGCTTCCAATGCGGGGGGCATGGTTCGATCCCTGGTCAGGGAACTAAGATCCCATACGTCACAGCATAGCCAAAAAGAAAAAGAAACGGAGTCTACTCCCCCCACCACCACCCCGTGGATCCTTGCAGGCTTGTGATCGCCCAGTGAGTTGAGCACAACAGCAGTGACTACTGAAGCTAGTTCGCCTGGCTCCCTCCCTTGCAAGAGGCTCGCCCTTGCAGCCAGCCACCATGGTGTGAGGAAACCGAGGCCACATGGAGAGGACAAAGGCGTTCTGGACGACAGCCTCAGCTCAGAGTCCAGCCAAGGCCCACCCTCCTGGTGAGCCAGAGCATCCACGGAGGAGCCCAGCCTCCGACCCCAAGTCTTCAGCTGAGGCCCCAGGCAGCGAAGAGCAGAAACTAGCCAGCCTCCTGCTCTTGGCATGCATGCCAGACCCCCCCAGAGTTTAATAAATAGTTGCTTTATGCCACTATAAATCTTAGAGAAATTGACACAGTCACAGTTAACAAGAACAGTTGGTAACTGTCAACTTAGGGACCAGCCTTCCCGAATGAGAGCTAACCCTCAGGGTCCTCAAGGAGCTCCGGATACACAAGGCTGTAGAAATGCGAAGAGTCTCTCTAAGGAGGGCCCCTGCCCCCAGGCCACTCACCACCTTCTCCCGGGAGCGCAGGACCCCCATCTTCCCGAAGCGTACGTGGAAGGGGGAGCACTGCAGGCTCCCATTGGGCTGGCGGACCACGATGATGTCGATGCATCCCGACAGGGTGGCGGGGTTCAGCCCCTTGTAGAGCTCCTTCACAGTGACGAACACCTGGCCCGCCAGCTGCCCGACGTAGTTCATGGTCTGAGCCTGGGCAACAGAGACACAAGCGAGACACACACGCAATTAATTCAGCTCCAGAGGAGGCTCAGATGGTAAAGGATCTGCCTGCAATGCAGGAGACCCGGGTTCCGTCCCTGGGTCAGGAAGATCCCCTGGAGAAGGAAATGACAACGTACTCCAGTATCCCTGCCTGGAGAATCCCATGGATAGGGAAGCCTGCTGGTCTACTGTCCCTGGGGTCACAGAGAGTCAGACACAACTGAGGGACTGACACTTTCACTAGAGCCAATCAGGATGAACGTGTGTGCACTGCACACCCGACTTCATACCCTGCTCAGGGCATTTTGTTCTACCTGAATGGGACTCCTACGCCTCACTCAGCTGCTGCTGCTACTGCTGCTAAGTCGCTTCAGTTGTGTCTGACTCTGTGCGACCCCTTAGACGGCAGCCCACCAGGCTCCGCCATCCCTGGGATTCTCCAGGCAAGAACACTGGAGTGGGTTGCCATTTCCTTCTCCACTCACTCAGCTACCCCCACCCCAAACCCTGGCCACCAGGCAAGGCCTAGTCTCAGTTGTCCCTGGGCCACTTCTCTCTGAATCCATGGTACCTGTTGACACCGTCCTTAAGGTTCTTGTTCTAACTCATGCGCAGGTTTTACAAACCAAATCTCAAGACTCTTGAGAAAAGAGACTGTACATGAAATCTTTCATATTCCCCACCACGCCAAAAAGAGTAAAGTGACATGAAGTGAAAGTCACTCAGTCGTGTCTGACTCTTTGTGACCCCATGAACTATACAGGCCATGGGATTCTCTAGGCCAGAATACTGGAGTGGGTAGCCTTTCCCTTCTCCAGGGGATCTTCCCAACCCTGGGATCGAACCCAGGTCTCCTGCATTGCAGGTGGATTCTTTACCAGCTGAGCCACCAGGGAAGCCCAAAAAGAGTAGGTATGTAATAATATGATTAGAGACAAATGACTATTTTTCCTTGAGAAGGAAAAAAAAAAAGTGACTTTTATTTTGAACAATTTCCACCCTGGGCCTTGCCTGCCTGCCCCATGCTCTCACATCCTGAGGGATATCTGTGCCAGACTTCAGGTTTTCTGCACAGCTGACCCACTGGAGTCCCCTGAGCAAATATCCAGGACTGCTGCTCTGCAAGGGCCCTGGTGCTAGGAAGACAGATTCAAAAGACGCAGGCCCCCTCCCCCAGAGGGACTTGGGCTCGAGAAGGAGAATGCACGTCCGTGAGGTTGTCTCTTTTAAGGAGACACTGAGGGAATTCACTTTGCCAACAAAGGTCCGTCTAGTCAAAGCTATGGCTTTTCCAGTAAGCACGTAAGCATGTGAGAGTTGGACTATAAAGAAAGTTGAGCACTGAAGAATTGATGCTTTTGAACTGTGGTGTTAGAAAAGACTCTTGAGAGTCCCTTGGACTGTAAGGAGATCCAACCAGTCCATCCTAAAGGAAACCAGTCCTGAATATTCATTGGAAGGATTGGTGCTGAAGCTGAAACTCCAATACTTTGACCACCTGATGCGAAGAGCTGACTCCTCTGACAAGACCCTGATGCTGGGAAAGATTGAAGGCGGGAGGAGAAGGGGATGACAAGAGGATGAGATGGTTGGATGGCATCACCAACTCAATGGACATGAGTTTGAGTAAGCTCCGGGAGTTGGCGATGGACATGGAGGCCTGGCGTGCTACAGTCCATGGGGTGGCAAAGAATCGGACACAACTGAGCGACTCAGCTGAACTGAACTGAACTGAGGGAATTCTGTCCAGGGGAGGAGGAGAGACATCGCGGAGGAGCTGGCAGTCAGCAGGAGGGGAGGAAATGTGGGGATGCTCACTGGCAGAGAGAGGCGGACAGGACACTGTATGTGGAGAGATGTGCACCCCGGACAGAGGGGGCGGCGCCTGCAGAGGGAACGCGCAGTGGGGGACCAGAGTGGACACCTGCGAGGAGACTGGCCAGCGCGTGGTAGCAACGGGAAGCCTTAGGGGACTCGGGAACACAAAATGATAACTCAGTCCACGACTTAGAAAGAGCATTGCAGCAGAAAAGGCTGGCAGGAAAAGACCCTGAAGGCAGGCAGGCCACTCTGTGGCTGCTGATGACCGCGCAGACAAGAAAAGATGCCAGCTTGAAGGGCGGCAGTGACGGGAGAAACAAGGCAAATATTGGGGGCCAGAGCAACAGGAGCCCCCGCAGCGCTGGGCCCTGGTCCTCTCCTCACAGCTGGGGCTCCACCGGCCACCCCAGTGTGACCCGAACCTGCCCGGCTGCCCAGACGGCCTCGCCTGCCCTCCAGATGCCGGTCGCCCATCCTGATGGGACTCGGACGCTCAGATGGGCCCAGCTTCCCCTGGGGATGTGGCTCACGGTCCTGCCGGCTGGGTTCTGCCTCCTCCGACTCCAGCTGCACCTCCACTGCAGGGCCGAGTCCACACACTTCTGTCCCTTCCACTTTGTACACTCTGGTGGACTCATGAGGCCACGTGGTTTCAATATCATCTGAGCACCTAGGGGTCACACAACGTGACTTCCAACCGACGGGTCCCCAGCCCTCGGCCGGCTTCCCTGCCCACAGACCCCAATTCCTCAGCAGATCTAACCAGGAGCTCATGGGACTGACCACACTGACCACCACCCAGGGTCCCTACGATGACTCCAGCAGCCGCCACGGCGCGTGTGTGCCCACCTGGCCCTGACAAACCTCCATTTACACAGCTTGGAATCGTGAACGTTCTTGCTCTGATGTGTGTCCATTTTGCCATGTGGTTTTCCTGTCACTCAGTGAAGTAAGGTTCTCCTTGAGGCCAAGGATCAAGCCTGGTCCTTTCAAATTATTACCAAAAAAAAGAAACTACCTTTTATGAGACTCTCATCTCAACCCCTACAACATAAGCTGAAGTGATTATGACTTTCCCTGCTCCCAAAAAAGGAAACTGAAGCACTAAAGTGATCAGTCAACTGCCCTGCATGCAGACAAGAACTGCTGATTTGATTCTAACAGAACAAGCCAGAGACCTGAAGCAGTGAGCAAAACCCTCAAAGAAAAGAGCATGAGAAAGTCCTCTGGCTCATGGTACAACTTTAAATGACGTTCTCTGGATTAATACACTTCCTCCCTCAGATGCAGAAGGAAGCCGACCTTCAGTAAACACATTCAGAGGTGCACAGATATGCCTCCCATCTGCACAGCCTCCACCACTAACTAAGGGCCAGGTACCTAAATACATAAAATCACACACGTTCTAAGCTGGCTTAGTGGTGCAGGTTAACCAAGTCCATGCACAAGGGGAGGCGGGACATTTCCTGAGTCATACAGAAAAGGACTGTTTATAACCCCGACACTTTCTCTAGGGAGTCATTTTATAAAAGGAAAGCATCACCACAATGGTCAACCTAGATTTTAACATATTGGGCTCATGAGACAACAGTGCCTGCAGTAAAATAACATTTTTTTTTACAATTTCTATCATATGTGTGCATGCATGCTAAGTCACTTCAGTTGTGTTCAACCCTATGGGCTGGAGTTCGCCAGGCTCCTCTGTCCACAGGATTCTCCAGGCAAGAATTCTCCGGAGTGGGTTGCCATGCCCTCCTCCAGGGGATCGTCCTGACCCAGGCATCTCCTACATTGTCAGGCAGGTTCTTTACCACTAGCACCACCTGGGAAAGCCCCTTCTGTCATGTGATTCTCACAATAACCCTGTAGGTATAAGGCCTTTCAGGTAGGAAAACTGAAGGACAAGCAAATGTGCAATGCAGCAAATGCCCCAGATCACCGACCTGGAACCTGACCTTGGCTTTGGTTCTGTTAAGCCCCTCTCCCATCCCCCACAGCTTCCTCCAACTTCACCAGCCTCACATATGGGCTCTGCCCACCCCTGAATGACAGTGACCCCTGAATGACCGCTCCCCAGCATCACGGTCCTGAACCCAGGCCAGTGTCACCACTCTGCTGGCAGGGCTCCTGAGAAGGCCTCAGGACCTGCTGGCTGGCATTTTTTATTCAAGAGAAAGCTCATAACTGGATGGTATCACCAGCTCTGTGTCCTAGCCTCTCATCTGTCAAATGAGCATACTGGCCTGGGAGACCGGCAAGGTCCAGGTCCAGCTCCAATCATCCAAAGATAAAGGCTGCAGTCTTCAATCCTTAGCAACTGCAAGGGCATCTTTCATAATTTAAATGAAATGTTACTCTGTGCTCCTGTCCTCGAGAATGAAGCTCCTTCCCCCACCCACCAATGAGTAAATTCAAGGTAAATGGGCAGAAACCGAGAATTCTGAAGCTGGCAGGATCCTGACTGAGCTTGTGTCCCAACACCCTCGTTTTAAAGAAATAAGCCCAGAGGTGGGACATGGCTTAGGCGAGCTCCCCACCACTAAGACAGAGCCAGACTTCAATTCCTCAATTTCCAGCCCTGGGATTTCCCCTGTGCACAGGCCATGGGTGGGCTGATGTGTTCTTCCTACCACAAATAATCAGAAGTTGCTTTGAAATCTTTAGCTACCCTCTCTATTGAATAACTTATTTGCAAATCTGAAAATATCTCCATTCCAAAGCAGAAAATCTGTTCTATAATCCTTAAGAAATGACGGAGCCAGGGCCCCACCTGCCAACACGCTCCTAGGAACTGTCAGTGTCTATGCCCTAGGTCAGCTGGAACCGAGCACTGAGAATTTTTTAAAAGGGGAGAACACTCACTACCACCTCACACCTATTTGTGATTTCAGAGACGCAGCAGTGAGCGGTGGCTTGAAGTGAGATCTTAGTTCCCTGCCCAGGAATCGAACCTGGGTGGTCGGGATGAAAACCAGGAATCCCAGCCACTAGACCAGCAGGAGACAGTGGCTGGAACAAAGCTTGCCCTGGCTCTTGTCGCCACAGATAAATGCATTTCTCAAGAAGGCGAAAACTGTAAAAACAGGTATAACGTTTATTATCAGAGACACAGCACCAGTGGGAGAGCTCACAGAGAAATGGTTTAGTTAAGACAGAAGCAAGGCAGAGATGCAGACCAGGAGAGAAAGGGTGTGGGTGGCCCCCGTAATGAGAAGGAGTACAGTAAAGAAGCAGTTAAGTTGTTTACATAGGGCAGTCCTTCTGGGTCTTTGCTTTCCTTGGGCCAGTTATCTGGTTTCTTTTTCCTCACCTGACCTACCAGAGGACCCTCTCCAACATCCATGCACTACTTTTTTCAAGAAGAATTCCAACCCAAAGGCCTGGGGGGGAGGGGGGGTGGCATCACATATTATGGGGCGGTGCCCCCTCCTTTTGACCCCCCAGAAGCCTCTCTGAGCATGTGCAGTGTCTTCCTTGCCCCAAGGATGGGAAATAAATGACTTCTTTATTTTTTTTTTTAGAGGTTTTTTTTTTTTTTTTTAATTGAAGGATAATTGCTTTAATAAATGACTTCTTGACCTTTTACTCAAATGGAGTTTAGCCCTTCTCTGTTCTTGCCATGACTGTTATCTTAAGGTGTCATCAGGAGACAAAGCCTGGCTCTTTATACTGTTTCTGTTATTTCTGTCTCCAAGTGCAAATAAGAGGCTAGTTGAAAATATCTAACCTGGAGCCCACCTGTCTCCTGTCTGAGGAAATGCAAACAGGAGGCTAGTTCTAAGTGTCTCACCTGAAGTCCATCTTTTCTCACCCCAGAGAAATGTAAATAAGACGCCAGTTGTAAATGCCTCGCTGGAGGCCCATCTATCTCCTGCCTCATTAGGATGACTACTGCCTAAAAAGCAGGAAAAAAACATGCACTGGTGAGGATGTAAAGAATATGGAACCTACATACACTGTTGGAGGGTAAATGGTACAGCTATAGATCACAGCATGGTGATTCCTCAGAAAAATTTAAAAATTAAAAATTCCCTCAGTTCAGTTCAGTTGCTCAGTCATGTCCGACTCTTTGTGACCCCATGGAATGTAGCACGCCAGGCTTCCCTGTCCATCACCAGCTCCCAGAACTTGCTCAATCTCATGTCCATCAAGTAGGTGATGCCATCCAACCATCTCATCCTCTGTCATCCCCACAGCCAGTCCCTCCCATCAGGAAGCTTCCACAAGCCTGTTATTCTCACCCATCAGAGGGCAGACAAAATGGGAACTACAATCAAAGAAAACTAACCAGGCTGATCACTTGGATCACAGCCTTGCCCAACTCAATGAAACCATGAGCCATGCCTCAGGTAGGGCCACCCAAGACAGAGAGGTCATGGTGGAGGGTTCTGACAAAACGTGGTCCACTAGAGAAGGGAATGGCAAGCCACTTCAGTATTCTTGCCTTGAAAACCCCATGAACAGACCTACCCTAAGACCCAGCAATTCCACTTCCGAGTACACAGCCAAGAGAATGGAAAGCAAGGTCTGAGAGAGATATATCTGTGTTTATAGCAACATTATTCCCAACAGCCAAAAGGTAAAAACAACCCAACTGGCCATCGATGGATGAATGGATAAACAAAATGCAGTCTGATACACACAACGGAACATTATTCAGTCTTCAAAAGGAATGAAATTCTGACACATGCTACAGCTTGGTTGAACCTTGAGGGCATCATGCTAAGTGATATACACTAGTCACAAAAGGACAAATACTATGTGATCCTGCTCGTATGAGGTACCCGGAGCAGATAAACCCATAGAAGCAGAAGGCAGAATGGTGATTACCAGGGGTGGGGGCAGGGCGGAGGAAGTTCGTGTTTCATGGGGACAGAGCTTCAGGTGTGCAAGGTGAGACGAGCTCTGGAGTTGGACAGTGACCGTCCACTGTGTGAATGCACAGCTGTGTATGTGTACTTATATTGAGTCTATTGAGCTGTTCACTTAAAAATGGTTATAAGACTGCATTTTATGTCTTGTATTTTACCAATTTTTTTTTTTTTTAATTTTTACAACACAGATAAAGGAAAATACTGCATCAACCAGAATTCATTTCAGGAAGATGAACGTTATTTGGATAAAAAGTTTCTTGGAGGGACTTCCTGGGCAGTCCAGTGGTTAAGACTTCACCTTCCAATGCAGAGGGTGGGGTTCGATCCCTAGTCGGGGAGCTAAGACCCCACATGCCAAAAAAAAACAAGACATAAAACAGGAGCAATATTATGATAAATTCAATAAAGACTGTAAAAATATATTTTAAAAATTAAAAGTTTCTTTGAGTGACAGACTGGGTCCAGGAGACCAAGGGGAGAAAGTGGACCCAGGTCACCTCCAGCATCTGCTTGACCGAGAAGCACAGACTGGCTGGAGGCAGCCACGCTCTCCTTGACCTTCCGCTCCTCCAGGGTCTCCTCCTAAACACATGCTGGTGAGTGAAAGTGAAAGTTGCTCAGTCGTGTCCAACTCTTTGCAATCCCATGGACTATATATTCCAGGGAAGTCTCCAGGCCAGAATACTAGAGTGGGTAGCTGTTCCCTTCTCCAGGGGATCGTCCCAACCCAAGGATCAAACCCAGGTCTCCCATACTGCAGGTGGATTCCTTACCAGCTGAGCCACAAGGGAAGCCCAAGGATACTGGAGTGGGTAGGCTATCCCTTCTCCAGCAGATCTTCCCAACCCAGAAATCGAACTGGGGTCTCCTGCATTGCAGGCAGATTCTTTACCAGCTGAGCTGGTGAGTAGGTACCGAATATAGGAGGCAACCGGCTGGGCACCGCTTTCCAAGTTTCACTTCTGTCAGCTCCATCGGAAGTCAAAGCCTCAAGGAAGAAGCTAATTTCCTGGTGAAGAAGCCAGGCCAGCCAGAGTCCCCTGCCAACCGCCCTTCACCTCCCCTCCAGCCATGGTGTCCACTGAGACAGGACAGGAGAAGGCCCGGAGGGGGTGTGTGCCCTCAAGAAGAAAGTGCCTTCAGAACCTCAAGAAGCAGCCAGAGATAAGCAGAACCTGTACACAAAACTGCCAGGAGCCATTATGGGAGGTCCCACCCGTGACGAGGTCATGAAGAAAATACCAGGCAGGCAAGGCCGTCTGGGATCCCATCCATGACGAGGCAAGGCCGTCTGGGATCCCATCCATGACGAGGTCATGAGGAAAATACCTGACAGGCAAGGCCGTCTAGGATAAGGGACCCTCCAGGTTGGCCTCGGCCTCTACACCACCCTGTATCCTCCCCCCTTTTCTGCTGTTGTTCTTGTTTGCCCTGCTGCAGATTCTTGTGTTGCCTGCCGAGAGCTCTCCTGCTCCTCTTTCACTGAATAAAGACCAACTTAAAACCCTAATTAATAAATCTCCTGGACGCTGGTACCCTATGAAGGGGCCAGGGATGAAGGAAACGCTTCAATTCAAACCCTTTTGCTGGCATTCTGGCTTGTGTGATAAATATGTGCTCTCATTGCAAAACATGCTCTTGATTGTCCTAAACATCCTAAGCACAGTACGCTAACAAAAGAAACTATTAAGCATAGGTCCCTCCTCGGGATGAGAAAAGCCCCACAAATAAAATAGCCACAAATGTGCCTAATAGAAAATACTTTAGATAGAGATTAGCTGGTGACTTCTTGCAGGTAGTTAACTTTTAGACTAAGAGCCTGTTTTGTGCCATATCTGCTGTTTCTGCAGTCCTTCGCATTTCTGTTCTGTAAAAATGTAATCCTATCTAGTTCCCATAGAGATGATGCCTATTAGAAAGAAAATAGATTAATTATAAGAAAAACAGGGTCGGCTACTGAAGTTGCTTAAGTGCAAGCCATAAAATGTTAGCAGGCCTGAAGGCTAAATGATAAGAAAGACTCTTGTGAACGAAAAGTATGTGGGTGACATCCTGTTTCTGTTGAAGGTCAAGTTGTTGTAATGTTTTGAGATGACCTGTGTGTAAGCAATATGCACTTCCCCCAAAAAGATGTTGTTAAGGGTATAAAGGGGCCGCGCAAAAATAAACTTCAGACTCAGCCTCCGAGCTTTGTCTCACTGTCTCTCTCATTCGCCGACGCCGCTCATCCCGAGGGTTCCCCTGGATCCTGCTGGGGCTGGACCCCGGCACAAAACAAAGGCTGAAATTTCCAGCTGAACAGCTCTGAGACCCCTGATCTCCACTCACCCCACTCCAAGTCACTTCTCGATCTCTTGATTTTAATCTCAGGATCTGGCAGGAGCTACCTGCTCCACCCGACCAGCCTTCACTTACCACTCGAAATGGGATTCCTTTAACCCTCGTGCAAAAGGTTTTCAAGGAAAGCTGAGCCAGACCTCAAAAAAACAGAAAGATACCCCTCCTGCCAAACTCAGGTTCTCTATGCTGTGCTTAACTCTGAGGTTAGAAAACAGGTAAATATATTCTTCTCAATGTGACACCTTCCAGTTTGACCTCCTGGAACACTACTGACTTTCCAAGATTATTCCACGCCACTGGAATACGGTCTTCCTGGATACTCTTCCGTAAGTTAGAAAGCACTGCAGCACTTGTGTTAGACCCCAATAGATAGCACACATGGAACACAAAAATCCAAAAGCGTATTCCCACCTGGGGTTCCATCTGCAACGTAAATAATCAACAGAGCATCTTCAGCCTGAAAAGCATCAATTATTGAAACTAAATATGGGCCTTTGAATTATTTCAGGCCAACCCCCTTACTCGAAATTCAGGAATCAGGTACATTCATTTATTATGCAAATGTATAAAGGTGATTTTAATTAATTCCCTTTCTAGTTCTCTCAACTAAGAGACCATTATCAAAGGCACATTATCTACAAGGTAAGTTTCTCCATTTTCATCTTGTGGGCGTGCCCAAAGACATGTGATGTTATGACAGGCAACATCCAATCTGGAGATACTCCGCCCCAGGAAGGATAGTGGGTCAGGACTCGGGGCTGAGAAACCTCACCTTAGCATAGGTCAAAGAGAGTGCAAAGCTGTCTCAGTGGACACTACCCTCAGAATCACCATTTTTGTTAAACCTTCCTCACCTTGACACTTCTTTCTACCCTCAGCTCTTTAAGCCCCACAAGAGTTCTACTGTCACTCCTTAATCTGCATGTCCCATCGCCTCTTCTGTGTCTTTGCCTGCATGTCAGGCTACCTCGTCCATCTCCACACCCACATCAACTCATTGTTCTGGGAACTGAACCTCCCTCCAGGCTTTCCTGTTCAGTTGATCCCCTCTCCTCCTATCCTGGGCAGCAGCTTGATAAAACACAGGTTGTCACTTGTCCAGCTGGAGAGACCTGATAAACTCGGGCCAGCATTTGTCCAGTGGCTGGAGAGACCTCATTCACCAAGCTGTCTGCCCTCCTTGAGGACAGGGAGGGGCCTGCTCATCTCGGGCACCTAGCCCCTCACATGGCACTGGGCCCATCCCAGGGACCCAGAAATGTTGCTGTCACACATGACCGCATTTGAATTACTTTCCAGACTGCCGCTGACTCCATTCTTCAGCATTTGCCGGGAGCCTCATCTCTTCTACTTGTCCATTAAGTGAAGTACCTCTGAAATGAATTAAATCTATTGATTTAATTAAATCTGATTGAATTAAATCTATACAGTGATTGTCTTCCATGATGGGTGCCTGATTGAATTAAATCTATAGAGTGATTGTCTTCCAACAAGTGAAACTGCTTCATTGGTTGGGGACACTTTTGCCTTGGTTTAGTGGAAATAGAGGAGGTACTGCCTGCATCCTACTCTTAGAACACTGAAACAGACGCATGGCTCAGAGTGAAGGACCAGGGCACGGCGGACACCTGTATCCTCCTGGTACTTATCACGGCAGAAGAGGACGGGAGCGGTGGCAGGTAGGAGGGTGCGGAGCTGTGCCAGAGAAGGGGGGCTCCACTTACCAGGGCCCAGCCAACCTTGGGGCAGTCATGGCCACACGGGTGGGCACGATATCCTAGTGCTTTCCTGAGGAATGAGGAGGCAGGTCATCACACAGAAATGAGGGAACATCCGAGAAGCAAATGAAAGAGAACTACTGAAAATAAATCCCTCCCTACACTCACGTTCCAGCAAAGGCTAACCTGAGGACCATCTTGGAAAGGATGTCCAGAGTGAAACAGAATTTCAGGCTCTCTGAGAAAACAAGTTCTGCAGCATGCATGAGGTTAATTTTCTGTCAGACGGCCCAGCCTCCCTGAGACTGAACCTAGCTTTTCTGAGAGGCTCTGCAGGGAGCTGCAAAGTATAGCCAGGAAGTGCAACCTTCTTACCTGACACAACAACCAAGAACTCCAAGGGTAATAAGTGGAGGTGAGAAAACAAAATGATGCTTGTTGAGAAAGACTTAAATGGACTTGGAAAACCATGATGGGTGCCTGCTGTCTTTGGGGAGCAAGTGAAGTAAAAGTCACTCAGTCGTGTCTGACTCTTTGCGACCCCATGGACTATACAGTCCATGGAATTCTCTAGGCCAGAATACTGGAGTGGGTAGCCTTTCCCTTCTCCAGGGATCAACCCAGGGATCAAACCCAGGTCTCCCGCATTGTAGGCGGATTCTTTACCAGCTGAGCCACAAGGGAAGCTTTGGGGAGCAAGGAACACTCCAAAGCCATCAGCACCCATCCCATGCAGTAGATGCTGTAGACAAACCCCTAGCAAACCACTAATGGCTAATGTCACTTCTTCCTGAATCCCAGGCAAAAGGCCACACAAGCTTCTACTCAACATCTGTGCAGCACTTCACAACATATGGAAATCCTTTGCCGAGGTGGACTCATCTGATGAAGATCTAAGCATACTCAGAACTAACATCATTACCCCATTTCCAACGAGGAACTGGGGCACCGGCTTTGTGTGGCATTCTGGGTAGCTCAACTGGTAAGCTACAGTGAGGATGGGGGCCCAGGTGGAACCCCGAGTCTTCCCTGTCCTGCTGAGCTCAGCGCTGCCTCCCCATCCCACTGGACAGAACTGGTATAAATGGGTGACACGGCCAACGTGCATGCTCAGTCGTGTCTGACTCTTTGCCACCCTTTGGACGATAGCCCACCAGGTTCCTCTGTCCATAGGATTTTTCAGGCAAGAATACTGGAGTGGGCTGCCATTTCCTCCTCCAGGGAATCTTCCTGACCCAGAGATTGAACCCACATCTCCTGTGTTGGCAGGTGGATTCTTCACCCACTCAGCTACCAGGAAGCCCAATAAATGGGTGAGGCCCAGTTACAGAAAAATCAGTTTTGCTTTAGCGAAACAGATGGCAATCGTCTAGTTCTAAAAGCCAGATAACAACATTCAGCACATGTTCACAGGGTATCCCAGTACTACCCAGGTGACCAGAGATTGTAAAGAAAGTTGGAATTACAGACAGGCCATTCCAGAGCCAGGACGGAAAGCACAATCTGTGAGACCAAGCTTCTAAGAGAACTGACTCATTGCTCGGGGCTGGGGGCGGGGGGAGGTGGCGGCGGGGCCAGGGATGGAGCGGGAGTGAGCTCACCATCACCGGGGGCATGCAAAGAATCTAAACCATGATCTGATGAAAAGGCTGTAAAGAGAATTCAAGAATGGGGCTCTGAGTTCATGATTCTATGACTTGGTCATAACAACTTCATGAAATCTAGTTTTTATCTCCAGCAAGAAACCAGGAGTTTAGAATTGCTTTTTATTCTTTCAGGGATTGTTTGGAGGGTGAGAGCAGTCGTACAGGGGAGAGGGATTTGTTTTGGAATTATTTTGTTCCATCACAAAAAATTCCAGATGTGTACACACCAAGGTGCACATACCACCTCAAAGTAGCTTAGCAGGTATGGGTATGGGGGGAACAGTGATAAAATTCAAAAATTAGAAGAAATTAAGAAAACGGGAATTGTCCTCTCCCAGGAACACAGAACTAATGAAGACAATGCAAATATAGTTCACTGCAAACTACATTCACTGCAAACACAGTTTAGATAACAGGCTCATTACGCATTTCTTGCCAGCAAACAAGCCACAGAAGATAAGGATTAGTCCAAAAAAAAAAACCAGAAATTGCACAAAATTAGGGGTGTGAACAACAACAAAAAAATGTTGCCCTCCATTTCAGTAAACAAATAACACTGTCTGCCACTCAAGTAAACAATGAATGTTGCCTCCAATCAAGCCATCGGCCACTGCAGCTACCCAGCGGTGCACCCTGAGAAGAACTCAGGATAGAGAAAAACAGGATACCCCTGTGGGCAATTAAGATGCACACCAAGGGAATCACTTCAAGGAGTGAGACTCCTGCACCTTCCTGTACACAGACGAGCACTGAAATCATTAACTTAACATGGCTATTTTTTGTGTGATTAGCAGTGATCTTTCATATTCGACTACATTTTTTTCCCAGCAAAAACTTCCTATATATCCTGGCTCCTCCCTGTCCTCTCTGGAACACCCAGGCTATGGTCCTCAGGTGAAAGTGAAAGTTACTCTTTCCCACCCCATGGACTATGCAGTCCATGGAATTCTCCAGGCCAGAATACTGGAGTGGATAGCTTCTCCCTTCTCAGGGGATCTTCCCCACCCAGGGATCGCAGGTCTCCCGCATTGCAGGCGGATTCTTTACTAGCTGAGCCACGAGGGAAGCCCAAGAATACTGGACTGGGTAGCCAATCCTTTCTCCAGCAGATCTTCCTGACCCAGGAATCAAATTGGGGTCTCCTGCACTGCAGGGGGATTCTTCACCAACTGAGCTATCGGGGAAGCCCTCAGTAAGGTCACCAAATAAAACATAACTCTCAGGTTTTAGGTTGTGCGTGTATTTTTTTTTAGTGGACAGGGTCAGGAGGCCCGGACATGACTATTTCCTCCAGCATTCAGGAGCTCTGCGCTAGGGGCCAGGTCTCCCCCAGCCCCTCTGATGAGACTCACCAGCTGTCATCAAGAGCACTGAACAAGATGATAACTTTGAAAAGGTCTTTGCCCTTGCAAAGCATAGGCCGAAAAGTGAGTGGTTACTGTAATTTCTTTCCTTAGCAAGTGGCTAGATAAGTCAGACTCTGGGCTCTGGGTGTATTATTTTCACAGGCATCCACAGCCCCCCTCGCCTACCCCTACCCTCAGGGCTGCCTAGAAGGTCAACCCAAAACCTGCCCCCACAGTCCTCAAGGCCCAAAAGGTCAAACGCCCTCCTTTCATCAGTCTGTGACTGGAGACATCTTTGGCACACTTGTCTCCAGAATGAGTCATCACTTCCAGGAGCCAGCCTGCCACGATCCCCCGCCCGTGTGTGCAGATACAAACATGCACTGTTACCTCTACCCCGACAGCAGGTGTGGAATCTGGGCTTAAGGCACACGCAGGGCAGGTCCTGATTGAAAAACCGACCCAACATCCCCCAGGCAAGGCCTCCGGCTTTGCGTTCCTGTTATCAACAGCAGGACTGCAGCCCCAGACACCCAACCAGCTACTGCTCTGCTGGGGGCCAAGGTTCCAGCCTGCCAGCTACTCTGGTTACAGAAGTGCGTCTGAGAGACTTCTCCATGCCCACTGAGTTCACGGCCAGCATGAGGCAACGACACCTTGGCAGCAAGCCAGTGTGACACAAACCTTCAAACCTGCTACCCGTTTTCAAACACCACAAACCTGCTACCTGTTTTCAAACACCACTACCGCTAGAACACCGTCCAGATGGTGATAGTAACAAAGAGTTCAAATGGCTTGCTTAGTTATCATAACAATGCAAGGGATATGATTTTCCCATTTTGCAGAGAAGGAAACTGTTACAGTTTATATAACCTGGGCTGGGTGAGGGGTGGACTCACCATCCAAACTCACATTGAACCTCTATCCAGCACTGGGACGACGCTGTCAAGTTCCCCAAGACTTGACGGTCTGACCTACGTATGGGACAGCACGCAGACCTTAAATTATATACACGGGAGGGTCTAACGCACAGCAGTATGAAAACTATTCACTTCTCCAATGGGGAAGTACAATGGTACAATGGTACATTTTAAGAGCTTGATTTCCTGGTTTGGAAACTGGTCTGCTTGCACCAGAGGTCTGTCTGTGCTTGCCGGTGGGTCGAGCAGCAGCAGACCAAGTCTCGTCCTCCCACCTCTCCAGGTGGCACACGCGGGTAATCGGAAGACACCCAGGGGCGGGTGCACAGGCTGGGCGGAGCCCTGCCACTGGCTGACAATCAGGGTCATGCCCCTTGCAGATCTGGACAGGATCTCATCACTTTTGAGCTAACAAAGAAAAAGGGCAAATAATTTACTAGTAAAAGAAAAAAAAAAATCTAAATTGAATATCCATGGATAAAATCTTCTCCTCTTTATCCAGATCTACACCTCAAGTCATTTCTGAGGGCTGGTGAGCAACTGGCCAATACCTTCCTGCCCATGCCCCCTCCCCTCTCACCCAGTCACACAAACACTCACCTGTGCCCAGTGCTGGGCTTGGCACCGGCCAAGACTTAATTCCTGTCCTGAAACACTGGAAGTCTTGTATCTTCACTGGCTCGGTTATTGAACAACTAACTGAACGTGGATGTCCTTTATAACCTTTCTAAATGGTGAAGAATTTGCTCTGGGAGAGTGAGCCTCAGTCACTGGGAGTATGTAAGCCACCTGGCTTTTCGCTCGTTAGGACTGTTCATCCTCAAGGACACGACAGAACCTGCCATCCCTGAAGCCCCGGGATGACTCCTTCCTCTGAGGACAACCCCTTGCGCCTTAACACCAGAGCCAGACCTCGAAGGGATGGTGGGGGCCTCCATCCACCACCCCTGGCTGATCTCCTCTGAGCATATTCAACTGTGCCCCCATATCTGGGGTCCAAATCTGAGGTCTGCCCAGCTTTGAGCAACAAAACAGATGGGTGCTGCTTCAGGACTGGCCAGGACCACATCCACCTGAGAGGTTATGGGATAAACGCTGGCTTTCATACAAAGCATGAAAAAGAAAAAAAAAAAGACAATTCCTAAGAAATTCCAAAAGGATATGATGACTAATATGACTTATATGAAAATGAAATTGGTTTATAAATAGCACATCTTCCTCTTGCTATTTCTATTAACGGCAAAGAGGAAGTCTTCTTCTCAGAGCCCCTGTGCGTTGATAATTATCAGTTGGCAAGGGTGGTAAATTACATACAGATGACAAAAAAGGAAGTATGACTTTGGTGCAGAGTGATGCAGGAGAAACAATGCCAGACTGGAAGTCCAGGTGCCGGGGTTTTATCCCCACTCCTGCGCCCTACCCTGCCTCAGTGACAGCACAGGGGTGGGGAGGGGGTTAGTCCCTCCCCTCCCAGCCAGCCTGGACCAAGTGAGACTATCAGCAGATGCTCCGAGTGTTAGTCCAACCACTGTGAACGGACCCCTAAGAGAAACTTCTTACAGACAAGCATGTGCTCAGTCATGTCCGACTCCTTGCAACCCCATAGACTATAGCCCGCCAGGCTCCTCTGTCCATGGAATTTTCCAGACAAGAATACTGGCCTGGATTATCATTTCCTACCCCAGGGGATCTTCCCGACCCAGCGATCAAACTCACATCTCCTGCATTGGCCGGTGGATTTCTTAACACTGAGCCATCAGGGAAGCCTGAAACTTCCTACACAAGAGAGCAAACGCCTGTGTCCATCAGTGCCTGTGGGGATTCAGGGACTTTACTGGCAGGTCAGTGTTTTTCAGGAGACACTCTGGTCCAATAGTAGAAAAATTCACCAGAAAAGCTTGCAGTGCCTTGAAGAGCTTGCAGGTCAGACTAAGACTTCCTGACAAATGATGAAGCAGTGAATCCAGCCAGCCCTGGCATCCCAGCACCAAAGCCTGTTCTGCATTAAGCAGTCCTGCCCATCGCAGTTGGGCTGCAGGCCATCCTGCAGGATGCGGGGTACCACAGGTGGCATGGGGAGTGCATGCGTCTGGGATGCAAGGAGCTGTCACCCTGTAAAAATGCGTCAGGAAAGCAGACACCCACAGCAACTCCAAACACACAGGAAAGAGAGATAGAAGGTGCGGGAGGTTTCCTCTCCTCCTTCAAGGGCCCCACTCGGCAGGAGAGCCCCACACTCTGGGCACAGAGCCGATGCACAACACACCAGTTACCCCAAGTCTCGTATGGTTCCCGAGGGCAGGGCTGCTAACACTTTGCGTCACAATGAGGTAATGGAGGTCCCATGACTTCTCATCTCACTGCTACATCAGAAACATCAGCATTTCATCTAAAACTGGCAGAATCCTTCTCCAGGATTCGCAAAACTGTCAAGAACGTGGCTTTGGTGGAACTTGTGCCCAAATTCAACACCCCAGCCACAGCTCTCATAACCCCACTGTTTTACTAATGTCACTGACCTGTAGAATACTAAGACTAATTTAAGAGGGCCTCAGGCCCAACTGTTGAGTGCAGTATTTATTCATTCTATGACTGAGTTATTTGCAAAGTACTCAGAGTTGAGAGGGAGAAGGCAATGGCAACCCACTGCAGTACTCTTGCCTGGGAAGTCCCATGGACAGAGGAGCCTGGTAGGCTGCAGTCCATGGGGTCTCGAAGAGTCGGAGACGACTGAGCGACTTCACTTTCACTTTTCACTTTCATGCACTGGAGAAGGAAATGGCAACCCACTCCAGTGTTCTTGCCTGGAGAATCCCAGGGACGGGGGAGCCTGGTGAGCTGCCATCTATGAGGTCGCACAGAGTCGGACACAACTGACGTGACTTAGCAGTAGCAGCAGCAGACCAACCCAACAGAATAATGAGCAAAAAAGAGTTGACAGAGAAAGAAGTCCATAGGGTCAATGAGGCACGAGAAGATATTCAATTCTATTTGTAATTTAAGACATGCAAATCAAAGATGGCCTTTCAGATGGTCCAAAATCAAAGCATTTTGTAAAACCTGAGGGCTGGTGAGAATGGGGAAAAAACAAATGCTGATGACTCCCTGCTGGTGGGGTAATAAACGGGGTAGGCACTGTGGCAACAGCTGTTGTCTTTTTTGCACACACCAGCAAAACCCCAGCAATTCTGCTACAAGACCCATGTACAAAACAGTAATTACGAAAAAAAAAGTAATTACGGCGCTGATTATAATGAGGAAAATTAGAAACAAATATCTACAGGACTTTGGTTAAGTAAATTAGGGACCACTCAAACCATATAATTGAGTATTATTAGGGTGTGAAAAGATAAAACAAAGAGACAGAGAGGTAGTTCCCCAAATACTACTAATAACATGAAAAGATGCATATACTATGTGAAAAAGGTACAAATATATTTATAATAGGAAATCACTTTAAAGAATTACATTTACATATATTCCGATATGCACAAAAATGATGGACTGATGTCTGTACCATCAAGGTTCACAGGCTCACCCCTGGGGATGAAGAGGCCTTCACTTTCCATCACAAATACTTCCACAGTGTTCATTTCTGGGTTTTTATTACATAGGCATGTACTGCTTTAGCATTAACTTTTAATGACCTCAGAGACCTGGGGAGAAGATGGCAAACTCTGGCCTGCTGGGTATCAAGGTCCCCCACCCATCCTTGAAACTGCTGAGACAGGAGGGGACAATGGGGGGTGGACGCCTGCCTTGGTCGGAAAGGTCAGATGGGTGACCATCTCCAGCACTGGGATTTTGTAATGCTCAGATCTTATAATCCCATGTGATGAGTGTTCTCAAGTCCCTGCCAAGGAGCACAAAAGGCCTGGGGGTGGGGGTGGAGGGGGGGAGGGGGGGCAGCTGAACGACCCAATGGCTGGGCAAAACAGGCCCCGGTTTAGACCCTGATGCCTTGGAGGAGGAAATGGCAAACCACTCCAGTATTCTTACTTGGAGAATCCTCTGGACAGGGGAGCCCTGAGGGCTACAGTCCACGGGATCACAATGAGCTGGACACAACTGAAGTGACCTAACACACAAAGCACAGAGCACCCTCAGCTCCTAACCACTAACTCGTGGATGGAACACGGGACCGTGGAGCCTCTCTTTATACACCTGCAAGGGCCCTATGTCCAGGTCTGTGTCTTGGCCAAAAAGAAAGCCCCACTGTGGGACTTGGGCCCAACCCTTGTCCCCTCCCCTAAGCAATTCATGGAGAGGGGGTGGCTAAATATCACCTGGATGCTCCCAAGCGCTGCCTACAGCTCAGGGGTAAGAGTTCGGGGCCTGGAGGGAGACACTGGCCTTCACATCCCAGCTCCCCACCTGCTAAGCCATGACCATGGGCAACAGACCAGCCTCTCAGCCACTCGAATCTGTAAGACGGACGATCCTAACAGCGCCCGTCCCCTGGGATGGGTGTGAGGTGGTACACGAGAAGGCCTTTTCCAAGTGCACAGCCAAACCAAAGCCAGATGCTACCCTGTGGTCACAAAGGGGTCCAAAGGCTGGACCGAAAACTAAGACCGCAGCCTGACAGTGCTTTGCCTGTGTCAACTATTTAAATCACACCCGCCCAAAAAGACAAGGGCAAATAAGACTACTGGTTAAAATTAATATAGAAATACCAGAAAGGTATGGCTACATTTCAATAGGCTGGGCATATATTTCCATTTTGTCCAAAAAGTCTGAGTCTAAGGGAACCCCAAGACTGGGCCACAATCTGGGCCCATGCAGAGTTCACCAGCAGGTTAAGTGCCCGGTTATGCCCCAGGACCCTTGCTGCTTCTATCTTTTGTCAACCAGAGGTGCATGCCTAGTGAGACCAGGAAGAGAAGGATTTCACCAAAAAGGGAGAAGACATGTGTCCAAGGAGATGCTGGATCTTCAAGAACAAGACACACAGTGTAAACCCGCTCGTCCTGTCCCCGAAGTTGGGCCAGCAGGGTCCGTGGGCGCCCCTAGGAGCAAACAGGCCGTGGATCCGGAGTCAGGACTCTGCCCCAACAACTAGCAGCCTTTTTCTGGAAAGCACAGCATTCAGCACCAGGGAAAAAGTCTTACAGGAATTTCAAACCTACTCAGTGGGTTGAGGGATGTGGTTGCAATCACCAGAACAACATCCTCTCCAAACTGAGCCCTGGGCGTTCGCTCCCACCCTCCCTCCAGCTGGACCATCCTGGGCCAACCCCCAGCCAGACTGCCGGGGGCCAGCACCTGAGACACGCAGGCCCGTCCTCACACACCATGCACTGGGTCTCACACACCCTTCTTCCCACCATCGGAGCTCACACACACACACACACACACACACACACACACACACAAACACATGTCAAGCTAAAAGAGGTTTCAGAGAACAATATCTAACCTTAGTATGCCTGGGTCCAATATTTTCTTTTCTAGTCTTACCTCACTTTTTTAAAAAAATGCCCATGGACCCACTAAACTGATTTTAGGGCCAGTGGGTCGCAAGCTGCTCTGTGAAAAAATTACTGTGTCCAGAGCCAGGGCTCTCTGCAGGCAGAAACTCCAGCTGCTTCTCACTTCTTGTTTGTTAAGTCAAAGGTGGGGAGAAAGGGGGAGGCATGGGAAGAGGAAGCAGCAGGGGAGCACAGAGAAGCGGGGGACACACGAAGGAGGGGGGGCAGGTCACAGGCTCCCTGACAGCTCCACCGTCAAGAGGCTGTCCCACTCCCGCCTGCCGTGTTCCCCAAGCTGGACCTGCAGCCAGGAACCCAAGTAGGTGTGGGGCCCCGGCTCTCTCTCCGAATCCACTGCTCACAGCTTGGAAAGCTCCCATTTCACAGTCAGCCACCGAACAGGCAGCTGGAGTCACCTATACACTGAGAGTGTGTCAAATCACTGAAGGGCTTGTTCCGGCTTTGCTCAGCCTCTCTTCCCAAACCCCATTCCGAGTCCCAGTGAGCTTATCCCGTAGGAAACCTGGCCAGAGTTCAGTGACACGTAACAAGTAGGACTTCGCCCACCCCTCCTGGGGCATCCGCCCCAACGCTGACCCTGCATCCCGGCCTTGCGTGTTCCTTGTCACCTCAACAGCTCCGGGTTCTCACGCCCCAGTCACACTGAGGAAGTTAAAGTTCCCGCAGGTCAAACCACCAGCCTCAGGGTCACAAAAGGACCGCCGTCATCTAGGTCTTTCTCAAAATGCTCCAAAGGTCACCCCTGCCAACAGGCCTTCCCTGGAATGAACCGCCTGCAGCCTCAGCTAGCCCCAACGGCACCCTCTCGCTAATCAATCCATCGCATTTAGATACCTTTTAGACCTTGAACCCAGAAGAGTGAGGATCCAAGAGAGGCTGACTCACAGGGGACAGGGGGTCCCACAGCGGTGATTCATGGCCCAGATCGCAGTGTCAGGCAGGACTGTCTCAACTCTACAAATAGCCCTCCTCACTGGCACCTTGCGTCCGTCCCTTAAAATAACAGTGACCACTGTGACCCCACGCTCTGTCCCAGGAGCTCTTATCCATCTCAGGGAACTTTTACAATAACTTGCAAATGGGTGTGATCATCTCACAGCGGAGGAAACCGACACTCAGAGAATTTGTCTTTGGCCCAAGTTACAGGGCTCAACTACAAGGCCAGGTTCTTTGCACCAGCCTGTGTGTCCCACTGGCCTCAGGCCCTTCTTTTGAACTATCACCCTCCATCTCCTGCCCCCTCCCTCCGGTCCAGGGCCCTGAACACAGCTGACTGGGTGGAGGGTAGGCTTGCTTCCTTCCTTCTGGGCTGGCCACCCCCACCCCTTTCAGGGCAAGACTCCTCCTCGGCCTTTCCGAGGTCCCCTCAAGACCCAAGATCCCCCCACTTGAAACAAGACTCAGCCGGTGTTTATTTCTTGATTACTATACGTTCCTCACTTGCTTACTTTAATTCATAAGACCCAAATTATTGAACAGGGAATGAAAAGTAACTTTCACAATTACCCCCCCATTACCTGCCCCCTCCCATGAAAACACTGTGTGTAAGCTCATCTTTCCAAAACACTCCTATTATCCTGGGGAAACTACTAGGTTCTAAAAACTCTGAATCAATACTGCCAGTTATTTTAGTCAAGTTCCTGTTTGGTGGTCAAAACCTAGTTGACATCTGCTTTCTCCAGCAACTACCCTCCACACAAACTACCCTTCAGTTATCTACACACAATGCAGTTCCATGGCACTTAAGAGTTATTTCCAAAACACTGCTTTTCATCCTACATTTTCCCGGGCTTCCCCCAAATAACATTATTCTGCAGGGGCATTTGATGGGAGGCCTAGCACCCCTCCGGCTGCAGAAAAGGTGCACAGAAGCCGGCAGAGCAGAGACCAGGCTGTAATAGGAGAACTCGGATTCCAAACCCGGCTCGGTTGTGTGACCTTGGGCACGGTAAGTCAAGCTCCCTGAGCCTCAGTTTCCTCAACAGCAAAGCAGAAAACCTTAACATTCCCCCTCCCCGAACAGCTTCATAAATGTCCCTGACGCTAAGCAGGGGCTGCTCGCTGCTCAGATAAAACCCACTCGTCCTTCCCCGAATGGAGCTGGCTGGTCCCGCCGTCCGGGGATGGAAGGGGGCCTCCATCGAGTTCGCCTCGGCGACCAAGGTCAGGTCAGCCCTGCAGGAGAAGGCCCGAGGGATGCTCACGAGGCCGCCGGGCCCCTGGGCCTGTTCTCCGCCTCCCTCCCCGAATCTCCTGCCCCGGAAGGACCGCAGGGGACCGAGTGCGGTCCGGGGAGCCGGGTGGACTTGCATCTCCCCGCCCGCGCCCGTTACAGCCTGGCTGCATCCCCCCAACTCGGCCCTGCGGGCCGCGCCCCGCCCCGCCTGACCCGGCTTCCCCCAAAGGCTGTGGCCCCCTACCTCGGCTGCAGCTGGGCTGGGACAGCAGCTCCGCAGGGGGTTCGACACCGGAGATCTGTGGCGCGGAGGCGCTACAAACCCTGCAGAGCCTCGCGCGTGGCCGCCTTTGTATGCAAACACCCAGCCCGCCGCGCGCTCCCTGTATGCCTGGCCCCGCCCCGGGGGCGGGGCCATCAGAAGGGGGCGGGGCCAGAGGGTGGTGCGGGGCCAGCGGGGTGGTGCGAGAGTTCCTTCGACCCCGCCCCGGGGCGGGGCCAGGGGGAGGGCGGGGCCAGCGGGGTGGCGCGAGGGCCCTTTCGAGGAGCGAGCCACTCGGCAGCTTCCTGAGCCCGTCGGGCGCCAGGCGGCGGATCCTCCCTCGCAGGAAGTCCCCGGGCCGGCCTGCCCCTCCTCCCTCGCCTACCTTTAGTGCTGTTTACTGAGATGCAGAAGGAAGAGGGAAGAGTCCTGTTTGAAAGGAAGCAGGAGTGCCCGTTCTGGCCATTCTTAAGATAGATTTTCCCCAGCCATCCGAGACATGTCGGGAAAGGTTTCTGGTGCTCGTTGGCGAAGTCCCGCCGGCTCTAGGTAGAAGTAGGGGGGTCGTCTGCTATCTCTCCCTGCCCTCCCTATTACTGTCACAACAACTGAACAAAGGCCAGACTTTTGCAGGGAGAATTTTTTTTCCCTCAACAGACAATAAGAAAACACTAAACCACACATTTCAGTACAAGCAGATTTGGATGCCCCGAAGCGCTTGTCCGGCTGACGTTGCCGATCGGGAGTTACCCCCGCCCCGGAGGGCCCCTGCCCTATGGTCTGCAATCACCCAGCTGTGACTCAGCCGGGAGAGCTGAGGTGATCCCCTGAGCCAATCCCGGGACCTGCCGCTTTCTGCCCAACTCGGGTGAGGAAAAGGAAACCGCGGGGATGAGTAGACTCGCTCCAGGCTCTGGAGGAGGAAGGAGGGAGGAGTGATGCCCGGGCCGAGTGATGCAAGCCTCCTGGAGGCTAAGAAGACTCAGTTTCACTATCTGAAAAATGGGAGGCAGATGCTCAACGCACAGGTCCACTTTGAGGATGGAAATAGCCATCATATGAAATACTCCAAGGCCTTTCACTAACTTGAAAGTGAAAGTGGCTCAGTTGTGTCCAACTCTTTGCGACCCTGCGGACTATGCAGTCCATGGAATTCTCCAGGCCAGAATACTGGAGTGGGTAGCCTTTCCCTTCTCCAGGGGATCTTCCCAACCCAGGGATCGAACCCAGGTCTCCCGCTTTGGCAGGCAGATTCTTTACGGGCTGAGCCAATTTTAGAACCTTATACGTGAAGGCGTCCCAGGTGGCGCTAGTGGTAAAGAACCCACCTGCCAGTGCAAGAGGCTCGGTTTCCATCCCTGGGTGGGGAAGATCCCTTGGAGGAGGGAACGGCTACCCCACTCCAGTATTCTTGCCTGGAGAATCCCCATGGACAGAGGAGCCTGTAGGGCTACAGTCCATGGGGTCGCACAGAGTCGGATACGACTGAAGTGACTTCGCACGCTCGCATACATGAAAGAGTGGCGAATCCCAGAAGGATTTGTTCAGTGCTTAGCCCAGCTGTGATACAGGGAGTGGCCGGCTTGCCCAGTCTCAAGACTGGGCAGGCTGCTGACCTTCCTCCTGGGAGGGACAGCCTAGAGAAGCCTGATGCTGTGTAAGGCTAAACAATTACAACTCCTCCATTGTCAGAACTTTTCTCGGCATATAAAAACTCCAAGAATGATACAAGCTGCCTGGCTCTAACTGGAAACCTCCCTCCTATCCACAGACAATAGCAACCCTGAGAATTCTTAAGATTTCCAGATTAACTACCTACACAATTTAAAGGGTTCTGCAAGTGGGAGGGGGAGACAGGAGGGGTGAAGGCACGCCCCTCTTCACTGGAATCTCGTGAAACAATCCAAGTAGGTGTGCAATTGACTGATCTCCTGACAGTCACATCCTCGGGTGAGCTCTGTAAAAGCCTGGGGCAGACAGAAAAAGAATGGGTTATTTCCCCCGGAGGGTTGCACGTTATCTCTGGCACCTGACTTGGGCTCCTGGGAAGGGAGGGAATCTAGGATGTTTGGCCAGTGCTGGGCTAGAGGCATCGTGACTTCAGGACTCCCTTGCTTGAGGCCTCAAGAATCAGATGGGAACCAGGGACCACCCGGTGCAGCCTCGTTCCCCCCACCCCTCGGAGGGCAGGAGACAGAGCAGCCTGGAATCTACCAGAGATGGAGTGGGTCCCCCAGGTGCCCATGGGCGGGCTAGCCACAGCAAGTTCCTTAGGGGAAGAGGCAGGAATGAGGGGAGTTGGGTTCAACTGGAGAAGGAGGAGGAGGAAGAAGGGTACATCAGGGGTTTGGGAGGGAAATGCTTGGAACCAAAACTATATTGTACCAGTTGTACATGGCTATGGGATTTGACCTGCTCATCTCTGGAGGAGTCGGCCCACTCTAGTCCCGGTGTGGAGGAGCAGACCATGAAAGAAGGCCAGCCTGTGCCAAGCGGGCCGGGCCTTTCAGGGATTGAAGGAAGACTCACTCACACACACACAATGATGCGGCAAACACACCAAGTCCCCTGACTGCCCTGGCAGTGGCTCCCAGCCTGCGTCCCGGTGATGGAAGGGGCTGGGACAGCTTTTCTCCCCTGGCCAAATGGGGAAGACTCCTGATGAACCAGGCAAGGACAAGAAAGGTGGTTTTGCTAGAAAACTACATTGTTCTCTCTTGTTGGTCCACTGCCAGGCCCGCAGGACCCAGGCCTCTAGGAAGCAGCCCTCACCCCTGGGAAGGCAGGTCCTTTGGTGTACAATTCACATACACCAACTGTCTAAGCTTCACTTCATAGCCTTCATCCTGTCCCATCTTTTCCCCAGCCTTGTAGTGAACAGGTTGATGTGCCAGACCCAGGATTAGAATTCTCTCTATTCGGTCCAGCGTGAGCACTTGCCAGTCACCATAGACAAGAGTACAGCAGACCAGGATTCTGCTGGATTATGGAGAAGGTGGGAGAAGGGAAGAGGAGAGATGAGGTAGCAGGAACGAAGCCACTTAGGGAACTTGGGACCATGACTGGTCACAGGTATTTGAATCATTGATTGGCAAGGCCATATTCATGTGTGTGTGTGTGTGCATGCTCAGTCATGTCCAACTATTTGCAATCCCATGGATTGTAGCCTTCCAGGTTCCTCTGTCCATGGGATTTTCCAGGCAAGCATACTGGAGTGGGTTGCCATTTCCTCCTCCAGGGAATCTTGCCGACCCAGGGATCAAACCTGTGTCTCCTGCATCTCCTGTATTGTAGGCAGACTCTTTACTTGCTGAGCCATGGGGGAAGCCCACATTTGTGTACACTAGATGAATCTACCCAAGAAGAAAATACATTTGGAATTCAACTGAGAAAGGCATCTGCTATGGACTAAATGTTTGCATGCGTGCTAAGTTGCTTTGGTTGTGTCTGACTCTTTGCAACCCTGTGGACTGGAGCCCTCCAGGCTCCTCTGTCCATAGAATTCTCCAAGCAAGAATACAGGAGTAGGTTTCCATGCCCTCCTCCAGGGGATCTTCCCAACCCAGGGATTGAACCCACATCTCTTAAGTCTCCTGCATTGGCAGGCAGGTTCTTTACCACTAGCATCGCCTGGAAAGCCCTGGACTAAAAGTTTATATCCCCCCAAATTTATGTGTTGAAGCCGTAACTCCCATATTGATGGCAATTGGGATGCAGAGGTAATTAGGTTTAAAGATGAGGTAATGAAGGTGGACCCTCACCAGAAACCTGGACGCCAAAGCTAAACATAGTGATCCATCCTCTGACCTCAGCTAGGGAAGCTGGCTCCAGAATAAAATCAGGCTCCTATAAGAAGATGCTACACAACCTGTTACGGCGCTGTGGGCGCAGGGCCAACCACAGGGTCACTGCTCAGCTGCTAGAGTTTTCAGCTGATAGACCTTTGCACCCAGTTAAGATAAAATCTATGATGCTAACTTATATAAGCCTTTGTCAGCTCTAAACAATTAGGAAAGCAGAAGAGGACTGGATTTGCCAACAGCTTATAATATGTGTTAACATGCAGCATTTATGTACTGCTTGTCAATAGCCGTTCACATTGGCGTCTTGCTTGTTTCCTGGAGTCTAACCACAACATCTTTAATTGTTGACCTAGAATCTGGGCTTGGTTGTGGAAAGTCACTCTATACTCTGAGGACTCCAAGTCTTTGCTAGTGTGGTTCAGTGGTAAAGAATCTGCCGGCGATTGCAGGAGACGCAGATTCAACCCCTGGGTGGCAAAGATCCCCTGCATAAGGAAATAGCAATCTACTCCAGTATTCTTCCCTGGGAGATCCCATGGACCGAGGAGACTGGAGGGCTACAGTCCATGAGGTCCCAAAAGAGTCGGACACGACTTAGTAACTAAGCAACAACAACAAAGCAATGTTTACCACGAAAACTTGTCACAGAGTAGAATCACCTGGAGAACTGTTAAAACTCTCTATGCCCAGACAAGCATTGACATCAATTAGCCACAGTCTCTGGGGGCAGGACACAGGCATCGGTATATCACAGAGGCTCCACTGTACAGTCACATCTGAAAACCAGTGTTCTAAGCGTCCACTTCCCTTCATCCTGTACCCTGGCCAGCTGCCCTCTCTCTCAAAGCACACCCTCTCCTCTACCAGTGCCCTGTTCCAAGGGTCGACAAAAAATTTATATTTCTTCTAAATGTCCATATAAACCAACTCAAAGTAGAGTGAGTGTGTGTGTGGAGCATGATACACTAAAGGAGCCAGGGATTCCAGAAGTGGGCCTTGAACTGCGGCAAATTTCTGTCTCTCACTCTCTTTCCACTTCCTTAACTCTGCCCCTTCTCTTCTCCCAACTGCTTCCTCCCAGAATCCCTCCCTCATCAGTCCGGCCACACGTGGCTCCCCAGGTAGCTCTTTCCTTCCCATGACTGCCTACCTCGGTTCCCCTAACTCCAAAATGTCAACAGAGAAACCGGATTGATTCAGCTCATCTTCTCAACCTACAATCCAAAGTCTTAGGTGACCAACATCCTAGGAATGACCACCCTTACTGGCCTGTCCCTGTCTAGAGCCTCCCAGTGCAGCTCACGTCCCCTTTCCCAGCACCTAATATACCCCAGACGCAGAGCTCCACATTGCAGGAGACAGCACCGTGATCAGACTTGGAGCCTTCCTTGCAGGCCTCCTCAAGTCTGTCAGATATCCAACACTTGATGCAGGAAGCACTGAGGGAGGAGGAACAGAGAAGACAAGATCAAGCCTGACGGGAGACCCCAGGGCAAGGGGCTCCACCCTGCACTCTGATCCCCGCCTTACTGCTTGCTAATCATGTGACCTGGGGAAGGGATATTTGACCTCTCTGACCCTCAGTTTTCTTTTCTACTGACTTGGGGTAAAGCGTCTGATTCACAGGGCTGCTGGACTTATCTCAAGTGTTTAGTGCATTGTACTGTATCCGTGCAATGTCTGACACAACGTAGATAGTTCACTCCGGTGAGTTTTATGTTAGCAATGATAATTACTATTATTGTTATTTATTTATGAACACTTAGGAGCCTGTTAAAGAATGCAGTTATCACGTTTGGGCCTTCAGGATGGGGAAAACGCCTAACACAGGGAGAGTGGGTTAAAGGAGGCCTTTCAGGTTGAGGACAAGCAGGTGGAAAGACCCCTGGGAAGGGAACGGGGAGCTCAGTGCCTCAAATGGCGGGGGGGGGGGGGGGGGGATCACCTCCCCAGTTTGGATGCAAGAATGAATTCATACCCTCCTTCTCTCTTCCGTGGTGTCCAGTGCATGCTGGGCCCACAGGTGGTCTCAGACAATGTGTGAAATGAATGATTTCATTTCACACATTGGCTGCACTGGTAGTCCAGGAAGGGGATTAACCACTCTGGAGAGTTAAAGTCAATTTCCTGAATTAAGGCACATGTTCCTTTGTGCTTAGGAGAGTTAAATTCAGTTTTCGCTTAGCCCAAAGCAGAACCTTAACGTCACACCTGAGTGTAACAACACGCACCTACAAGGAGCATCCGTATCCACCTCCTTTGGTGTCCGTGGGCACTCTGCCTCACTCACCTCTGGCCTCTCTCTCTGTCCTCGCCCCTTCCTTCTTGTGGAAGGAAGTACAGAGGTGTGGCTCCTCTTCAGTGTGACAGTCAATACAAATCAAGGAAAAGATTCCATCTTCCCCGACGCAATAAGGGGAAGATCCTGCCTGCTCCTCCCCACCTTTTCTTAGAGCTTTTACTATGTGACCCTTCTTATATATTCTTTGTCTGCCCCTCTGAGATGCAAGTAAATCTTTTTTTAAAGATCTAGATAAGCCTCTGGGCACCTGTAGGACTCAAATGTTCAAAGAACCTGGCAGCCACCTCTTGGAAATGAGAACTGGAAGTTTGTACCCCTGTCTCCCAGCCTCTCTGGGAGGGCAGGCGCCTAACTCTGACAGGTGTTATGCCTCAATCCATGGTGCAAAACCAGCTCTTATCACAAAGGTACTAGAGGTTTCATTATTCCTTTAGATAAAGGCAATAAGCTAAAACAGATGATCACTCCATTACCACGTGAGCTGTGTGTGACAAATAGTCCATCAAGTCCTCTTACGAGGACTACTGTCATTTAACTTGAGAACATATAACCGGCCTGACGAGACGAAGGAGTGAAATCCTTCATGTCTCTGTAGTCTCTACTGGCTGGCCTGGTTTAATGCTTATTCAGTAATCACACTCTTTTCTTTCTTGTCTCCCTTTGTGGAGAGGTTCTCTGGGCTCGGAGGAGATTTGTTCTTCATGGTGTGTCCCAGCAGCCTGGCTGTCCTCGGGACGTGGGCCTTTCCCGCCCCAGGTTCCCTGAGCCAAGGCTGGGAAGCTTGCAAGTGTGACGTGACTAAGGTTAACTCACGAGAGAAACTCTGGTCACACGCCAAGTTGTGTCACTGTCGTCTCTCCCTCAATCTGCGAGTTGTCTCTCAAAACATGCTGGTTAGGAGTCTGAAGGATCCAAGGATCCATAAAAAAAAAAAAAATCTAGGCACTCGATGTGGAAACAGTCATACCTTCACTACCTTCTAAATCCAACGCAGCAGTGTTCTTTGATTGTGAATGTCGCCAACAAAACAACAGAATCCACAGTACCTGTAACTGACACCATCACCACAAACAACAAATCACAGATATTTTCATGTCACATCAAAGTTGTTGTCGATATTGAGAAACGTCCTGGACACTCATTACTATTTTAAAACTGTGGTTGCTATTCTATCTGCAGCTCAGAGACAGGAGGACCAAGGCAACTTGACCCCGGAGAACCAAGGACAGGAGGTTGCTTCCTCTGGAACTTAGTCAAAAGCAACAGAGAAGGCCTCCCTCCACCATTTCACATTGCTGAGCTCACAGGAACAACAGGAGGGTCACAAGAACACCAGGGAGAGGAAACCTAACAGGCCAAGGGACCCTCTCCGAGGTCCAGTGCAAAGGGAAGATCTAAAGCTAAGAGGCAGGGAGGTGAACCCACCGGCACCCTGAAAGGCAAGGTGTGCCCGCAGGAACGTGAAGGGTTCAATGCGCGGAGGGCAACCACAGCAGCAAGGAACTTCAAACCCAGCCCAGCTTCTACCCAGGTTAACTCACACCCCCACACTAAGGGCCTGCCATGAGGAAAAGTGGGTCCGTTTCCCGAGATAAGAACAACTTGTAAGTTTCTATAGTTCTACTGAGATGTCCAGCTTTCAAGAAAAAATTAGGAGGCAAAGGAAGAGGCAAGATAACACCCTTGCCTCCTGCCCTCAATCTTTCCCAGACCCTGATGTTAACCATTAAAAAACATAGAACAATTAGCTCAGTTCTTCCTGATTAATGAAATATCTAAGTCAATGTGAAAGTAAGTAATTTGGAATTATGGTTAGAGTGAGAATTTGCCTCCTGCAAAAAGAAAAACGGTGCCTCACGTGGCACCTCAAATGGCCCTTTAAACTGAAGGCCCTGGAGAACCCGTGAACAGTTTATAAGCAGGGAACGAAATGTTATGAAACCTCCATTTTATGGAAGTGAATCTTGCCAGGGTGGGCCGTGCAGGATGGCGGTGGGCCAGGCGGCAGGAGACAGCGGAAGTAGCCGGCTTCTGGCACGGCCTGGATATCCGGTTCTGGGGTCAAGTGATGATCAGGCACCGGTTGCCATGGAAAATGGATGGAGGGGCAACAAGTTTCCAAATGCCTCAGCTTTTGAGTTCAGGGACCCATGCCGATCCTCCCAAGCTCCTGGAGGGGTGTGGGCAGTGCCTCTGCAGGCCGTGAAGTCTTGACCCCAAACTGTGAAATGTGAGCTCTTGGAGCTTCCCTGAAGCTGAAGGTAGAAAACCTTTTTTTCTTGGAGGTAGAAAAATGGACTTTTGCTTTCGCAATCATCATGAAAGAAGGGCAAGAGACCCAGGGAGAAACAGTGCTTTAGGAGCTGTGCTGAGCTGTGTTCACCCGTCCCCCACCCTTGGCTGGGGCCCTCGTGTGGGCATCTGTCTACACAAGCTGGCTTTGTGGGGAGGACATGACTGAGCGACTTCACTTTCACTTTTCACTTTGAGCATTGGAGAAGGAAATGGCAACCCACTCTAGTGTTCTTGCCTGGAGAATCCCAGGGACGGCGGAGCCTGGTGGGCTGCCGTCTATGGGGTCACACAGAGTCGGACACGACTGAAGCGACTTAGCAGCAGCAGCAGCCTGGCTGCCACAATGTCCCAATCAGAAACATAACAAGACCAAGAAAATACCCACTATCTTAAAATCCCAGTGAAAGTGCACGTCCCCGTAAATATTTGTGTGCTGCTGGTGGTTCACGATTAGCTTGCCCTGAGTGTCTCAAGACACCTCTAATCTGTAGCCTACAGGAAGGGGAGGAGCAGGGAGCCCAGGGGGTTGGAGGGCAAAGGCAAAGGTCACCTACTTTACAGGGGCGCTGTGGGCTCGGCTTGGGTCCCGGTTTGGGAATCGAAGTTCCTGTCCCTATTGTCTCGTCCTTCTAACAGGAATTAAACTCTGGAGGTTTCTGTTCGGTGCCAACTTGCAGAACTCCCTGAAAATACACTTAGTATCACAGGCCCGCACGTACATCTAAATGGCATTTCCTTTGCATTTCCCCATGTTAATGAGACAAAAATATTGGAAAACTATTTGTATAAATTCAAATTTTACAAACAGGCACCACGGTTTACCCTTCTTCAAGGAACTCTACCAGTACGCGATCAAAGACACTAAGCAGATGAGGAGTCCTGGGTTTAACAGCCCAGAGCAAACCACAGAAGGTCACAGAAGGGAGAACTGAGACCCCCAAGAGTCTTGTAACAGGGCTCTCACGTCCCCACTCCTCAGCACTGGGTCCACTCTTCAGTGGGTTCTGTGCCTGAGAAGGCAGCGTGGGGAACAGCTGGACGTGTCGCCTGAGGACTAGCACCTGGTCATGTCCACCCTCCCTCCTGCCTTTTACCTTCGCTGCAGGCAGAAAGCCTCGTCTTCTCCTCTTGGAGGGCATGTCGTCAGGACCCTGTTCCACTTCCGTTAGCTTCATATGGAGGTCCCTGCTCGTGGGAACATTGGCCCCCGGGTCAATTTTCCTCTTTCTCCCAGCTTTCTGGTTCCCAGCAGGCCAGGCCACTGCTTACCGGCTGTTGTTAGGACAGGCATGGCGGCCGCCCCACCCCTGTCTCACCCTTCTCTCTCTTTCCTCCTGATCTTGCCCCTCAGCCCCCCTCCTCCCCTCCCATGTTCTCTCCTTGTCCATCGTCCTTTCACCTGCACCCTCTGCAAAGACCCCAGGGAAAGCTCATTGTTGGGTGGCAGGATTGTGACAGCCCCGCTGGGGTTGTGATGTCAGAGAAGACAGGGAAGCCTCAGTAAGCCAACTGATTGGAGCTGGTCAGAGGCCGGCGCTGGTTCAGAACGGACCTGACAGACACTAGGGGTGATAGAAATAGTGATAGAACAACAGGGGTGATTGCAGCAGGACATGACCAAATTCTCCCATGACATCGGATTTTGCTTGGCTGAATTCTATGTTCACAGAAAGCTAACTAGAAGGGACTTTCAATTCATTTTTAATTCACTCCAACTAAGTGAGAAAAAACCATTAAGGGAGGAATTACCTTATCCATTTCTTATAGAGCATGAAAATTTGGTGTTATTTATAAAGTATACTGGGCTTCCCAGGTGGTACTAGTGATAAAGAACCCACCTGCCAAGGCAGGAAGCATAAGAGACACAGGTTTGATCCCTGGATTGGGAAGATCCCCTGGAGGAGGGCAGGCAACCCACTCCAGTATTCTTGCCTGGAGGATCCCATGGACGGGGGAGCCTGGCAGGCTACAGTCCATAGGTTTGCAAAGAGGCAGACATAACTGAAGCGATTTAGCACACACATGTAAAGTATACTAGTAAGAGATTTCCATCATAGAACTTGCTGCAGAAAAAGCATCAATTCTAAAACGTTTAGGCTATATAGGAACCCTTTGAAATGCCTAAATGATAGACAAAAATGATGAGTGATTACAGGATACAACTGTTTACCTATTATCCAACTAAAAACTAGTTTTTAAATGGTGATAAACTAGAAAGTTATTGTACTGTTAGAATAGAATCCTTTAAAATATGACAACACTGTTAGATGAGCATCAGAAGTCTTAGCTCTGGTGTGACCCTGTGAATCCAAGCTTTCAGCTGAATATCAAGGACCAACCACTTTGTGCCCCTGTTGGCTCAGTCTCTGCATCAATACCTCGGATTACAGTGGGGTGGTTTTCTCGTAAGCGGTTTCCCTAGGCATGACCAGAATGTGGTGGTTTAGTCGCTAAGTCGTGTCTGACTCTTGTGACCCCATGGACTATAGCCCTTCAGGTTCCTCTGTCCATGGGATTCTCCAGGCAAGAACACTGGAGTAGGTTGCCATTTCCTTCTCCAGGGGATCTTCCCAACCCAGGATTCGAACCCGGGTCTCCTGCATTGCAGGCAGATTCTTTACCGACTGAGCTACAAGGGAAGCCTACCAGCTTGCCTACCAGCAACGCCTACCAGCAAATGTTAGACATCAGAGAAGGTAAAACTTGAAAATACTGGTTCACAAACCTGGAAATACTGGTTCATAAACCATGGGCCTTCTCATTCTTTAGGGAAATCCACAGTTAGAACCAGAGGTGGTCTTCCAGATGTAACACCCAGCTTACCCCCTCCCACATTGTCTTTGGATGGTGTTTTTAAATCTTGATGGAAAAGTTGCATGTGTAAGACCAACTCTTACAAGGAGGAGAATGCTTCCTTTCATCTCTAGCTCAGAGTAACTTGAGTAGATTGGTGGTTAACCCACTCCAGTGTTCTTGCCTGGAGAACTCCATGGACAGAGGAGCCTGGTGGGCTACAGTCCGTAGGGTCGCAAAGAGTTGGACACGACTGAGTGACTAACACTGTAGAGTCCTAAAAAGCATGTTCTGCTGTCAAAATTCTGGGAAGTAGGTTCTGGTAACTGCATGGGATTTGCACATTGCTCTGTGCACTGGTCACTAGGCAATCCAGCACCTCTGGGTAATCGTGTGTAAATGTACCATGTCGGTCACATATAAGAGAATGCTGTTCAAAGCAGTATATCTAAACTTTGTACAAATCATTTCAACCAGATACAAGGCTCTTCTGTAGTCTCTCCAGATCTTGTCAACCCAGCCTTACCAAACTTTAGAGGCCAAGAAAATATTAACTTGTTTCTTGTGAGTTTCATCTTTAAAGTTTACTCTTGGCTATTGAGACGTGAAGTCAGCATACTCATGGCCATGAGATTCCAGCCTGTGTGCCCCTCTGCGAGCCTCAGGAGAAGAAGACCCCGAAGGTTCGCATTTCCCCCCACTCTGGGTATTGGGCTGCACAGGTAGATGACTGACAGCCCAAAAGAAAGGAAGTCATTTTCCCTGGCTTTCTCTGCAGGTCACACCACACTCACAAAACCACATTTGGTGCCGACCTCCGTGCTTGAGAGATATAAGGGTGGCCCGGAAGGAATGAGCTAGCATGAAAGGCGAGGCCAAACCACTCTCTAAGTATAATGACCAAAGCTGTTTAAATTGCAAAAGAAAACCCAGTGAATGGAATGGGAGATGGAGAAATAGTGACCCAATGAGAGGACAGGATCATATTTGTCTGTAGATTCCAAACCATCTGAAGGATGGAAGTAGGTGGATCTGTGATCATGATAAAAGGGACCCAAGGTGAAAGGTCAGGCCTCTGCGAAGAGGCTCCTCTGAGCCTGGAGCCTGGGGGCTCCCTGCTGGACCCCCACTAGGAGCAGGGCTGTGGAGACAGATCCAGAGTGAACAGCTGGATCTTTTGTGTGACCAGGTTGAAAAATCTGGGCTCAGCTTCATGGTCCCACCAGAACAACCTGCAGAGGAGTGGGAGTCTGTGCAGAGGTGGGCAGTTGGGTTTGGCATGCTTCCACCTGATTCTGTGATGCCTGGATTGAATTAGCTGCTCCACCTCCCTCTGCCCTCCAAAGAGGATGACCTGGTTCTAGCGAAGCTCTCCATTGGGTGAAATGGAGAAGGTCCCTGAGGCTTCCCCCCGAGGAGAGAAGGGACAGCGGCACCTCTGCCTAAAGGGACTCTGAGAGTAAGCAGGTTCTAAAAGCTAATTTTGAGTTTTAGATCTCCCCCTGGTCCAGCCCTCAGGCTCCCCAGAGGGAACATATCCCCACCCCCGCCGCCCCCCCAAGCTCATCACAAAATCTGACCTGGGACTCTGTGGTTTTTTCTCCCAGAACAGCGAGGACGTAAGCCCAGTAAAAATATCTCACATGTCTTTCTGGAAACAGGTGTCTTAGACAAGGTGTGGTTCTGGGGACCCAGAGATCTAGGTCACTGTCTATGTTCTGCCACTTACAGGATCCTGCCTAGGTCACCTCAGTCTCCATGATGGAGAAAGAGAGGAAGTGGGAATAGAGGGCCATCTGCTCTGACCTGTCATTTACATGTCTATGCTGTGACTTCATGGGGACAGACAGCCTCACATCATCACGACTGTCTGATCCCCCAATACACACAGTGCGGTAACTGTCAGTCTGGGGCCCGTGCCCCCATCCGCATTCCAGGGCATCTCCATTCATTTCAGAGGATATTGAGGTAGCTTCAGACGGAATAACTGTGAATTCCCTTTCATTTTAGAATATCACATCTCCCCCCCTCGCACCCCACATTCTCCTCTCCTGTCTCCCTTCCTGGGGGATGTGTTAGCAAAGGCTTGGACATAACTAACCTAAAGAGAGGAAATTCTGAGCCGAGCAGGGCATACTCAAGACAAAGAATAAGTTGGGAGTTTCTTGAATTTCCAGCAGGAGGCAGGGAGTGGGGGCTGGGCAGACCAGGGTTTATCCGGGCCCCAACACTGCTCAGTTTCAATTCTCTCTACCGTTCCCTGCCCTGTAGCATTGAATATACTGCAGTACGGTCTTGCTCTGCTGATGCTCAGCTTAGCTGCGGTGTCTTCAGGAGACCCAGAGACAGCTGGATCAGCCAGAGAGCATCTGGATGGGGAGTGGTTCTCTGACAGGCACCTGCTTCTCCAGCATCAGACATCTGACGGCCTGTCTGGGGCCCGGCTGCTCTGCCTTCACCATTTCTCCATGCAGTCAAGGCTCCAGATGCACAAGTCCTTGTGCTTGTCCTGTTCCCTCCCACCACAGGGCCTTTGCACATGCTGCTGCCTCTACATGGAATCCTCTCCCCCTTCTTCACCGGGTTAACCACTGCTCATTCTTCATCCTTAGTTCAGGCATCACTAACCTACCCAACGATGTCAGTTCTCCCTGTTAGACACTTGCATTGCTCTGCAAATCTTTCATTTAGAGTACTGATCAAGTTTAAATGTTCCATTTGTATGTGCAATGATTGTAAAATCTCTCCCCCAGCAGACAGAATCTATAGGAGGGAAAAGACCATTTCTGTTTTAAGGATCTAGCACCATTTCTGGTTCTTAATCAGTGTTCAATAAATATTTTGGAATGTATGCTTAATTATTACATGGGGTCATAATGCCCGGTTGCAAATATATGTTCATCCTGATGAAAATTTACTAGGCATGCACTGGTGTTAAAGATACCAGTGCCCTTATGAATAAGGCAGGAGAAAAGTCACAAAAGATACACCCATTTATGCAACTAGCCATTTCTGAGTGCTTATCCTGTATCAGGTAGAGTGGGGACGTTAACAATTAAGAGACACCTCTGACCTTGAAGAGCTCACGATCAAGTTGATACATAGTGTGTCCCGCAAGAGAAGACAAGGACACACAATTCAGGACAGGATGCCCATCGGGTGGGAGAAGGAATTGATAAGAGGGAGGATTGGGAATACACGCTATAAAACCTAAGCGTTTACTGAATAGGAAATGATCCTTCTCCGTAAGATTCTAATTAAATACATTATTATTGGATCTGATTGTGCTAGTGCCTGGCACTGATCCATTTTGGCCAAGAGTTATAGAGCAGGGCTGTCATGATTCAGGCTAAGAAACGCAATCGTCTGTAAGATACCTGCAGAGATTTCTAGATAGGAACACAGTGAACGTCATCAGACAAGTTCAGAACAGTTCTAATGATGCTGGACAAGGAAGAAAATCCTGGGTCAAGATGGCAGGTAAACCAGAATGAACACAGGCGTTTATTTTCCCTTTACTTCCAGATGTTGTTGGTCAGTCACTGAGTCGTGTCCCACTCTTTGTGACCCCATGGAGTGCAGCACACCAGCCTCCTCTGGCCTCCACTGTCTCCCAGAGTTTGCTCAAATTCACATCCACTGAGCTTACAATGCTATCTAACCATTTTATCTTCTGCCACCCTCTTCTCCTTTTGCCTTCAATCTTTCCTGGCACCAGAGTCTTTTCCAGTGAGTTATCTCTTTACCTGAGGTGGCCAAAGCGTTGGAGCTTCAGCTTCAGCAACAGACCTTCCAATGAATATGCAGGGTTAACTTCCTTTAGGATGGACTGGTTTGTACTTCCAGATACCTCATCTCTTTAGATTTCAAGGGAACTTCAGAACTTACAATTTCACAACCGTGAAGAGAGGACCATCTCCCGTGGAAAAGACGTTTAATCAAATTTGGAATGTGGAAGCAAAGGGAAGGGTTGAGTAAAGAAATAACACGGAGCAAGTTATAACCTGGAATGCCCGCAAAGGGGCTCCAGCGGAGGGCGGAGCTACCTGCCCATGAGAACCTCAAAGCGGGGCCGGAGCCAGAACCACGTGATCCCTTGGGTAACAGCTCCCTGACTGTTTATTCCAGAGCGAACCCCAGCAATGGGAGCTTCCAGGCAACCTTCCTACTCCATCCATGTTAAAGAAAAACAGTCAACTGCTAGTCACCAGATATTTGAGGAAACTGCAATCTGAAAGAAAAAGAACGACAGACGGGGGAAACCTGACTACAGAAGAAGTAAAAAATAATTAAGGGAACAGAAGAGAAATTAATAGGAAGAAATTCCCAAATTTGAAGCTAGGCGAGGTCGGGGAGGTTATTTCATACATAAAGCGAAAATAGAAGAATGCTGTGAAAGAGGAAAAAAAACAGAGAACAAAAAGGAATCTGTTAAAGGAAATTTTTGATTGCCAAAAATAATCATGAGGAAAATAGAAGGTTAAGTTAATGAAATCTACCAATCATAAGCCAAAAAGTTGGGCTTTTGATAGGCGAGGAGAACTTCACTGGTCTCCAGTCACCACTCTTTTGTTTTCCATTTTCCTTTAATCTGTTGAAATATCTCAGCTGCTGATATTCATTAGCTGGCAAATGTGTTGTCCACCAGGACAATACAGACTCATGCTCCAAGTTCTGAGCAGAATGAATGGGACACAATCCACTGCTGAGGCTTCAGGATACAAAGGGTTAACCGATATCCAGAAGCTTCCGGATAGAAAATAATAAGTCATCCAGGAAGGAACAAAAGTCAGACTGGCATAGAGGTAATATTGGTTTTTAGAAGTCAATGAAACAATGCATTCAAAATTCTGTGAAAAATTAACATCAACCTCAAATTCTCATTCCAACCAAACTATCAAATTTGTGAAGCCAAATTAAAAAAGAAATTCAGACACACAAGGAGGCAAAAACTTCTCTGCTATCCCCCTTTTCTGGGAGATCACATGAAAATGAATTCCGGTTTGCTTATTTCTGAAGAGTAAACTAAGAAAAGAGGAAAATAAGGATCTGGGTTAAGGTAGGTGTAATGAGAGCCTCCCTGGATGACAGCTCTAGTGGAGGACTGAGAGCCAACAGGAAGAGAGGTCTCCTGGAATGAGAGGTTAGCCAAGGGAAAAAGGGCTTCTACACAGAGAGCTTGGAAAAAATCAGGGAACCTGACACAGGTACTAAATGCAAGGAACAAATGAAAAGAATTACACTACAGAATAAATGAAAAGAAAAACATTACAGTGTTTAAGAACAAAGTCTCTGGAGCTATGTGTGGGTCTGAATTCTAACCCTGCCCCTTTTCAGCTGTGTGACCTTGAGTGAGTGGCTCAACCTCTCTGTGCTCATTTTTCTCATCTCTCAACTGGAGATAAAAATAAGACCAACTTATAGAACTGTTGTAAGGAAGTATATGAGTTAATATTTGTAATGCTCTTAGGAAAAAACCTATCACTTTTCCCATATAAGTTTGTCAAATAAATAAGAAATAAGTAAGAAAACCAAAGTGCTATATGAAAATCATGGTCATCCAAATAAAATAGTAAATAAATCCCAGTTAAAACAAGCTAATGGACTTAAAGAAGGTGATAGTTTCCAAGTGACAGACTGAAGTAAAAGCTCATTGGTGTGCCTGTAGTGGGGAGGACAGGCAGGGACTGGGAAGCATATATTTTTCCTGCTAACAAGGAAAAAGGCAAACATAACTTCCAGGAAAAACACACCCCCTGCCTTAGAAAAACTCCATATGTAAAAAAGACAGAGTCTAAACAGGATAGGAATATACATAAATCAAAGAGTATGAGAAAGGAGAATGCATTTACATACGATGATCTGTGAGAATCAGCTATATTCTCCTCTCTCAGTATATAGGATAAGGTGCAAGCAGATAGAGAAGTGGTCGGGGTAGGAACCTGGAACTATGGCTTCAGCTGTGAGCCAGCATTTCCGAGTTGATTTTTTAGAAACTAGGTACATGAAGCACTTTGACAAAATATTTCAAAAATTAATTTAAATCTAACCAAAGTCACTTCCTCCCCACGCAAAACATGCTGTCCACCCTAAAATCCTGTCCTTTGTCAGACCTGAAGACAAGAAAGAAAAACAATAAGCAAAACACAGCTCCAAGAACTGTGCCAGGATCATCTAGAATTCTGGGAATTGTTGCTTTTGTTAGGAACGGTGCAATCAAAGCACAGTTTGGCCAAGAGGGAGGCTTCATGTGACGAATTGTACCATGTTCCCTCGTCCAAGTTAGACAGTTTACGTAGTTTGGGTGGACATTTCATTGCTCAATTCTCCCTCCAGAACTCAGGGCCTATTGCCTTGAATGAACCTTTCTTTGTCAGGGGGAGGATAGACGTGCTTCTGTGTATCTGGGGCAGGAGGAGGTTTCTGCACCCCTTTGCCAGATTCTTCAAACTGAGAGCAGAACCCCTCAGGGAAGCCTGCCCTCAAACATTCCTTGGGTCGGTGAGAATTCATCGCTGGCTTCTCTGTACTAAGCAACCCACATGGACCTCCATCATGGCACATGTCACAAAGTCTTGTCACTGCGTCATTTCTTATGCCTCTATCTCCTCTGCCAGTTGGTGAGCCCTTCAAGCCAAAGACCAACCACAACACACTCGTCACTATACCTTGTGCCTCGCACATTTATCTATACAATAACTAGGAGACAGAGACAAGGGCAAGGACAGAGACTGACAGGCAGAGACAGAGATCTTGAGTCCTACTATCTGCCCCATCGTACTCTCCCTTCATTTTGGGTTTTTCTCATCACTAAGCACTTTTGGCATTTATGAACCTTTTGTCTAAGGATAACAACATACCAAAAAATTACCAAAAGCAGTCATAATAGAGGTTCTGACTGAAAACCCACCTACATGAGCTCACCCACCTCCCCATGCCATACACACTCCTGGGTGATTCTGTCCCCCTTGGAGACTTCGGTGACACTGTTCTGCTGTTGACCCACAGTTCAGTATCTCCAGTCCTGACCTTGCTCTCGACTCCAGACTGTTCATCCAACCACCTCCTGCACACCTCCATTTGGGCAGTCCTCCAAGCACTGTAACTCAACTGAGCTAACGGCCACTTGCTAAAGGGTCTCCCTGCCTCCAGCTCCACCGCATGTCTGCCCTGTAACAGGCTGCAGATCTGACTTAGCACTGTCTGCTTAAGTCTCTTCCATGCTAACCCTTCCTGCATTACCTTTCCTTGTAGGATAAAGGCCAACTCCTTAGAACAGCAAGTGAGCCCCACCCCCCATCATCAACACTGCTTTCCCCTCCTGCACTCTCATCTCCCACTCCTCTCTCACTCTTTCAATTGTATGACCCAGTTCTTACCTCCATGCCTGGCTAACTTAGACCTCTTTCAAGACCATGCATAAGACTCACTTTCTCTTGGAAGCGTTTTTCTGAATTGCTTCTAAACTCTCCACCCAACCCAAGCTGAGTTACAAGCCCATCTTCTCTTCCACGGGCTTCCCTGGTGGCCCATTGATGAAGAATACACCTGCCAATGCTGACGATGCAGGAGATGCAGGTTCGATCCCTGGGTCGGGAAGACCCCCTGGAGGAGGAAATGGCAACCCACTCCAGTATTCTTGCCTGGAGAGTCCCATGGAGAGGGGAAGACTGTTGGGCTATAGTCCATGAGTTGGCAAAGAGTGGGACATGACTGAGCAACTAAGCGAAAACATACACACACACGTCTCTTCTACACGATGCCTGGTGGTTAACAGCGAGCACTCTGTGTTCACAATGGGATGAACTCCCAATATACCAAAGGAAATAAAGCTCAGAGAAGTTAGGGAACTTGCTCAATATCACACGTACTCTAAAGGTGGCAAATGTCACCAAAACTTTGCTCTCCTAATTCAGTTCTCCTGCATAGACAGTTCAGATTTTCTGTAATTTCACCGTTAAAGCAGAAACTTCACACCCCCTGTCCATGGCTTCCTGTCTTATTAGTTCGTGAGCTCTGTGAAGGTCCAGTAGAAGGACTGACAGTGAGGCCCAACTGATGCCTCTCCTTGACCACCTCTCTTGTAACCATGGCCATTACCCAGCACCATGGACTGGGGGCTGGGCCTGGAAACCTGGTGGCCATGGGCTCCAGCCCCTAGGTCTGGAGAATGGGATTTGGCCATGGAAAACGGCAGCCTCAGACCACCTCATGACGGCCAGCCCCCACGGCTACCCACAGGCAGAGCAGTTCACTTACCAGGACATCCTGCCCCTTCTTTCCTCCATAGAGGATGGCTCCCCTCACTCCAAGCTCAACTGCCACTAACTGCCCGCCCCACTCAGGATTCCTGGCCTCTGATTGGGCCCAGTCCCTGCCAATCCACTTGGAAATAGAACCTGTGCTTTTCCCAGCATTTCCAGGGCCAGGACTTTCTCAGGAGCCTTCTTCATTCACTTAACTGGAGTCTCTGGGTTCATATATGAAGACACCCTCTGGCTGGCCCCGCACTGGGCCTCCTGGGTCCTCCGCAAATCCTCCTGGTCCACTCTCCGACCAGAGTCTCTCCCAGACTGAGCTCTTTGAGAGCAAGACCAAGTGTTACTTTTATTCTATATCCCTAAAACTTAGCACAGGCCACAGTAGAGACAAGTGACTATTGAGGCTTTATTACTTCCTCCCTGTGTGTGCATGCTAAGTCGCTTCAGTTGTGTCCAGCTCTTTGTGACCCTAAGGACTGTAGCCTGCCAGGCTCCTCCAGCCATGGGATTCTCCAGGCAAGAATACTGGAGTGGGTTGCCATGCCCTCTTCCAGGGGATCTTCCCAACACAAGGATCGAACCTGCATCTCTTCTGTCTCATGCATTGGCAGGCAGGTTCTTTCACTAATACCACCTGGGAAGCCCACTTCCTTCCACTCTAGGAATTCCAAAAGCCTTTTCTTGAGGCCCCTCCACCTGCAGTGTATTCCCTCAAGTCTCTTCTCCACAGGAGAGAATCTCAGGTTTAAAATCTACTGGGCAGAGCAAGTTGTAGGAAACTACCGAAGCTTAAAGTCTGGTCCAGGGCAACGTGCAGGTGATTTGCAGGTACTGTGAGAAAGGAGCCAGGATGTAGATGGACCACTGCCAGTTATGCTTCAACAAAATACGCCTCCCCCCAAACTACAGAGGCTCAACAAGTCAGACTCATGAGCAGAACGTGGAAGCTGGCGTGGGCATGCAGACAAGGGTGGTGCTGGCCCTCAGGCTGCTGAACATGGGGACAAGGGAGACCCTGAAAGAGCAGAGAGCAAAGGCAGAGCCAAGGCTTGGGGACCAGGCATGGGGCAGTGACCAAACGGACCAATGGGTGCAGGAAGGAGAGGCAGAATCTGCAGGACTCTGAGGGGTTTAGCGACAGCTACAAGGGCTTTTATTAATGTGGTGGACATCTGACCATCTATCAGGGGCAAACAAATAGCCTGAACTTGATATGAACCTTTTCCTGTTAGCACTAGGGAGCCATCAAATGCTTTTTAATCAGGGAGGTGATAAAATCAGATCTATGACAAGCTCCAGGTCCACCTATGTTTCTGCAAATGGCATTACTTCATTCTTTTTAATGGCTGAATAATCTTCTGTTGTACATATGTACCATGTCTTCTTTATCTATTCCTCTGCCAATGGACATTTAGGTTGCTTCCATGTCTTGGCTACTTCAAATAGTGCTGCAGTGAGCATTGGGGTGCATGCATCCTATTGGATCCAGTCTGCTCAATGTTATGTGGCAGCCTGGATGGGAGGAGGGTTTGGGGGAAAATGCATACATGAGAATGTATGGCTGAGTGGCTTTTGTTGTACACCTGAAACTCTCACAGCATTTGTTAATCAGCTATACTCTAATATAAAATAGAAAGTTAAAAACAAAACAAAAATCGGATCTATGCCCGAGAGAAGATGGCTCCCAGGCAGAAGAGATTAGAAACTAGCCAAAATGTTCTGGGCTTCAACTGGGGCTCATCAAATCTTTAGAAAGGGCTACAGAGCAACTCTGAAAGCATTGGGGGAATGGTAGAGTCCTGATTTGGGGACTGCGTGTATCCATAGCAATAAACCAATTGGTCAAAGAGTATTTTCTCTCATCTGGAAATGTTAAAGTATCATTAGGACATTCATAGCAGCTCCACTCACATTAATGTTTGAGGACCAGACATTTCGAATCCATCCAGGGTCTCTCATTATTGGAATCTGGAAAACAAAAACATTAGAAAAAAATTCATGGTGATGTTCTGAAATTACTGGTAGCATTTGCACAACCTCGTGAATGTACTAAAAACTACTGAACTGTATGCTTTAACGTGGTGAATTTTATGGTATGTGGATTATGTCTCAATAAAAAAAGAAACCGAGGACTTCCCTGGTGGTCTCATGGCTAAGACTCCACGCTCCCGGTGGAGGGGGCCCAGGTTCGATCCCTGGTCAGAGAACTAGATCCCACAAGCTGCAACTAAGACCTGGCACAGCCAAATAAATATTTTTTAAAATAAATAAACAAAAACAAAAAAGGAAATTGAATAAGAAGCAGGATGTGGTGAGGTTTTTTTCCCCGTGTGCTCAGTTAGAGGGTGGGGTTTGGTAAGAAAGGACACAAAGTGAGGTCGTAAATCTCTCTCTCTTTTCTTCATCATCTTCATCCTCCCAAAGCACGTGGACCTACTGGGGAAACTTCAGGAGATAAAGCAGCATGGAGAAATGACAGGATGTGGAATCTGAAGACACACTTTCATGGGCTTCTTCTACTATGTCTTGGCTATAGGGCTGCACAGGGCTAGTTCTCTTATCTGTATAATGGACGTAACGATAACTTCAGAATGGACAGGTGCGTTGTCAGGAGCATTAACAGAGTCCATTCAGGCGACGGGGCACCACCTCACACACAGATGAGCTGCTGAGACTGTTGATGCGAAATTATCCAAGCAAGTAGGACCCGCACCGTCTGCTTTTCCCACGGGGGCCCCAGTTAGAGCTCCTAGTCTAAGGGGCATGTCAAGTTTTCATGGGCCTTAAATTATCTGTTAAGTTGTACTTAAAAACACCTGCATTCTGAATTCAGTTGCAGCAGTCCAGAATCAACCACCCTTGAAGGCCCTCACCCCTGTTCCCCTCATCCTGTCATCCCCTGCCCTGTCCCCTACCTACTATTCACCTGAGGCATTTAGCTTTTCCGGCTTGCATTGTTGACAGGCTGATCATGAATGGTGTTGCTTCAACTCCTGGTTTATTGAGTTTCTCTCAGGGGCCAAGTATTTTGCTAGGTAGTGGGAACACAGAGACGAGTAAAACATAAATCCTTTCCTTTGAGTCATTCATGATCCGTGGACTGTGTTAGTCACTCAGTCGTGTCCGACTCTTTGCGACCCCACGAATTGTAGCCCACCAAGGTTCTCTGTCCATTGAATTCTCCAGGCAAGAACACTGGAGTGAATTGCCATTCCCTTCTCCAGAGGAACTTCCCAACCCAGGGATTGAACCCCGGTGTCCTGCCTTGCAGGCAGATTCTTTACCGTTTGAGCTACAGGGAAATCTATGATAGCTACAGAGAAGTCTATCATTCATGATCTAGTGGGGGAGAATGGGCAGGAAGACATGTAGAAAAGGTTTCCATGGCTAGGGCCACCATCAAGACACAGCTGGGGTCAGGTGGGAGCACAGATTGGGGGTGGGGAAGGGAGCCAACAGTTTGCCTGTGGGATATATCAAGGAAGTTCCATGCTGTCCTCAGAAGGTGACATCTGCGCTGCTTCTGAAGGGCGAGTGGGGCTCTCAGAGGAGAGAGGAGGGGGAGAATGCATCCCAAGCAGAGAAGAGGGCGTGTTCAAGGAAACAGAGGCAGCACACACATGTTTGGGGAACAGCCAGGGGCGCTCATGACTGGAGAACATTCCATCATGTGCAAGCAACATGGAGGGGCCTGGGATGGTCTGTGGTCAGGAGACATGGATAGAGTGGGGCTATTTGGAAAAAATTGTTACGCCCCCCCCCCAAACCAAATTTTTTGCAGAAGCCTGAAATATAAGTAGAAGGGGAACTCTATGGTCATTTCAGGGAAGAGGACTGGAGTCCCCAGTCTTGGCTGCAGAACCCTGGCTTCAGAGAATATGGGGTTTGTTTTGATTTTTGTTTTTTTGGCCATACCATACAGCATGTGGGACCTTAGTCCCCTCACTAGGGTTTGAACCTTTGCCCTGTTGCACTGGAAGTGAGGAGTCCTAACCACTGGACCATTAGGGAAGTCCCCAGAGAACACGATTTGAGAACAATCACTGTACACAATGGGGGATACTGAGGGATAGGATGGTCAGACCTGTGTTTTACGGAATCGCTCTGACGGGTGTGTTGGAGGCAGAGAAGCACATTTAAAGGTTTTTTTTCATTTGTTTGTTTGTTTTTTGACTGAGCCACACGGCTTACAGGATCTTAGGTCCCAGCCAGAGACTGAACTCACTCACGTCCTCGGCAGTGGGGTCTTCCCAGGTGGCTCAGTGTTAAAGAATCTGCCTGCCAATGCAGTATACGCAGGAGATGTGAATTCAATCCCTGGGTCAAGAAGACCCATTGGAGGAGGAAACAGCAACTTGTTCCAGTGTTGTTGACAGGATAATCCCATGGACAGAAGAGCCTGGTGGGCTACAGTCCATGGGGTTGCAAAGAATCAGACATGATTGAGCGATCGAGCACGCACGCATGCCCCGGCAGTGAAAGCTTAGAGTCCTAACCACTGGACCACCAGGGAATTTCTGAGGTTTTGGGAGTTTTTTTTGTTTGTTTGTTTTTTAAGATGATTCTAGCAAGAGGTGACCAGGGTGTGAAGGCAGGTGGTGACAGGGTGGGGATTGAAGAGAAAGGGGCGGCTGTGAGTCCTGCCTATGGGAGAGGCTCCCAGACTTGGTGAGAGACTCAGACTGGTCAGGTGAGTGAAGAGGGAGATTCTGTGGATGACAGAAGTTTCTGGCCTGGGTGACCAGGTAGGTGACATTGTCATTAACTAAATGAGGGGAATTGGAAGGATAAATTTGGAGAGGACTACTTGAGTATTCTGGAACATCTGGAATAAAAAGGACAGAGCTTCCTCTAAGAGAGAAATGGGGAAGGAGCCAGATGTGACTTAGTGATTTGACCCAAGTCCAGACCCTGGTTGGGAAAATGGGACAAGGCAATTGGTTTCTTCATCTATAAATTTCTTAATATAGTAACTGTTTCAGTCCTGGTTTCAACTGATCAATGCACTTGAAATGCTTCTTGAAATCCAGCTACCACCTCCACTTCATCTCCTGTGGATTATTATAGCACGTGGCAAAAAACCATACCCCTTGGATTCAGATGTTCTGTGCCATCCGACTCAGATTCCTCAAGGGCACAAACATAGTCACATGTCCACCAGCACCAGTCGGGTACAATAGTTGCACTGATTTTACACTCATGAGGCAGGTTAGGAAGGCTGGGAGCAGTTTAATTCACAGTGCTTGCATTTGACCCCGACTACAAAGGAAGTTTCAAGTTAGATACCAGGTACACATTTTTACTACCATGAGAGCAATGATTCCGATCCCCCAAGAGTCTGGTTTGATTTCAAAGATTAAATATAAATACAAGAACACCAAAAATGGTGAACCCGTGTATTTCAACAATAGTTTCTCTTAAAGTTAAGAAGAAAATTATCTCATTCCACCCCCACAGCTATTTGTTGTCATTCAAAATTCTAACACAAAATTTGAAGCCCAACCTATGGACCCTGGGCACCAAGCAGTTAGCAACCATGGGGGAAGCCAGAAATGAACTTAGGTTTGAACCCCCATTCTCCCACTAAGAACTGTATGGCCTTTAGGGAGGAATTTAACCTCTTAAGCCCCAATCTTCTCATCTGTAAAAAGAAGTGAACAATAAGAGAACAATAAAATAGTTCTGGCACTGATGTAAGAAGGAAAAGAGATAACACTGTATAAAACAGTAATGCACAGATGTTAGCTGCTAATCCTGGATGATGATCATAACATGGGAGACTGGATGTCAGGAGCAGGCAAACGTCTTCTGAACAGCTGGTTTTCTTTCCCCTTATTCACACCATGAAGCGTGTGATTGCTCAGGTCCTTCCTTAGGCACTGGGGGCCAGAGCCACACTTTCATTTCCACACTTCTCCTTGTAAATGAGCCAAACTCTATCACATTCACGTTTGTGTTAGCCTCCTTCTTGGCTCTGTCTTTTTTTTTTTTTTGCCTCTACCTCCATTTCCCTTTTCTTCCTTAATTTAAATGTATGTAACCACCATGGGCTGGCTGTTCATGTCCACCTCACCCTGCTTAACATTCAAATCTGAAGCCCTAATCCCCAATAGGATGTTCTGTGGAGGGAGGGCTTTGGCAGGTAATAAGGTCATAAGGGTGGAGCCCTTGCAATGGAATTAGTGCTCTTAAAAAGAGACAGGAGAGAAATGAGCTCTCTCTGCCCTGTAAGGGTAATTAGGAAGGTTGCCATCTACAAGTCAGGGGCAGGGCTCCCACTGAAGCAAACTCTGCTGGCACCCGAACCTTGGACTTCAGCCTCCAGAACTATGAGACTTAAACTTCTGTTGTTTAAGCCACCCAGTATGTGGTATTTTTGCAGTAACAGCCTGAGCTGATCAAGACAGAAATTCTGTTATGTTTTGAACCATCTTTTGTCCTTTGATATACACAGTAATAGATATGAAAGGACAGGTCGATAGCTAGATAGATATAGAACTTGGGAAAATGGTTTGGAGAATGGACATAGTAAATATAGACAGAATAATAGATAGGAGGTAGACATGTTTCTACTCTTTTCGTTTATGCTGTGTTGATTTGCTGCTCACTTGGCTGGATGGCATCACCAACTCGATGGGCATGAGTTTGAGTAGACTCCAGGGGTTTGTGATGGCCAGGGAGGCCTGGCATGCTGCGATTCATGGGGTTGCAAAGAGTCGGACACGACTGAGCAACTGAACTGAACTGAACTGAACTGACTACATTAATTCATTAATTGTCATGTAGTAGAGAGCACCTGAAATAGAAACCAAAGGGCAGAATTACACTAGGTGATTCTCAAGGGCTCTTTATCTCCCAAATTCTATAAGCTTAAATGCACGTGCCTGCCCATGCCATGCCTCCTGTCTTCCACAGCTCAGCCCCCTCTGTCAGCACAACTCAAAATAAGGGAAGAGGGTAAGGAAGGGTTTCCCCTGTGGTAGGAGATGGGTGAAGAGGAGGACACTATCGGCAGTGCTGGAATGGGACCCCGTCAGCCTCTAACCTGGGTCCCCCGGGTTCCTTAGAAGAGTGTAGAAATGGAAAGAAGATCTGTAGTCAAGAGAACTGGATCTAAGCCCTGGTTATAATACTTAACTAATGCTTCATCCTAGGTAGGTCACTTCATGTCTCAGAAATTCAGTTTCTTCAACTACAACACAAGGTTAGTAACACTTCCTCCATCTTCAAAGCTCTGGAGGGCAGGTCAGGTGCCTCTGAGATTTCATGTCTCTGACCCATTCTCTGAGTTCATGGTATTACACCAGTCCCACATGGATAATCCAGGATAATCTCCCTATTTTAAGGTCAGTGATGAGTAATCTTAATTCCATCTGCAACCTTAATTCTTTTCTGCCATGCAATTAACATATTCACAGTTTCTGGGGATCAGGACATGGACACCTGTAGGGGAGGCGTCACTATTCTGCCTCCTAATGGGACTGCCCCCATTTCCTCTTGCCGCTCTATGGTTCATTCTCCGTGCTATAGCCAAGGGGAGCTTCTTGAAACACAATCTGGTCATTTAATCTCCATGAGTAAAATCATTCAAGTCAATATATAAAATGTATCAAGTGGTAAAGAATCTGCCTGCCAATTCAGGAAACACAGGCAAGAGACTTGGGTTCAATTCCTGGGATGAGAAGATCCCCTGGTGAAGGAAATGGCAACTCACTCCAGTATTCTTGCCCAGGAAAGAAAGAGGAGCCTGGTGGGCTACCATCCATGGGGTTGCAAAAGAGTGGGACACAAATGAGTATATACAATTTTTAAACTCTTTCTTAACATGATGAACGAAGTTTCTACCCATTGGTCCAGTCTCACCTCCCACCTGCACCCTTTGATCTCTGACCCACTCACACTGGGCTTTTCCATCTCTCCTATTCAACAGATTCCATCCAGCCACAGGGCCTGGGCATATGCTGTTTCCTCTGCCCAAGACACATTTCAACTTGTGATCCGCTACGGATCCCCCAGACCACACCAAGTGTCATCTCAGAGAAATGGTTCCTGGCCTCCTTAACAGCAGTTCCATTCTGACTGCACTCCTTGATCGCTCACCCCCTGATGGCACCCTCATCTTTCCTTTCCAGCATTTAGCACGGTTGGCAAAGTTACAAATGTTGGTGTCATTCTCCAGCTCAAGACATCCATCAGGGACAGTGCCTGTGGTCCTCACCACGGCATCCCCTGAAAGGTGGTCAATAGACACGTGTTGAACGCGAGATTAGAAGTGTCACTTTTTCAATATACGGAGGAGTACACTGGCGCTCAGAAGGTCGAGGAACATGGCCAAGGTCACAGCTTGCAAGCAGGGGTCGGTCAACTGGGATCTGACCTGAGAGCTCCAACATCACTCGTTTGCACTGCAGACAACTGATACGGGAGTGGGGCTGCGGATGGTTTGATTTTCATGATCTTAAGGGAAGATGAAGGTGGTGCTGGTCCTGCAACTGCTTGAGACGTAACTTCCAGGATAGAAACCTCCACTGAAAGGAATGATCCCAGCACAGACTCTTATCTTAGCCTCCTTACATAAGAGTGCACAGCCCTCAGAGCTGCCACTGTTTCAGGCCCAGATGTAATCGCAGTGGTGTGCTTAATAGGGGAAGCACATGTGTGTGTGTGTGTGTGTGTGTGTGTGTGTGTGTGTGTGTGTGTGTGTGTGACTGATTACAGATGGCCTCAAATTCTTTGCTGCCATTGACAAGTGAAGTCTAGCAGCCCTCCCCTTGAATCTGAGCGAGACTTCTTACTCATTCCATGTGATAATTTTTGTTATTTTTGTTTGTAATGTTTCGGATTGCAAGGCAATACGTAATATAGTGTATGTAAAATACTCTTTGTCTATTATTTACTACTGGTATTTTGATTTGTACAGTCATAATTTGTTTCAATGATTTCATTTTAACATCCTCAACAGCTGTATATTAATAATATAAGTTCAGATTTAAAGAATGATGGGAAAATGGTGCATGGAACACTTTCGCAAGTATTGGGAGTTTAGTATGTTTTGAAAATAGCAATTTACTAATTCAATGGATACGAATTTGAGCAAAATCCAGGAAATAGTGAAGGACAGGGAAGCCTGGTGTGCTGCAGTCCAAGGGGTTGCAAAGAGTCGGACATGACTTAGCGACTAAATAAGAACAAAATTTAACTTTTGGGGTGTAAGGAAATGGGTTTTATCAAATTCCATTGTGGGCAATGGTAATACTGTCATTATTACCTGGTAATACTGGCACAGAGCATTTACTCCACACCTTATTAACAGTGAGGTGAGTATGTTTAAGAAAAATTTTTAAAAACATCTGAGCAAGCCTGACAGACTTGCTTGCTCAGTGATGTGGAGGACAAGTGACATCCTTCAACTCCCGAGGTCATAAAAAACCTTCCTGCATGCCCTCCATGTTTTGTGATGCTCTTTGTGGGAGATGCCAGCTACGACATAGCAGGCTTGACTACCCTGAGATGTCCCATCCAAGAGGCCCTGTAGGCCCTCCTGGCCAGAGTCCCGACTTGGCCCCACCTTCCAGCCACCCCCACCAAGCCACCAGACACGTGAGAGAAGCCAGCGTGGTCCTTCCAGGCCAGCCTGTCCAGCAGTCAATTTCACTGAGTCATCATGTGAGGAGGCGAAGCATCACCCAGCCAAGTCCTGCCCGCATCCTGACCCACGAAATCACAAGCTACAATGAGACAGTCACTGGATGAAGGCACTACATTGTGAAGCATTTTGCTTTGGAGGGATAAATAGTCAGGACAGAGGATGTGTGTCAGGGGGAGGGGTCTGAGTTGTGTTTCCCTGTTTGTTTATACACAAAACTACATCCTCGCATCATTTTCTGGTGGACAGTGATTGTACTTATTTCTGCAAACATGTCTATGTTCTGCTTGTATCCCTTGGACTGCAAGGAGATCCAACCAGTCCATCCTAAAGGAAATCAGCCCTGAATATTCATTGGAAGGATGAGATGGCTGGATGGCACCACCGACTCAATGGACATGAGTTTGAGTAAACTCCAGGAGTTGGTGATAGAAAGGGAGGCCTGGCATGCTGCAGTCCATGATGTCCAAAGAGTCGGACACAACTGAGTGACTGAACTGAATTGAACCCAGTTTGTGCTTCTGTGTATTTACCTGTGTGTCTTCTTATTTTCTGTGTGTCTGCGTGTGTGTATTTGTGGCAAAATGATGAGGATAACTCTCTTGTGTGGAATCCAGTCCCAGTGCATACATGCCTCCTTGCCTATTTTTGAGAAGGGTCCACACAGACCTATCAACATACACACATGTGTGTCTATACAAGGATAAGGTTTGATGGGGAAGAAGAACATAACTTCTAATTAGCTGGTTCTAATGGGGAATTCATTCAATACAGGTAATTATGGAGCACCCACTATTTGCCATGCACTGTGCCAGGAGCCAGGGATCCAGAGAGAAGCAAGCCTTGGTACAAAGCCTGGGGCAATGCCAGGAGTCTAGGGACCTGGGGAGGATCAGGCCAAGCTGAGAGCCCAGGGCTCTCAGGGCAGTGACTCTGGGCTCCTGGGGCACCTGAAGCCCAGTAAGGTGTTCAATCCAAGCCCATGAGAGGGCAGCTCAGAGCCGAGCCACCCCCACTCCACCCTGCATACACAACAGTCATCCCCAAGGACTTCTCCTGGGTTGGTAGGAAAGTGAAAAGTGAAAGCTGCTTGATCGTGTCCACAAACCCGTGGACTGTAGCCGGCCAGGCTCCTCTGTCTGAGGAATTCTCCAGACAAGAATACTGGAGTGGGCTGCCATTCCCTTCTCCAGGGGATCTTCCCAACCCAGAGACAGAACCTGGGTCTCCTGTGTTGCAGGCAGATACTTTACTGTCTGTGCCACCAGGGAAGCCCATGCAAAAACCAGTTCTGAGGTGGGGCAGATAAATCTGGAAACATCAGATAAAGGGGAGATAAAGATTTATTCCAGCATAGCTTCTCAGCACCCTTACTACCTCATTGAATGCTGTCAGTCTAATAAAGGGAATAGAATATACAGCATTTCCCCAAACTACACAATCTTGAAATCCCTTTTCACTGAGCAGATGATGATATCTGTGTGTTCAGTAACTCATTCAGGGGACATCCTAGGGCAGAAATAACAGGTGTGGTCTCCAACCCCGGGGACCAGTCAACCACATTTCCCATCTCCACTGTCCCCTGGGGAAGGCAAGACAGCAATTCAAATCTGAATGGGGAGACTAGTGGAAGGAGCCACAGGAAGTCTGGGACAGAGGGAGTGAAGTGAAAGTCACTCAGTCATGTCTGACTCTTTGTGACCCCATGGACTGTACAGTCCATGGAACTCTCCAGGCCAGAATACTGGAGTGGATAGCCTTTCCCTTCTCCAGTGGATCTTCCCAACCCAAGGGTCAAACCCAGGTCTCCCACATTGCAGGCAGATTCTTTACCAGCTAAGCCATGAGGGAAGCCTGGAACAGAGGGAGGGAGGATGGTAAAATTGAATGAAAACAGGAGAACTCGTCTGTCTGTGCTATGGCAATGAGGTAAGAGACCGAACCAGGGAGATTATACAAAATAGTTGAGAAACAGTTTTAGTATAGCCACTGCCCAAACCAAAGAGACACCCAACCATCCAGAAGGGACACATCAGCCTTGGATACACTGATTAGCATTTCAAGTAGTTTTTTACAGGGTGACTAAAACAGATTCTAGAATCTAACCAGCTCAGATCCTAGATCCATCACAGACCATCTGTGTGACCTTGATCTAGTCCCTTAACTTTTCTGTGCTTCAACTTTTTCACCTGTAAAATGGGGATAAAACTACATGTTATGATGAGGATTGAATGTAAATGAACTTAAAGCACTTAGCCCCAAAACAGCTTCATAGCAGACATTCAATAAATGTCATATTATTATGATGGTGACCAGTATGTGTAATTTAATGACAGAATTAAGCTCTGGTGAAGCTTCTCACTGGTGCTAAGAGTCCACTGTGCGTGACTCCTCTGCCAGGGGCTGTGAACAAGCTTGAGCGCTGTTGCTGCTGCTGCTAAGTCACTTCAGTCGTGTCTGACTCTGCGCATCCCCATAGATGGCAGCCCAACAGGCTCCTCTGTCCACAGGATTCTTTAGGCAAGAACACTGGAGTGGGTTGCCATTTCCTTCTCCAGAAGAGCGCTGTTGCAGTTCAGAGCAGAGAAACTGGCGAGCACAAGATTAGTCACGTCTGGTCACTAATTATTTCCTACCTGTCCTGCCCTGTCTAGGTATTGAGTTCATCATCAGGACAATTGCAAAGGTGACTAAGCCTTGATCGCTTGAGTGATTCAGAGATCAGAGTGGAACCATAACACACACCTACTGTGTGTACCGTGCTACACCAGGTGCTTCCTACATTCAAATTCTCATCATTCCTCTCTTAAGTGTTGTGGGTATCACCATCCTGGTTTTTATTGGAGAAGCCACGTATCAGAAAGGTCGAGCGATTTTCCCAAGGCCACACAGCCGACAGGCTCTTTCTACCCTAGACCATTCTGTCCGACTGACCCCCTACCTACTCACCCTCCATCTGTTTTGTGCTGCCTGACCCAGCTCCTGCAGGTGCCATCAATCATTTCCACGTCATTTCCCTAGCGCCTTGTTCTTAACAACACACCTCTCAACTTGCCTTGCCTGCCTGTCCCCCACTGGACTGGGAGCTCCCTAAGACCAGCCAACAGCTCACTCTTCTTTCTGTTTAGAGCCCAGTACATGTGGCCACTCGATGGCCATTATGTTGAATGTCTGAATGAGAGAATGAGTGAATGATGTAGCCGCAGGTGTGGTCAGCTGGCACACAGACCATGTTTATATTAATAGCACTTATAGTTTCTCAACACAGTAGAGAGCGATTCCTCAAAGGCTTTGCATTTCACATGTCAATGCTCATGACCCACAGCCATCGGGAAGCAGTGAACTTCAGTTTCTATGTCCATCTTTCTCCTGAACATCCTCCAGCGACTCAGACCCCCTAAGTCACGGAGGTGGTGGAACATGAGGTGACATCCAACCCTGGCAGGGTTTCCCCAAAGAATTGGAAACTGCACAGCCCATGAAGTCAAACTTTGTTCTCCCAAAGCAGAGCACAGATCAGCTTATAACACACTTTATTCTTTTCCACTGCAAATCATGACTTGGCCTCAGCAAGCAAGTGCCCCTTAGAAAGGTTTTACATAGATATACTTTTTGAAAGAGACACAATAATACAGTCCTTCCAGTTCAAATATTTGTCTGAACTAATAAGCTCATCTTTTAAGATACAAGCAGCCTTTAGAGAGAATAAACTTTTACCTACAGTGTCCACAGATTAAATACACTCAGCAAATTCAGTTGCTCTTGTGAGAAAAACAGTTTATGATGGGAGGGTGGGAATGGTGGAGAATAAGGTTGGAAAGAGTGTTTGGGGGAAAAGAATCAGAACCTGATCCACCAGTTCAAAAGTGAGCGGGTTTCTGTGCAGAAACAACCACCAAGGAGGTGAAGCAACTGCTGCCTCCGAAGACATTAGATCCACGTGACTCTGTTCTTGGTGTTCTTGGAAGGGGCGGGCGAGGTGGGAGCCAGTCACAGCAGCACTGATTCCGGGGAGGACTTTTACATAAAGAACCCAGAGAAAGCCTCTTGACCCTGCGTACATCTAGTTCCTTCTATGAAAGCATCTGGTCTCCTGAGACCGCTGGCCCCCTGCCAGGCTGGAGCGTGGGCCGCGGGCAAGAGGAGCCGACAGCAGAAGAATCAGGACAGGGCAGGACACACCGTGCCCCAAGGACTCCAGCTCTGCCCCCAGCCCCTCCCCAGCCCTGTCCCAGAGCACCAGGCGCTGAACTGACCCAGAAGACAGACATCCACATCCCTGTGCATCTGGGACCTGCAGGGGGAGGTGGGCAGGCTTCCCAGGTGGCACTTGTGGTAAAGAACCCGCCTGCCAACGCAGGGTACATTAGAGATGCAGGTTTGATCCCTGGGTCAGGAAGAACCCCTGGAGGAGGGCATGTCAACCCACTCCAGTATTCTTGGCTGGAGAATTCCATAGACAGAGTGGCCAGGCACACTACAGTACACGATGTCGAAAAGAGTAGGACTGAAGCGACTTAGCACACATGCATGTAGGGAGGTGGGCATCGGATGGAAAGATTGTCTGTTTCTCAGGAGAAACTGACAACTTTGTCGTCCAAGCACTGGACACAGTGACGCTCTCTGACCATCGAGCTGCCTACACCCTGGCCAGGACTGCAGGCAAAGCTGGGCGCTTCCAGGCTGGAATGTCACTCAGAGCTGAGAGAAGCATGACAACCCTCCCCCTGGGGGTGGACTGGACCCTGGAGAGGGGCTTTGGGGGAGATGGGCAGGAGGGGTTGTAATTGGGGTGGACACCGGAGGGGCTTGGCACCAAGCTCTGGCAGGTTCCCACAGCGAAGAGGTAAATTAGGTGGGAGAGGTTTTTCAGCCAGCAAGATGGCCAACCAAGAGCTCCTCCATTCAGCCTGCCTGTGATGGTGGCCTTTCCCTGTCCCCGGGCCAAGCCTCGTCACTATCAACAACAAGCAAGAAAGAAACCAGCAGGTCCCCGAGGTTCAGCGAACGCCAGCTTCCCAGGGCTGGGAAAACAGGCCGAATCCCTTGGTCGTGATGTGCAGACTCCTCTGGCTGGCCGTGCTTTCAAGCCAAGGCATTGAGAAGCAGGAGCCAAAGCCTGGTGGGGCCCAGAGTGGCCGGGGGCTCTCCTTCCTGCCCCCCGCCTCAACTCCAGCTTGGCTTCCAGCCCCCAGGAGCTGCTGCTGCCCCAGCCTGGAGGGAGGTCAGAGCCCAGGGTTGCCAAAACACAGGAGCTGGGCGAGGCCTCTGGGATGTGCAGGGGGCTGGCCTCGGGGCACACACGGGGAGCCTGGGGTTTGGGGGGCTGCCTGATTGAATGATGGCTTCACTTTAGAAACAGAGAGGGAATAAACCAGAGCTCCACGGAAGTGGGTGCCTCCTCCTTGGGACCCGAGTGTCCTCTTGTCTTGTCTGTTCAGTGCCCAGCAAAGCCCCTCTCTTCCCTGGATTCCCCTGCCAGCTACTGCCCATTTCCAGTTCCCTTCCCAGCAAATGCCTCTGCTTGTTTTCTTCAGTTTCATTCTGCTTGTTCCTTTCTTAAACTCTTCTAGTCTGATTCCCCCGCCTCCTCCACAATTTCACCAGAACTGTCTTCATCGAGGTCGCCAACAGCATCCAGGTTGCTAAATGCAATGGACATTTCTCAGTCTTTACTTGTGCTTTTCAACCATCAACAATGTTGGACTCCATTTCACTCCCTTGTCCTTGAAACACTTCCTCCTCTAGCCTTCAGGGCACCAAAATCCCTTGGTTGTTCCTCCTGCTCCAGTGTTGGCTCTCGTTTTCTTGCAGGTCTCTCCTCTGCCCTCCAGGGACAAGACCAAGTTCCTCTTTTCGAGCTGACTGACTCCCACGGTGACCTCATCCAGTCTCGTGGCTTCAAATACCTGCAGTGTCCCAAATGTGTATCTCCAACTTCAGTCTCTCTACAGAGTCCAGAATCATATATTCAACTGCCTGCTCGTTATCTCCAAATGTGAAACCTAGCAGCATTCTCCAAGTCAGCACGTGCAGATCTCCAGTGACCCCCATACCGCCCTGCCCGCGGCTTCCCTTGTCTCGGCTAATGGTCACTATGGCCTTTCAGGTGCTTAGGCATTCTTCTCTCCTCTCACATCAACATCTGATTCACCAGGAAATCCCAGTGGCTCTGTCTTCAGGACGTGTCCGGGATCTGATCACTTCTCACCTCCTTCACAGCTCTCCCCTTAGTCCAAACCCCCTTATCTCTCTTCTCCTTCATGACAGTGGCCTCCTATATTGACTTTCTGCTTCTCTGATCTACTCTCCACACTGCAACCCAAGAGGTCAGAAAACATCACTGCTCAGCTCAGACCTTGCAATGGCCCAAATAAAAGCCAAAGTGCTGACAGTGGCCTGGAAAACTCTAAAAGCTCCCTCCTCCACCCCACCCCCACCCTGGCCCTGACTTCACCTCCCGATGCCCCACCTCCCTTGCATTCCATTCCAGCCACGCTGGTCTATTTGCTGGTCCCCAAATGCTCTGTCTTAGGCAACAACAACAGCAAAGATCCTTACTGGTTATTCTCTCCACTGGGAAAACCTTTTCCTGCAAATAAAGTGACCAACTCTCATCTCTTTCAAGTCTTTGCTGAAATATCACCTTCACAACAAGCCACTCTTAACTACAGTCTGCCCTCTCACCTTACGATCTCTGATCCATGGGCTATTTTTCTTTCCATTGCACTTTTAACTCTAACACATTAGATATTTATTATACTTGTTGTTTATAGATTGTCCAGTTGTGAACTCCATGAGAGCAAGACTTCATTTTTTATTTGTTTTGTTTTGGTCAGATTTGTTCACTGATGCATCCCAAGTTACTAGCACAGTTCTTGGCATACAAAAGGCTCTTAATAAATATTCTTGAGCGACTGGAACTAAATGATAAATAGCCTCCTGACTGACTTGGTCCTTGGTTTTAAGATGCTCATTTGATGAGCAGCAAAATCAAACAAGTAAATCATATGATGTCACAGATAATGGGCTGTCATGGCGATATACAGACGCTTAAAAAATGATTGGAGAATGGTACATTGAGCCTTTCAACTATAATAATCCTCTTTTTTTAAAGCAGTAATAGAGATGCAAATGTTCATTATATTATTCTGCATCATGGATGTATGAAAAATTTCATATTTTAAAACATTAACAGATATTCAGCAAGTTAGCACTGACTATCATGTACTCAGTCCTGTGCTAGGTATTAGGCTGGGGAGCAGATGGGGACCAAAAGAACCCTGGCCCTGCCCTCCAAGAGCTTGAAATATACAGTGAGACAACACAGCAGCTTCCAGAAAAAAACACAGGGTGGACAGGACATACGAGGAGGCCAGTTGGGGAGGCATGGGTGGATGAGCGACACCAACAGTCAATGGCACAGAAGTTCAGAGGGTACAGAGATGGCCGGTCAGAGGGGCAGGGGACCCTCACGAAGACAGGGGACTGAACTCAGCTCTGGGGAGCCCAGAGAAGGAGAACTCACAGAGAACAGGTGTTCTCCCACGAGGCCCACGTGCCAATAATAGTGTCAGTTCAGTTCAGTTTAGTCGTGACCCCATGGACTGCAGCACGCCAGGCTTCCCTGTCCATCCCCAACTCCTGGAGTTTACCCAAAGTCATGTCCACTGAGTGGGTGATGCCATCCAACCATCTCATCCTCTGTCATCCCCTTCTCCTCCTGCCTTCAATCTTTCCCAGCATCAGGGTCTTTTCAAATGAGCCAGTTCTTCACGTCATGTGGCCAAAGTATTGGAGTTTCAGCTTTAGCGTCAGTCCTTCCAATGACTGTCCGACCCTAGAAATGTCTGTCAACCTCACCATACCTTCCTCTTTCATTCACAGCGTTCCCTGTTTATAGAACAGGAAACAATCCACAAAGTCTTTTCTGCTTGGAGGAGTCTATCATTCTGTGTGCCCAAACGACCGATTTGCTCAATGCTAGGCATTAGGCAAGGGGAAATTTTTTAAATACATGGACCTTGCCTCAAAGAATTCACAGTCTAATACAGGAGTTGGGCATTAGTTCCCTTAACAACCTTGAGAAGGAGGTACAATAAAGATGAAGAAACTGAGGCTCAGAGAGGTGCCAAGGACAAAGCACAGACCGGGTCTTCCAGATCTCCCATTCCAGGGACAGGTTCCCAGGTAAACGGGAAGCCCCACTCTCTGTGACCTCGCACTCCGATCCACTTCTAAGTCAGCCAGAGGGCTTGCTCTTCTGAAGAAGGCAGGTTATGACCCAGCAGGTCTGGGGTAGAATCTGAGTCTGCACTTTTGATTAGCACCCAGGTGTTACTGATGCTCCCGCTGGTCTGAGGACCAGCGCAGAGCTCGCAACTCAGACAGGCTCACATTTATGTGCCTGGACCACATCTAGATCATTCCAGAATCTCTACATCAATGCTTCCCAAACTGGGAGTACGTCACAGTTACGTGGGCAATTAGTTAATGCCAACAGCTGGATTCCGTAGGGATTGGATCTGGAATTTTATAGTCTTTTTTTTAAAAAACAAGTTGTTCAGGGATTCTGATACACGACATTTGCCAAAGACGACTGCCCCACCTCATCTTCCTGAGACCCCAGGACCACAGTGTCTGGCTTTTCGATGGCTCTGACTCTCTAGCTCCACCTGCTGGGTTCACTTTGTATGCCACAATGACCTCACAGCCTCCTTCAATTTACAACTGGACACAAGCCTGAGGAAGCTTCTGGGGTATTTGAAGCGCATGAGGAAGCTTGCCCCCTGGCCCAAAGAAGATATCTCCCCCACTATGACTGATCTTGATGTCTTAGCTTTCTCAGGCCACATATAATCCCAAGATCTCAGGGCAGGATCTTGTCTCTGTATCATTGTTGTTGTTCAGTTGCTAAGTTGTGTCTGACTCTTTGCAACCCCAAGGACTGCAGCACATCAGGCTTCCCTGTCCTTCACCATCTCCAACAGCTTGCTCAAACTCAGGTCCATTGATTCAGTGATGCCCCTAACCATCTCATCCTCTGTCACCCCCTTCTCCTCCTGCCCTCAATCTCTCTGTATCATGGGGCTTATCAAAGGGTACAGAAGATAGACCTGGTAGTGGCAGGGAAATTTAAACAGAAACTTTGAACTTAGCATTGCTCTTTCTTCTATTTGTATCAAAGGCAAACATCTGGAGAAGAGCATTTTAAATGAGTTTCCTCCTGAGGTTGTCCTCTGGGATACAAAATGGGCAGCACCAGAGCCCTAAATGTCTCAGAGGAAAGGAGAGGTGGGATATGGGAGAAGAAAAGGATGTGGGGGCCCCTGCAGGGCACTGAATGTGTGCTAAGCACTTTACAAACGCTGTGATTCAGGATCTAAACCTGCTCGCTCATCAGAAATGACTGGAAAAGTCACTCACATTCTTTATTCTAGGCCCCACTCTAACCTACTGAATCAAACTCTCTAGTGGGAGCTTCGCAAAGCTCCCAGGTCATTCTGGTAGGTGGGAAGCATGCATTACATCATTTACCCTCTCATAGTAGCCCATTTTACAGATGAGGCCATTCAAGTGCAGAGGTACTTTCTGAAGCCACAAGGTCAGTAAGTGCCAGAGCCAAAGCAAGCAGAAGGAAGTGGGACCCACATTTCCAGTGGCATTTTTTTTTTCTCCAGTGGCATTTTTATAGGAAGTCCTGCTTTTTGTTTAGTTGCTAAGTCATGTCCGACTCTGTGACTCCATGGACTGTAGCCCATCAGGCCCCTCTGTCCAATGGGATTTCCCAGGCAAGAATATTGGAGTGGGTTGTCATTTCCTCCTCCAGGGGATCTTCCCGACCCAGAGATCAAACTCATGTTTCCTGCATTGGCAGGTGGGTTCTTTACCTCTAGTGCCACCTGGGAAGCCAAGACAGATATACTAAGACTCAAAAAGTCCATTGTGTAACTGATAGAAAAGGCCTAGCCATCAGCAGTTATTAAGTAACTCTGAATGCTTTGATCTTAGAAAACAGTAAGAAATATTTAAATCTAGAATAAGACCAGGGGCCATTGTACATTGTACTGGTCAGATAAAACTTTAAGAAGGACACTGACAAAATAGACTCCTTCTGAAGAGTACAAGTGGGTGTCAACAGAAGCAGAAATCACATCTCATCTCACAACAAAGAGTAAATGGAAGAAGTCAAGCACATCTGGAGAACAGATGAAAGAGGGTCATAAACACTGTCTGCATGCCTGGTAAAGAGACATAGACACTAAAAAAGTGTATATAATATAAACAATATATAAAATATTATATATAATATTCATAGCCATTATAAATCATATATTTATTATACTTAAATCTATATATTAATACACAAAAATATTTGATGTTTTTGAACTATGTTCTTGGAGAAGACTCTTGAGAGTCCCTTGGACTGCAAAATCAAACCAGTCAATCCTAAAGGAACTCAATCCTGAATGTTCACTGGAAAGACTGATGCTGAAGCTGAAGCTCCAATACTTTGGCCACCTGATGCAAAGAACTGACTCATTAGAAAAGACCCTAAAACTGGGAAAGATTGAAGGCAGGAGGAGAAGGGGACAACAGAGGATGAGATGGTTGGAGGGCATCACCTACTCGATGGACATGAGTTAGAGCAAGCTCCAGGAGTCGGTGATGGACAGGGAAGTCTGGCACCAAGAGTCAGACATGACTGAGCAACTGAACTGAACTGATATTTGTGTATATTTTTGTATATAATCTTGTGAGGCTGAACCCCACAGCTTGTGAGTCTATATTATTCAGAAACTCTGTGAGTCTGATAACCAGGACTGGGAATGACCACAAGACTCCCACAAGGCTAGCTGTGAGTGTAAGACTACATTACGTGACAGTCAACAAGGTCCCCTCTCATCCAATATTTGAGAATCCCATACATCATGAAGTGTCCTCTCATCCAGAAAATTTCCAAGGGCAGGACCCATAGAGAATATGTCTCTCTTGTTCCCCGCCGCCACCCCTATATCATCCTAGGAAGAGGCACTGGTACCAGGGTCAGTTGGAAAATGACTGTCATTCAAGTGAGATGGTCACTACTGGAGAAGCAAATCTCTAACTCTGAGTTTCAGGGCTGAGCAGAGATGCGCAGCTGAGAGACTGGCTCCTAGGAAAGCCAGAGCTCAGTCCTATGAAAGCTTCCAAAGAAAAATAGGAAGGCGGCATTTCCAGGGGAGAGAGTAGATCTTAGCAGCAGGAGACTAGCACAGAAATAATGATTTCACTGCTGGTTGTGAGACCTCAGCCCAATTAAGTAATGTCTCTCAGCACCTCTGTGTATAAACTGAGGCTAATAATCTACCCACGTGGTTCTTATGATGCTCCAATACTTTGGCCACCTGAGACAAAGAGCTGACTCACTGGAAAAGACCCTGATGCTGGGAAAGATGGCAGGAGGAGAAGGGGGCAACAGAGGATGAGAGATGGTTGGATGGCATCACCGGTTCAACGAACATGGACTTGGGCGAATTCCAGGAGATACTGAAGGACAGGGAGGCCTGGCATGTTGCAGTCCATGAGGGGGTCGCAAAGAGTCAGACATGGCGACTGAACAGCAAGAACAATGGTTGTTTTTTTTTTTTTCAACAATGGTTTTTAAGAAGATTGATGACAAAAAGAAAATGCTTCATCAGGTGCCTAGCATACAGAAAGCACTCAATAAACAACACCAACAATAATAAAACTAGACATTTGTCATTTTTAAAGCACTTTAAATTATTTATCCATAAATTGCAAATAACTGTGTTTGCAAAAATACTCTTCCACAAGGTGGCCGCTCTGAGTGCAGCCTGTAAGACTCACTGTTCTTTCTCTTTCCATCTGGTAACATTTCACCCACTGGGCATTGCTAACTGGATAAAACCCATAAACTTGATCCCATCTTGCTTCACCTTTCACTGTGAAGTGTCCATCAAGGGGCTATTAATAAACACAGTTTCTGTCCATGTCAGATCAGAGGAAGATATTAGCTAGCCCAAGTCCCCATTTCCTTTATCTTGAACTATTTGAAGTTAAAATCACCTCAGATAAAAATAATTCACTCAAGAATTTCAACAAAACTCTCTGATTGTTGGCTGGAAGGCTTTATGTATTGATTCAGTTTTCATTTGCCCTTACTTGTAAGAGAGAGGACATGGTCCCTATCCAGCTGTGCCCTGTCCTGGGTCCCGCTGTCACAGCGCCCTCTAGAGGGCATTTCTGGGTCAGGACACCAGACCCTGAATGACAGCAGTTAGGATACCCAATATTCTTGGGCTGCCCTGGTGGCTCAGACGGTAAAGATTCCACCTGCAATGTGGGAGACCCGGATTCAATCCCTGGGTTGGGAAGATGACCTGAAGGAGGGCATGGCAACCCACTGCAGTACTCTTGCCTGGAGAATCCCATGGACAGAGGAGCCTGGTGGGCTACAGTCCATGGGGTCCTGGTCTAGAATTACATATCCTAACAGCTGATCCAGTGTTTTTCATTAAACATCTATTGCTAAAATGGAGTCAGGAGATAGTGGAAAAGGGAATCAGGTGTAGGTTTTAATACTAGCTCTGATGTAACTTTATTGCCTACGCCATAGCCTTCGACTGTGTGGATCACAATAAACTGTGGAAAATTCTGAAAGAGATAGGAATACCAGACCCCCTGACCTGCCTCTTGAGAAACCTGTATGCAGGTCAGGAAGCAACAGTTACAACTGGACATGGAACAACAGACTGGTTCCAAATAGGAAAAGGAGTACGTCAAGGCTATATATTGTCACCCTGCTTATTTAACTTATATGCAGAGTACATCATGAGAAACACTGGGCTGGAAGAAGCACAAGCTGGAATCAAGATTGCTGGGAGAAATATCAATAACCTCAGATATGCAGATGATATCACCCTTATGGCAGAAAGTGAAGATGAACTAAAAAGCCTCTTGATGAAAGTGAAAGAGGAGAGTGAAAAAGTTGGCTTAAAGTTCAACATTCAGAAAACTAATCATGGCACCCAGTCCCATCACTTCATGGGAAATGGATGGGGAGACAGTGGAAATGGTATCAGACTTTATTTTGTTGGGCTCCAAAAATCACTGCAGATGGTGATTGCAGCAATGAAATTAAAAGATGCTTACTCCTTGGAAGGAAAGTTATGACCAACCTAGATAGCATATTAAAAAGCAGAGACATTACATTGCCAACAAAGGTCCGTCTGGTCAAGGCTATGCTTTTTCCAGTGTCAAGTATGGATGTGAGAATTGGACTGTGAGGAAAGCTGAGTGCCAAAAAATTGATGCTTTTGAACTGTGGTGTTGGAGAAGACTCTTGAGAGTCCCTTGGACTGCAAGGAGATCCAACCAGTCCATCCTAAAGGAGATTAGTCCTGGGTGTTCATTGGAAGGACTGATGCTGAAGCTGAAACTCCAATACTTTGGCCACCTGATGCGAAGAGTTGATTCATTGGAAAAGACTCTGATGCTGGGAGGGATTGGGGGCAGGAGGAGAAGGGGACGACAGAGGATGAGATGGCTGGATGGCATCACCGACACTATGGGCATGAGTTTGAGTAAACTCCGGGAGTTGGTGATGGACAGGGGAGGCCTGGCGTGCTGTGATTCATGGGGTCGCAAAGAGTAGGACACGACTGAGCGACTGAACTGAACTGCTGTAACTACATGAGTGACTCTGGGCAACTGGCTTTCTCTCTCTTAGAGGAGCCTGGCGGGCTACAGTCCATGGGATCACAGAATCGGATGTGACTAAGCACAGCGCAGAAAGTGATGCGCTTTTACAGAGTAAAGGAGGAACACACAGGACCTGATGGACATAACAGGAAGGAAACAGCGTCCCCCAGCCCTGGCCAACAGACAGGCTCAGCCCACCAATCTGAAGTCCGGAGACTGTCACTCCGTTTTGCTCCCAAAAGAATTCCAGTCTGTGGTTCCCAAATGGTCAACTTGGATGGGCCACAGGAGGCTGCCTCCTCCTCCGGGGGGGCGGGGGGGGGGTTCAAGCTGTGTTGCATGGAGCCCTGGGTGACTAGGGAGAAAGAGACGGTGGGGGTCGGGGGTTGGCAGGAGGTGGTGGATGTGGGAGCTTGAGAGGGGAGGGCGTGAAGAGTAGCATTTCACAAGTTGCCCCATTTTTACTTCATTTACAAGGAAGAGTCTGCTGACATTGTCACCGATAGCAAGAGTTCTATATCAGGGATAGCAGGTGCTGCAAATTGTGGTCAGGCCCAGCTCTGGAGCCACAGCCGGCACACAGTGCCCCTCTGGGCAGAGGGAAGAAAGAGCACCCTCTGGATGGACGGCTTTCAGGGAGGAGCCCCTTCTTCCTGACCATCCCAGCACCCTCTGCCCTCGGGCCCAGCAGGGTTGGTGAGCGGGGGGCAGGGTGGCCTGGGTGACCCCTGGGCCAGCACTCTGTGTGGACCGCAAACTTACACAGTAGTCCTGCCACACCCTCACTTCACAAAGGCACCTGATAAGGGTTGATGATAGTGAGCTAAGCTCCTCCGAGTGGGCACTCCTGTGCCTGCAGCTGTGATCAGTAGACAGCCCTATGGGGGAGGGATCATAGCTCCAAAGTGACAGCAGACCTGCTCAAAGCCACACCGAGAGCCTAGAACTGAAACGTCCTTTAAATTCTGTGTTGCTCTCCTACTGAGACAGAGTCTCGCTCTCTTCATTCATCTAAAAGTAAATTCTTCCAAGTTTCAGAGGAATTTGGAATTTGATGCCTTCCCTTGCTGTCCCTGCTGTAAGGGATGCCCATTCTTCAGCCCCTCCCCCCAGACTATAGACCCACCGGCCAGGAATATCACATTTCCATGACATCCTGCTTTCCCATCCATTCTGCTTTAAAAAAAAAAAAAATAAGGTCTTTTTATTCCAAATTTTTGTTTATTATTTGCTTATATTCTTTAACAAATCCAAAAAGGATCTCAAGTAGCTTAGCCAAAAAACTCAAGCAATCAAACTGTTTGCAAATAGATTAAAAGCCATGACATAGAGCAGAATTTAGAATGATGGGAGGAAGTAGACAGAATTACTCCTGACATCCAGGCTCAGATAATCCTGCTCTCTGGGACTCAACAGAGCCCAGGCCCAGGGCAGCCAGGGCAGAGGTGGAAGATGAAAAACAGGCTCTTGTCCGACAGAAGGACTCACATTGATTCATCACTTTAGACAATATTCCAACCATGCAACCTGTGAGGAATGGATTTATAACACTTCACATAGGGCAGACCACAACAGAAGAAGGTGTCCGACCCACCGGAGCCTCGGGGGCAGGCATCTTCTAAATGACTCACATGGGATGGGTGTGACCTTTCCAGTGAGCATATGCACTGCTCACAGCGCCGCGGGGATGGCCATGCACCCCACTCCTGTACCTTTAAACCAGGCCTGCTTACCCACAAAACACACCACACAGTCTTTGTCCAGAAGCCAACATCCGCCAACCTCAGGCATTCCAGAATAACTCACCTGGGCCAGACCCTCTGGCACCACCCTTTCCTACCAGCCTTTCATTTTCCCAGTCTTTCCAGCCTGACATTCTGGTCTTCGCCTCCCATTTCTCACTTGAGCTTAACTACAGAGCCATCTCTAAATTGTTTCTGGGCCCGCCCTATTTTCTGGCTCCTCCCTCTCCAAGGGCTTCCCACCTGTTCAGGGCAGGACTGTGGAGGATCACCCAGTAAGTGCTAGAAGTGGGGTCAGGGACCCTCAGTGTGTAAATGAAGATGAAACCAGGCAAATGCTCGCCATTGAGTGATAAAGACCTGGGGGTGCTTACTTTGTCATTTCATTCATTCTCTGTTCCTTCTAGAAATGCCAAGTACTTGCTATGTGCCAGGGACCAGTCTCAGAACAACTACGACAAAAGTCTGTTCCAAACAGAAGTGGGGGGTTTAGAAGTTCCAAACAGAAGTGGGGGTTTAGGAAGGAAGCATCACTCCCAGCTGGGGTTTCCAGGCAGAGGCTGCACTTGGGCCAGCCCTTGAAGGAAAAGTGGATGGCTGACAGTGGCAATCCCTCCCCCACATTCTCTACTAATCGAGCGTAAACTGTGAATGAAGAAATACGGTTGGATAAGCATAGACACCAGGAGGAAGCTGAAGGGATGAGAAGCTGAGAGAAAGGGAACAAAGGAAATATCTGGAAAGAGAAACAAGGCTAAGTGTATTCCAAATTCAAATGGGAAGAGAAGTTCAAGGTGGTGTCTGAACTTACCTATGTTTCCTGCATGGAAGGAACTGTAACCTTAAGTCTATAGTCATGCCTAGAAAACATGTCCTCTGACAGGTTCAGCCTCCCCTTCTGTAAATTGGGGGGTTGCAGGCTTCCCTGCTGGTTCAGGGGTGAAGAATCCACCTGCAGTGCAGGAGACACAGGTTCCATCTGTCCGGGGGGTTTATAATTTCCCTGGTTCTGTCTCGCTGCAACAAAAATTTGAAGTGACAGACAGACAGACCAGTGTTACAGCTCAGTTTTATTTGGCAAGCAAAGGAACATACATCCTCTCGGTGTGAGGGTGGGCCAACCCAAAAGACACGAAGAGAAGAAAGCCCATGGCGGTTAAGTTTTGGCTCCTCTTTTTATGTTTTTTTTTTCCTCCCCCAGAGTCTGCCTTGTGTAAATTGGGCTAACCAAGAGGGTTGTTTGCTTCACCTGAGGGTCTCACTCCGGTCCTCGGACCTTCCATTGTTCTATTTTCATGGGCTTTTCCCCTTCTTTGTCTTTTAGCCACCACTATTTTGGACTCCTTTTTTTCTGTTCTAACTACCTAACACATCTCTGGTCCAGGAGGATCCCACATGCTGAGAAGCGACTAAGTTCGTGTGTCACAACTGAGCCCGTGCTCCACAAGAGAAGCCACCGCACCACAATTAGAGTATCCCAGCTTGCTGCAACTAGAGAAAAGCCCCAAACAAAGAGCCACCACAGCCATAAATAAATACATTTTTTAAAAATGAGGGATTGCACCAGATCTGGGATTCTTAAACACTGTGATTCAGGGAATGAAATTACATTTCTAGCCTCAACCTCTTCCTTGATTCCATCATTCGCCTCCGGCTCCAAAAGCTTCTCAGGACTGATCTCCTTTAGGATGGACTGATTTGATCTCATTGTTGTCCACGGGACTCTCAAGAGTCTTTTCCAACACCACAATTCAAAAGCAATTCTTCAGCATTCAGCCTTCTTTATGGTCCAACTCTCACATCACATACATGACTACTGGAAAAACCATAGCTTTGGCTAGACAGACCTTTGTTGGCAAAGTAATGGCCTTCAACCTCAGCGGGGCCTGGACACCCACCATGCTTTGGATTCCAGAATATCTGGCTCTAGGTGAGTGATCACACCATTGAGATTATCTGGGTCATGAAGATCTTTTTTGTATAGTTCTTCTGTGTATTCTTGCCACCTCTTCTTAATATTTTCTACTTTGGTTAGGTCCATACCATTTCTGTACTTTATTGTGCCCATCTTTGCATGAAATGTTCCCTTGGAATCTCTAATTTTCTAAAAGGAGATCTTTAATCTTTTCCATCCTATTGTTTTCCTCGATTTCTTTGCTTTGATCACTAAGGAAGGCACAGACTTCCTGGCCCCTGACGCTCGCCCCAGGCTCTACAGAGATGAGAAGGCGGGGGCGGGGCCTCCCCATCCAACCTCCACCAAGGTTCTCTGAGCTTCTCTGATCCTCAGGCTCTTCACCTTTACCACTGGGACTAATAAACCACCTTTGTTAGCTTATCATGAGGGTAAATGGGGTGAGGTTTGAGAGTCTTAGCAGCTGCATGAAGCATATAGTAGAAGAAGCTGTGGAAAAGGACAACTCACTGAAAAATTCAGTGTGAGCTGTAAGATCTGTGAACCATAGGCTGGTGTCACGCTGGTTCTCACTGCTCTGGGGCTGGCCCTGGATCCGTACTGGCTTCTGGAGGTGGAACTCTACCTTTTGGCTGCATCAGGAATGATCCTGACTTGAGAAAGCACATCTGGGCAGGAGGCGGGGGGTGAGCAGAGGGCTTGGTGGGTGTCCAGGCCCTGCTGAGGTTGAAGGCCACTGGCAGGTTTGAGGAATAACAAAGACTCCAGTGTGGCTGGGCTAAGACCACAAGGGGAAGAAGAGGAGTTTGTGTCAGAAAGCAAGGGAGGGGTGGGATCTGACCAGGGATCATCAAGGAATTGGCCTTGACTCTGACTGAGACAGGAAGTCCTGGGGGGCACAGGGGGCAGTGCAGGAGCAGGGGACCAGTTGGGAGGTCGTTGTATTAATCCCACAGAGAGGTGAAGGTGGTTTGGACCAGGGTGGTTGCAATGGAGAGGGCGAGAAGCTTCTGGAGAAGATGACGAAGGATAGGGAAGCCTAGCATGCTGCAGTCCATGATGTCCAAAGAGTCAGACAAAACTGAAGGACTGAAAAACCAACTCAGTTTAATCTATTTAATATTTAATCTATTCCCTTAGCTTTTCTGTTAACACACCAAGGCATGGTGTCTGCAGGGAACAGCATCCTCAGGGAACCGGACCACACAGTTTCTGCCTCCTGCACTAATGTTAGACCCTAATCTTGGTGTGAAACACAGTACTGCCATACAAAGTCCTCCAACCCCCTCTAGCCCTGACCAGAGGAGATGACTAGGACCCTTAAGTGACTGTGAGAAAAGACCTTTGGAAACAAGATGTGGGTGAGGGGATGGCTCCAAAGCCAAATGCAGGTATGACCTTACAGATGTGTACCAGGTAGGGTGATCCCCCATTTCAGAGCAAAAGGGGGTGCTGCAATATTACATCAAGGCAAAAGGTATAAATCCAGCTGACCCAGACATGTAACACAACTGTGTTAGGAGCTCTGAGCAACACCAAGATGGAGACACTCTGGCTCCCCCCGGACCTCACAGCGCAACAGGAGAGAAGAGGTTATATATAAGGAAAACAGAACAGACAGAAAGGGAAGGTGGCAGCAAGAGTCAGACTTTAAAAACACGGTGCAGAATGTAATCCAACAAGAGTTTCCTGCAAGGAGTTTAATCACAAACAAACTTAATGAGGAATTCAGATTTGACCCAGTAATCACTGACGTTGCACCACTGCGTTTCTGTATTCATCCTGTTTCTGTCCCTAGTAAAAGTCCCATCGGCCACTTGGCTGTGATACGGCGGGGTGGTGGTTTTCCTGCAGTTTTTCTGTTTTTCTGTTTGTAGGCACTCTGTAGTGGCAGAGTACCACCTCCAGGGGGAGCTCCAGACCTCCCCCTCGACTTCACAGGAAGCAGGGATCTGGTGGGTGGGCCCAGGGCACTGTGTTTCCCATGAGGGGGACATGAAGGGACTGCTTCCTGGTTTCTTTCTCTGCCCATCTCCCCATCACTCAACCAGGGAGCCAGTAGTTTCAGGCTGATCCCTGGCAGTAGCCTCTTGGGATCCTGCCTGGATCAGGTGGGTAGACAGGTGTCTCAAGTTGGGTGGGCCTCTGGGAAGAGGTGGACCCTGTCCCTGAGTCTGTCCTTACATGCCCCCAGAACTTTCAGGGGTGCTGGCCCTAAGGGTCCCTAAGGAAAGGGGTCTTGGAGGCTATGACCCGGCTTCTGCCCAGGCTTCTGGTCAGCTTTGCCAACGGAGTTTAGTGGCAAACATGTGCTCTGGGAAGTTGGGGCCCAAAGTCCAGCCCCTTGCCAAGTCTCAGGGGCTGGAGACAGCAGGAAGGGTCTGAGGTCCTGATGTTCATTCCCTGGAGACCCAGCTAACATAATGGGCTCAATGCCTCCGAGGAGAGGCACTTGCTGGGCAACACATGGTCGTGGTAGGTGAGGACGGAGCCAAGAGCAGGAAGCTCTTGAGAGGCCTTGCATGCCGAGCCAAAAGGTCTGCACAAAGGCTCACTCTGAATTGTCCATAATAGGGGATGTGGGGCTCTGATTTTGTGCATTATATCTTTACCATACTGAGATCAACGGTCCAGATGCAAATGATTTTCTTTTCACTGGTATTTACAACCCAACTTGTAACAAGCTATTTTTTTTTTCCAGGTTTATTAACGATAGCTCATTTACCAAGCACTTGGTGCCAAAGCTCTGATACTTTGGCCACCTGATGCGAATAGCCAACTCGTTGGAAAAAGACTCTGATGCTGGGAAAGATTGCAGGCAGAAGAAGAAGAGGGTGGCAGAGGATGAGATGGTTGGATGGCATCACCGATTCAATGGACGTGAAACAGGGTGAACTCCAGGAGATGATGAGGGACAGGGAGGCCTGGTGTGCTTCAGTCCATGGGGTTGCAAAGAGTCGGACACAACTTAGCAAGTGAACAACAACGAGCAACCAAGTCCCTGTGATTATTATATTATTAGGTATTGTTAAGTCCCATTTTACAGATAAGAAAACTTAGGCTCCAGTTAATCAAACTTACAAGTGGTAAAACTAAGCTTGAGCCCAGGCCCTGTGTGGCCCTGGATTCACACCGAGTCCCACATATTTGGTCCGTGACTGTTTGCTTTCTCTCACAGATTGGGGGCCTGACCGAGATGAATATCACCACGCACACCCCAACTCAGGAGACATAAAATCCCAAACAGCTTGAAGAACTGAACTTGCAGACTTAGCTTTAGGAGAACACCCTGTTCTTGCAAAGCCCAGCTGTCACTCAGGCTGAACCCTTGGCCTAGAAGTCTCTGCCCGCCACCCCTCCCCCCATGTGTTCTGTTTATTGAAATCCTACCCTCCTCCCAAGCCCTGGCTCCGATGCCAGCTTCACAAAGACGCCTTCCCCAGCCCTGCCAGCAGGAATTCCTCCTGATCTGTGTCCACAGGAACTTGGCAGCTGGCAGACGCACCCACTCACACTCCACCCTGACCTCCTGCGGGTGGGGACCAGGTCTCACCCATCACTGTGCCCCACGGGGCTCGGCACACGCTCAGAGCCTGGACATCAAGTTCACAGCCTCTGGGAAGGGATGTGGCCTGTGTTCAGGGAGCTGTTGCCAACTTAACAGGTGCCTCCCAGGGCTCTTGGCACTGCCAGCTGCCCTTTCCCGGCCCCAGGAATGAAAGTGCCCCACGATGGCTGAGCCATTCTTACCCTCCCCAGAAGCAGCCAGCTCAGCCCGGGCTCCTGGCCATGGCAGCTGTGGTTCCCGCCTCTCCTGCCCTGTTTGGCCAGCTCTCTTGCAGCCTCCTCCTAAGCTTTCCTGCGTGGCAGGCAGTCCATCTGGGCGTCCACCTCGATTTCCTGCTTTGTGTTCCAGTCCAGCTTTGCTGAAGCCTCACTCAGGACCTGGCCCCCTCTGTTCTCCCAGGGCTGCACCCAGCCCCCAACAGTGGAAGGAGGCCAGCGCTCTCCCTGGAGCCCCGTTAGACTCCCGGGATCCCTGCCTGGCAGCCACCCTTCAGCTCAGCAGTTCAGATTCTCCTGGATGTGGGCACCAGCGGGAGCCAAGCCCAAGTTCCTGGGCCCATTTAAACCCTGCACCCAGGGGTGGACAGTCTGCAGGGCCAGCGCAGCAGCTCCAGAGTCCAGCAGACTGTCCCCCGTCACCCTTCACCCTCTCCTGCCACGGACACCTGCCTCCGCCAGGACGACAGTCACAGATGTCACACAGCAAGGGGTCCAGGCCACAGTGGACAGCCAGAGCGCTTTGGGGATTTTAGAATCGAGCAAACAGGGCAGTGAAGGGGTTGAAATGAAAAAAGAACTAGAGACTTTGAAATCCTTTCTGTGGCTTAATTATAATGAGGCTCCAGGAAAACACAGGGCGACCTCAGTTGACAAAGTTCCCAGGCGACCTCCCAAGCGGGTGAAATGATTGGCATTTTATTATCTTATTAATATTTGCACTCCGCTGTAGAATCTAAACCTTTTCTAATACACATAATTTTATAACCAGGAAAAATTGCTAATAATCCAAAGATAAAAGCAGAAAACAGACGTTGTCAGAGCTTCCTCGGATCACAGCATCCGCAGGTGTGGGGAATGACGGCAGGGCTGGGCTACCACCCTGCCTCCATCTCCCCCACCCCCTCCCATCCCCGAGCCACTTGTTGGGCAACATCAAACCTCAGTTTCCCCATTGTCAGATGGGAATGACATTTGACAGCCTGGGGAAACTGCGAGAGAGATGAGCTGTACAAGAGGAATGCCATGATGATAAGACCTGTGTCCCAGGGCTGAGGAGACTTGGTCCCGGAGTGGACGTGGGAGAGCTTTTGAGAGCGCAGTGCTGCCCACCTGGGAGAAGAAGGGGGCACTTCTCAGGGCTGCTCTGTTCAAGAGAGACATTCCAGGAATGGAAAACAAGACACTACCATCTTAATCTCCGAAGAACCACAAAACCATCTGTTAAGCTAGAGTGTGAGTGCCATCGATGTACAGAGCACTGCAGGGGAGTGCTCCCATTCCTGCCCTCCGCCTGCAGAGGGAGGCTCACTGTGCAGCCGCCTCTTCGAGCGTCTGTCTGCTCAGGAAACACCGGCCCAAAGGACCAAGTGGCAAAGGGTGGGAGCAGAATCCAGAGGCCCTTTCTCGGGCTCCCCCTGCCCCCCGCATCTCCGCCTGAGTACCAATAGCAAGGTCCCACATCCCTGCAGGGAAAGGAGCTGCCCTGAGTGTGGACGTGACTGAAGTGACAATGACGGGGCTTCGGGGAACCAGGGGCAGCCAGGAGGCTGTGTCTGCTCCATGCACACCACACACATCACCCTCTCCCCATAGGTGAGATGGACCCCAAGCTCTCTCTGTTTCCAGGGTGTGTGGAACCCTCCAGGACCAGCCCAGCCTCTGCAGCCGGGGGCCAGACCAGGAGTGTCAAAGATGTCCTAGACATTTGGGGCAGGGGAGTGATACACTGGTGGTTTCCCTGGTGGCTTAGTTGTAAAGAATCTGCCTGCAATGCAGGAGACCAGGATTCAATCCCTGGTTTGGGAAGATCCCCTGGAGGAGGAAATGGCAACCCACTCCAGTATTCTTGCCTGGAGCATCCCCATGGACAGAGGAGCCTGGCAGGCTACAGTCCATGGGGTCACAAAGAGTCAGACACAATTTTGCGACTAAACCACTACCATTAACACATTATTTTCACTGTGGCCAAACCCCCAGCCTTTGGAAGAAATAGCCAAGCCCAAATTCTAGTCCAGCCTCCACCTTTGGTCCCCACTTCCACTTGGGGTTATCTGAACACCCTCTACTCTTGATTTTGGGGCTTCACACAAACATAACTACCTTTGAAGAAAGCCTGGACATCTAGGATGAGATCTAGAAAATGCAGACTCTGGCTTTGGAGTGCAATCTCTGGCTTTGGAGTCCAGGGGCACCCGCAGCACACACATCACACCCGCTGACACAACCGTGCTCAAATGCCTGTGTTGATCCCGTAACTTCAACCCTCGGGGCCTCTCCTCCTTGCCCGCATGCAAACACAGAAGACGGCAAGCATTCCCTGCACAGGGCCTGGTGATTAGGAGTCCTCAAATAACTCTCTGTCTTGAGGATTAAAGCAGTCACTATTTCTCTCCATCCAAGGCAAAGAAAAACGCCTTGACTTCTCGAGTCAGTTCTAAACCCTCTTCCATAAATGCAGCCTCCATCCCAGGAGCCTCTGGGGAGCAGCTGGTCCCATCACTTCTTTGGAAGAATGTGGACGCACCAATCCTCTAAGAGACCCACAGGGCCCACCTGCACTCCTCAGCCAGGCGGGGTGGGGGTGGGGGGGTTTGCATGTGGCCATGCCCTGGCCCTTACCCACGACCAAGGTGAGTCCGGGCGGCTCTTTGCCTGTGGGGGCTCCCAGGTGGGGTCACAGGCGTGGTCCTGCTCCTCCATGGCTGGGCTCTGGAGGACTCCACTGGCCTCCCCACCCAACGCCCAGAGAACGGTGTCTGCGGAGGCTAATTTCAGGAGCTGGGAGGCTGGCCCAGCGACACTGAGCCCAGAGTAGGCAGCTTCTCTTTCCACCCAGGAGCCCGGCCAAGTCACAAGGCTCAGGAAAAGAGCAGAGTGTTGAATTGCAAATCCTCTCCCACCTGGGGCTGGCTAACAAAACAACACCAGGACACCTCCGGGGGGCTGAAGGATGCAGAGGTCTCCAGCAGAAGCCAGTTTCTCTGGACTCTGTGAGACTGACACCCAGTCACAGGGCGTGACCTGCTGGGTACTCTTGCCTCACCACTACCTTCCCCAAGGTCACAAACCCACGAGTGCTGCCTCCAGAGGTGATCTGTGGGGAGGAGGTGTTGGGGGGAGGCACCACCTCACATGCTGGGTGCAGGGAACCTTGCAAAAGAGGATGTGTGGGTCCTGTAGTCCATTCACCTTCTCCTCTACCACTGTCGTGTCATGCGAAAGTCTTAGTCGCTCAGTCATGTCTGACTCTTTGAGACCCTCTGGATGGTAGCCCACCAGGCTCCTCTGTCCAAGGGATACTCCAGGCAAGAATACTGGAGTGGGTAGCCATGCCCGCCTCCAGGGGATCTTTCCAACCCAGGGATCAAACCCGGGTCTCCTGCAGTGCAGGCAGATTCTTTACCATCTGAGCCACCAGGGAAGCCCCTGGTTTCCCACAGAAGTGATGAGGAATCCTTTCTCTCCACGCATGGGCACCTTTTGGGGAGTCAGGAAGGCTGGGGTCAGCGGCCCCCTTTCCCCAGGGGGCAGGGGCATCACCTCCATCACACTCAGCAGCGTCTTCATGACGACTCGGTGGACCTGAGTGCTGCTTGCACACCTGGAAGCCAGGGAAGGGAGAAAATAACACTTTCAGGTACACCACCAGGCGGTCACCTGCTCTCCGGTACACATTCTGCACGGGAGCCCTATGAGGTTACGGAAATGAAAGGGGAGCTTGAAGAACTGGTCTTGGGTCACAAAGCGGGAAGTTTCTAAGCAGGGTCGGGTTGACCCAAACACAGTGCTTGAACGTGGTTCTGATCCTGCCAGGAGCTGCGGGTTTGTGCTGATGGAGCTGGGCTCCTCGGGGCAGAATTGTGCAGGCCCGCAGCTGGCTGGGGGGAGGCAGTTTCTGGGAAAGACGGGGATGGGGGCGGAGCACAGGGTGAACTGCAGGCCTGGATGAGAGGCTCCCATCTTGTTTGACAAGGACTGAAGGAGACAACCTCCCTGACCCCTAGCACAGAGGGATCCCCTGGCCCCCAGAATCCCTACAGCCTGTGATGCTAAGACCGCCCACCTCCAAACACCTCTCAGCTCTACTCCGTGGGTGCAGAAGCACCGACCCTGGTCCCTACCTCCTCCCCAGCCTGACCTTCTGCCTTTCCACTCGCTTCACTCCTCTTCCTCCTGCTCTCTGGAAGGGACCCTGACCCGGAATCCATCCAGGGATGTGCTGGGGGTGGCCTGGGCAGATACCAGAAAGATGCCAGGCATGTCCTAACAAACGTGATGAGTTATAACGACCTCCCTTGACAGGTTGGAGGTCAGCGGCTACCCCAGTTCTGCTGCATCTGGTAAGCCACAGGAAGGTTCTGAACTCCAGGCTTCCACATGCCCAGGTCACCACGATCCTGGCCACACACTGCACAGCTGGCCTCCCTCCCCCTGGAGAAGAGCAGAGGGGGCGGAGTGGCCCCCAGCCCACTCCCTGGAATAGCTCCCACAGACTGAAGGTCCCTGAATGTCCTCAACGGAAGGGTGAAAATAACACTTTCAGACACTTCTACTGAGTTGGGTGCCCACTACTCTTACTATTTTTAATTCCTGCTGTCAAGATATTTTGAGAACCTCATGACCAATCAGTGATAAGACTGTGAGTCATTATACCAGGTCATGGGGAGCGCTCAGCTGGCTGTGTGATAGGTGCAGAGAGCTACACGGGAGCTGTGAACACAGCACATGAGTCCTCCTGCAGCCATCCCCAGGGCCAGCCACGTGGAGCCTCAGCGTGAACAAGAGGGGGCGTGCCTGGTCTTCCGGGCTCCGAGCCCAGGCGGGTTTCACACCCCTGCTTGTGGGGAGGTCAGGCTGACGGGTGTCCTGCTGCTATGTCAGGCCGATGACAGCCAGCACTGGCTGGGCTGGTGCGCTTAGAAATAGGGACATGTGTGTTGATGGGGTTCCTGGAAGCAACATATGATGACTGAGCTACACCATCTGAGTCACACAGACCTGGGCTCTGGGGCTGACTCGGTGCCTCGAAGCTGTTCTGACTCAGACCTTTAAGGACCTTTGTTTCCTTATCTGGGAAACACAGGGATAAAAATAGTCTCTCCGTCACAGGGCTGTTGTGGGGGCACTTGAGGCCATGAACAGAGAGTCCTTGACGAACGCCTGGCGTGTATTAGACCCTCAAAAAGCAGTCACGACTACTAATCCTTACAGTCACTCTGAGGTAGGCATGAATAGCTCCATTTTACAGACAAAGAAATGGAAGTTCTATTTTACTTTGGACTCCTGTTGGCCAGACTCTCCAACTTGTCCTCCACTAGAGCTTCTGAGGACTCCTGCACTGCCCCATGGGACCCCAGGCAGGACCACGTTGAAGTCTGCCCTGAAACACTGCCCCCTACATGCCCCGGCCACAAGAATCCACAGGGCACCCCTTTTCCCCAGGATGCCAGGCTCTGGTTTGGGAGTCTCCTGTGAACCACCCCGCCCAGAGCACCTTGTCTGGTCCCATTTCTAAATCTTAGCTCATGCTGTGACCCACTTCCTGGAAGGTCTTTCCAAATGTGTCCACTGACTGGGCCAGGCCACACCTCCTTCCTCCATGGAGCCTTCCCTGATTTCTCCACTCCATGAAGAGGCTTCCATTCTTAGGTCTTTGAGAAAAAGGATGGGAGGTTGGACCTGAGGTGTGAAATGCAGGATATCAATCCCCAAATGGGTCGATGTTCTAATCCCAGAACCTGCAAATATGTTACATCTCTGCCTCCCTCTCTCTCATAACACATACACACACAGTGACTCTGTTGTCCCCTTTTTCTCTGAGTCAGAAAACCCTACGATGACTCAGTTCTGGAGTGATGGAAACAGGGAATTAACTGTCTTTTTCCAAGGTTCAAGTAGCAAGTAAAGTCTCTGGGTCATGTGCTGGCATCAGGCCCAAAGGCGGCCTGGGGACGGAAGCTGTCTGAGTCTGCTCAAGCTGTCAGAACAGCACACCAGAGACTGTGGGGCTTAAACAGCAGAAGTTTACGTTCGCCCGGTCCTGGAGGCTGAAGTCCAAGATTAAGGTGCCAACAGATTTGGTTCCTGGTGTGAGCTCTCTTCCTGGCTTGCAGACTGACCGTCTCCTCCTCACTGTGTCCTCGCATGGCAGAAAGAAAGAGACAGGGAGAGGTGGGGCGCTCTCTGACATCTCCTCTAATGTGTGCACTACTTGCTCAGTCATGTCCCACTCTGCGACCCCATGGACTGTAGCCCGCCAGGCTCCTCTGTCCATGGGATTCTCCAGGCAAGAATACTGGAGTGAGTTGCCATTTCCTTCTCCAGGGTATCTTCCTGACCTAGGGATCAAATCCAGATCTCTTGCTTTATCATCTGAGCCACCAGGGAAGTCTGTACATGGATACTTATCACCTATGATCTCCTTTAATTATCTCCTTACTCCAGATTCAATCGCACTAGGGGTTAAGTCTTCAACCACTGGGGAGGGGAACACAGTTCAGTCCATGGCAGAAGCCCTTTTGATGGGACCCTACATGCAACAGGCAAGCAAAGTTAGGAATCTAGGTACACAAAGCAAACAGAACACCCAGATTCTTAGACCCAGAGACTCCTTGCCTGGCCAGAAAGCCTTGTCAATAATTCACACCAATGCCCAGACAGCCCAGAACAGTGCAACATCCTGCCTCTGGCATCTCTGGACTCATAATCCTTCCCTTCCATAACTGCCACCCCCAGCAGCACCCTCCAGTACTGGGTAGTTCTGAATTATTTGCTGCACAATTGGAAATCGAGAAATTTAGCTTGGCCTGTGACTCAACGGGCTTCCCTGGTAGCTCAACTGGTAAAGAATCCTTCCACAATGCATGAGACCCCAGTTTAATTCCTGGGTCGGGAAGATCCACTGGAGAAGGGACAGGCTACCCACTCCAGTATTCTTGGGATTTCCTGGTGGCTCAGCTGGTTAAGAATCTGCTTGCAATGTGGGACACCTGGGTTCAATCCCTGAGTTGGGAAGATCCCTTGGAGAAGGGAATAGCTACCCACTCCAGTATTCTGGCCTGGAGAATTCCATGGATGGTGTAGTCCATGGGGTCACAAACAGTCTGACACGACTGAGAGACTTTTACTTTGTGACTCAACAGGGAAGCCCAGATTTTTATTCTAACATAGACAGTGGAGGATATCAAGGATCAGAGTCTTCCAATATAGGCTGAAAGCAATCTTAACACAAGTGATGCTTTTATTCAGAAGCAAAATTAAGTTCTTGTAGGTACTGAAGAAGCAAGCGCTAGGCCCAGAGTATCCACACACAGATATGTTCTCAGAGTTTCAGCTTAGAGGCACCAGGTATGGGATTTACAACCAGAGGGCATATCAGTCATTCTCCTCTAGTCCCCTGGGTGAAGATAGAAATCCTGACCCCTCTGCACACATCTGTAGGGAGAGCCCACTGGATGTGTCATTGGTACTGAGTCTTCCTCACTCCCTTATTACCTGCATCTTACCTTCCTGTACACCGCAACTAGAGAGTAGCCCCCGACTCACCACAACCAGAGAAAGCCCTGGTACAATAACAGTGCAGCCAAAAAACTGAAATAAGTGAATTAAGTTCTGGTGTTCTAGATGGGTTTAGGAAAAAGACCTATGGAAGGCTTTAAAACATTTGCAATATTTCTTTTCACTTTCTCACACTGCTCCATGAGCATGATGTCCTCAAAGGATGGAGAAAGCAGATATCAAGATATCATGTGGGGGCATCTGACAGTGACAGAGGACTTCCTTGAGGACATTACTGTGGCACTGAAACAGCCTTTAGCAAGAAGATGAAAGAGCCCTTTCCCAAGAATAACAGCTGCAAAATGTTGCATGCATGCTCATTCGTGTCTGATTCTTTATGACCCCATGTGCACTGTCCACCAGGCTCCTCTACCCATGGCATTTTCCAGGAAAGAATCCTGGAGACGGTTGCCATTTCCTCCTCCAGGGGATCTTCCCAACGCAGGGATTGGACCTGAGTCTTCTGCATTGCAGGTGGATTCTTTACCACTGAGCTACCTGGGAAATGCTGACATGTGGGCAAATTCTTGATCAGTTGTCCTGGGACGGTACACACAGGCAGCAGTAGAGCACATGGTACATGTGGGATGCCTGCTTATGCTACAGGTAAAGAGTTGCACACAGATTCACCCACTCAATCTTCACAGAAAGTCTGCAGTGTGGATTATATTTTAAATGCAGAAATGGCTTGAGAGGACAAAAAATAACTTGCCCAAGGTCACACAGCTAGTAAATGGAGGCATCCGGCCCAACTCACAGTCTCTTGGGTCCCCCCAAAATGAGCCCACCCTCCATCCAGCACGTGTCTCCCCCGCCGGGGAACTGAACTGAGAAACGTAAGCACAACTCACAGGCTTACCCTCGCGGTCCTGCGCCGGCTCCGGGGCACCCTTCGCGGGGCGTGTCCTCCCATTCTGGAGGTTCCCAGAGAGGAGGGGAGGCGCTGGCCAACGGGGCAGCTCGCCCAGTCTCCCGGCAGGGAGAGGGAGGGAGCGCAGTCTCGGGAACGCGATGGAGACTGGCAGCCCGCGGGCCCCGGGACCCAGCCCCGGGCCCGCGCTGAGCCTGGACGCGCGGCTGGGCGTGGACACGGGACTCTGGGCCAAGGTGCTGCTCACCGCGCTCTACTCGCTCATCTTCGCCCTGGGCACTGCGGGCAATGCGCTGTCCGTGCACGTGGTGCTGAAGGCGCGGGCCGGGCCCCCGGGGCGCCTGCGCTGCCACGTGCTCAGCCTGGCGCTCTCCGCCCTGCTGCTGCTGCTGGTCGGCATGCCCATGGAGCTCTACAACTTCGTGTGGTTCCACTACCCCTGGGTCTTCGGAGACCTGGGCTGCCGCGCCTACTATTTCGTGCGCGAGCTGTGCGCCTACGCCACGGTGCTCAGCGTGGCCAGCCTGAGCGCCGAGCGCTGCCTGGCCGTGTGCCAGCCCCTGCGCGCCCGAAGCCTGCTGACACCGCGCAAAACCCGCCGCCTGCTGTCAGCTGTCTGGGCCGCCTCGCTCGGCCTGGCCCTGCCCATGGCCGTCATCATGGGGCAGAAGCACGAGCTGGAGACGGCGGGCGGGGAGCCGGAGCCCGCCTCGCGCGTGTGCACCGTGCTGGTGAGCCGCACCACCCTGCAGGTCTTCGTCCAGGTAAGCCGGAGGAGCGACCCCACCGCCTGTTTTCATCTCTCACGCTAGAGAGCAGTCAGAAAGTTGGGTCTCACTGCCCGATTTAACAAAGATCTGGGCAGAGACTTGGCCAAAGCGAAACACTAAGAGAAGTCCAAACAAGAATGAAATAATGCCATTTTGTGGTGACACGGATGGACCTAGAGATTATCATACTGAGCGAAGGTAAGTCAGAAAGACAAATATTACACGGTATCGTTTATATGTGGAATCTAAAGCATAACATAAATGACTAAATGCAGAACAGAACCAGACCCTCAGACCTAGAAAATAAATTTATGGTTATCAAAGGGGAAAGGGAGGGAGAGACCAGGGATAAATTGGGACTATGGGATTAACAGATAAAAAGTACTATATATAAAATAGGCAAGCAACAAAGATTTGTTGTATAGCACAGGGAATTATATTCAATATCTTGGAATAACCTATATGGAAAATAATCTGAAAAATATATATGTATGTATGTATAACTGAATCGCTTTGCTATATACCTGAAACTAACAGTATTGTAAACCAACTATACTTCAATTAAAAAAATTAAGAGAATTACAGATTCGAACTCCAGATTGACTCTGAAGTCTTCCTAGTCTTGCAGGAGTGGTGAGCAAACATGATTGGGTATAAGAATTACCTGGAGAGCAGGCTTAAAAATGTAGATTTCATGACCCACCCAGTCTTATGCTTTTCTATTATCACCCAAACTAGTGATCTTTAGCCCCATGACAAGAACAACTAGTTTATTGGGTCATTGTACAGCTAGAAAAAGAGGCCTAAACATTCAACGTTAATGAAGGATTTCAAAAGAAATATATATATCAACTGCAGTCTTAACAGGAATATGGAAAACTGTAGAAATAGGAATAAAATTGCAATAGGAAGGCATTCCACTTGCTTTCAAAATTGCAAAGAGTTGAACAGAACTGAGAGGCTTAGCATGCACACACCAGAAGTATAAATACCCTGTCAATATGTTGAGCCCCATCAGATAATCAACCAACCTCATCGTGTATTTTTCAATCATGCCTGGAGCCCTCTCCTCTGCTCCAGCACCTTGCCAATGCTATCCCATCTTTCTGCTCCTCTGGGGGACACCCAATTTGGGGATCCCAGGTCTCCCTCTGTGTTGGTTCACAAGCTTATTTTGATGGAACATATGCTTTTGTAACCTCCTGAGACCTGAGAAAAGGTCCATAGAAGGTAAAAACACTTTTTGAGAATTTACATGTCTGAAAATATTTCATTTTATCCTCTCACAGTGCACCTGGGCAGAACATTACAAGATGGAAACTGTTTTTCCTCACAAATTGTAAAGCATCAGTCTATTATTTTCTAGCTTCCTCATTGCTTTGAGTGAGTCTAAGGCCAGTTGGTGATGGACAGGGAGGCCTGGCATGTTGCAGTCCATGGAGTCGCAAAGAGCCGGACACAACTGAGCAACTGAACTGAACTGAAGGCCATTCTGGTTCTCCTCCTTTGTATGTGCCCTGTTTTACCCCTTTGGGAGGTTTGGAGACCTACCACTTATCTCCAGGTGCTAAATGTCATAAGATGGTGCCATGATGTGGGTTTATTTTCATCCATTGTTCTGAGCACCCACACGCCTTCCAGTCTAGAAGTTCACATCCCTCAATTTTGGGAAAACTTTTTAAAAATATAGTTTTATTGACTTATGGCTGGGCTGCCTCTTCATTGATGCATGAGCTATTCTCTAGTTGTGGCAAGCAGGGGCTCCTCCCTAATAGCTGTATGTGGGCTTCTCATAGTCATGGCTTCTCTCGTTGCAGAGCGACGGCTCTAGGGAGTGTGGCTTCAGTAGCTGCTGCACATGGGCCCAGTAGTTGTGGCTCCTGGACTTAGAGCAGAAGCTCAATAGTTGTGGTGCATGGGCTTAATCGCTCTGTGGCATGTGACATCCTGCCAGATCAAAACCGTGTCTCCTACACTGGCAGGTGGATTCTTATATTTTTAATTAATTTATTTATTTTAATTGGAGGCTAATTACTTTACAATATTGTAGTGGTTTTTTGCCATACATTGACATGAATCAGCCATGAGTGTACATGTGTTCCCCATCCTGAACCTCCCTCCCACCTCCCTCCCCACCCCATCCCTCAGGGTCATCCCAGTGCACCAGCCCTGGGCACCCTTTCTCATGCATTGAACCTGGACTGGCGATCTATTCTACATATGATAATATACATGATTCAATGCTATTCTCTCAAATCATCCCACCCTCGCCTTCTCCCACAGAGTCCAAAACTCTGTTGTTTACATCTGTGTCTCTTTTGCTGTCTCGCATATAGGGTCATCATTATCATCTTTCTAAACTCCATATATATGCGTTAATATACTATATTGATGTTTTTCTTTCTGACTTACTTCACTTTATATAATAGGCTCCAGTTTCTTCCACCTCATTAGAACTGATTCAAATGCATTCTTTTTCATAGCTGAGTAATATTCCATTGTGTATATGTACCACAGCTTTCTTATCCATTCGTCTGGCAGGTGGATTCTTTACCAATAAGCCACTAAGGAAGCCCTGGGAAAACTTTCTTAAATGTGTTTTTTTTCTCCTACATTATAACTTCCTCCACTGTTTTATCTATTTTTCTTTCCAGAATGGCTATTATTTAGATAGTGGGCATCCTAAATGCCCCCTGTTTTCATATCTTTTCTATTTTCACTGCTCTCTCCTTACTTTCTAAGAATTTTCTCAGCATCTGTAAATCTGCCATTTACAGCAGCAGCGCCCCCCAGCCCTGCTCCTGTTGCTGCAGATTCCTGGGCCTTTGGGCACACCTGAGGACCAGCGGTCACCGAGCCTTGGAGCTACTGCCATAACCCTTGGAATCACCTTTTCCAGGTGAATGTGCTGGTGTCCTTCGTGCTCCCTTTGGCATTAACCGCTTTCCTGAACGGAGTCACCGTGAGCCACCTGGCGGCCCTCTGCTCCCAGGTGCCATCCCCTCCCGCCGCAGGCAGTTCTGCCCCCAGCCGCCTGGAGCTAATGAGCAAGGAGAGGAAGACACTGCCCCTGGGGGACCAGGCCACCCTGGTGAGACGCAAGGACTCCCGCCGGATCCGTGGCCTCCGGCGCAGCATCCAAGTTCTCAGTTAAGTTCCTGGTAACCCCGCCCGGAGTGGAAGGGCCAGACCAGGGTGGTCTCCATCAAACCCTGGCCACATGGCCTTGAGCTAGTTCCTGCCTCTGTCTAGGTCTCATTTTTCTCTATGCCCTGGGGAGTTATACAATCACCAACAGGCTTCTGTAAGGTACAGTAGTATAATTAAAAGAAGGAATGGGAATTGTGTACACGAACCGCCCCCGTCGGCTCCAAGGGGTGGCACACAAAGACGAGCAGATGCCTGGCTGCTTTTTAGGGAGTCTGGCTGTTCGGATGGACGTGAGGAGCCAATGTATTTAAGGACCCGCAGGCCAGGCATTGTGGGCACAGGCCAGCTAGGTCTCCAAATCCAGTTCCCCACTAACTATCCACTTTCTCTGATGCGATGTTGATCTATGTGGTTTTTTTTTTTTTTTTTTAAGTATCTGGGCAAACTTGGCTCTGTAAGGGCAACTTTAAAGGCACAGGAAAGCAGAGGTCTCTCCAAGCACCCGTGTGATCCAGGCACACACAAAGGTCCAGAGGACAGAGGAAGGGACAGGGTCTCTGCTGCCATGTGTATGTCACAGTCTTGTGCATAGGAGTGAATACAGGAGCTAAGCGTGTTGTGATGTGCCAGGTAGCAAAAGCAGCACGTGAAGGGCCTGGACTTCTTTCCATAGACAATGGGCCATCACTCAAAGAGCCGGGGTCCAGGAATGATAGGGGGACTTGCTCTTGAGATATACATGCTCGGCAGTCTTGCAGGACAGGCTGTTCAGTGCTTCTCAAACTTCCGTGCACGTAAGAATGCTTGGGGAGAGTTGTCAGACGTGGACCCCTGGGCCCCCATTCAGAAATTCTGATGCGTCTAGTCTGGGTGTGCCTGACGGTCTACATTTCTAACAAACTCCCAGTTGAGGTGGATGTTGCTGGTCCAGGGACTTCGGTGGATTAGAGAATGGGTTTGCCACCCAGGGAAGGAGGAGAAGGAGGGAAGGGAAGGAGGAGAAGTTTAGGTCAACAGGGCCAGTTAGGAGACTGCTGTCACAGTCCAGTGGAGGGAAGATGTGGTCCCCTGGGGGTGGGCACAGTGGAGGTGGGGAGAAAGGGAGAGAGGAGAAATGCTAGGGAGTAACGTTTTAATAGACTGGATCTTGGGGGTATTGGAAAGAGAAGACTCTCTGGCTTAGGACTTGGGTGTCAGATGGACAGTGGTGCCATCAATCAACCAGAAAAAGGGGATACAGGAGGGGAGAGGCTTTGTAAGGCAGGACATTTGAGTTCTACTGTCTATGTAGTTGGGCTTCCCAGGTGGCACTAGTGATAAAGAATCCTGTCAATGCAGGAGACACAGAGGCATGGGTCCAATCCCGGGGTGGGGAAGATCCCCTGGAGGAGGGCATGGCAACCCACTCTAGTGATCTTGCCTGGAGAATCCCATGGACAGAGGAGCCTGGCGGGCCACAGTCCACTGGGTCTCAAAGAGTCGGACATGACTGAAGCGACTTAGCAGGCACACACATCTATGCAGTTAGACAACCAAGGGGGAATATCCAGCCCTGAGTTGGGAGTATGTTCTAGTGGCCAGGAGGTTGTAGATGTTGTAGAAGTTTCTAGAACATGTCAGTGGACCAGTTAGGATTAAAGTGGACATTCACTCAGAGGACAGGTTAACAGCAGGTTTGGGGACAGATCCAGACAAGAGTGGGACTTTCCTAATACCTCAGTTGGTAAAGAATCTGCCTGCAATGCGGGAGACCTGGGTTGGGAAGATCCCCTGGAGAAGAGAAAGGTTGCCCACTCCAGTATTCTGGCCTGGAGAATTCCATGAACTGTATAGTCCATAGTCCATGGGGTCGCAAAGAGTTGGACATGACTGAGCGACTTTCACCTTCACTTTCTTTCCAGACAAGAGTGTGCCAGATAACCTCAAAGTCTCCTGCCAACCCCTAGACTCCAGGAAGAAGCTCTGGGGAAATGCTGTTGTCACCTCAGGCAGCTTCCGCCCCCCAGAGTTGCCTAACTGCTAATGTGTTCGCTGTCTGTCTGTCTCTCCCCACCTGTCCCGCAGGAGCCATTGTGGCCGTGTATGTCGTCTGCTGGATGCCGTACCACATCCGCAGGCTCATGTACTGCTACGTCCCTGACGAACGGTGGACTGCGTGAGTGAGGGGAGGAACCCCAGCTCATGGGGGGCCGTGGCGTGGGGCTAGGATTGCCTGCACTCTCCAGGGGAACCCCCTGGTTGCTGGCCTCTCCAGAACTCTGGTCTTCATTCTAGCTGGCCCTGCCCAGTCTGTTATCCCAAAAGTTTCCAGTTCAGGGTGGGGAACCAAGCATCATCTAGAAAACTCTCTGAACTGCTCAGGCCGTGTGAGCGGCAGTCAAGGCTTCGGGCCTCCTGACTCCAGGATGGAGAGCTGCCTGCAGGTAGGGAGCAGGGCGAAGGGCATGTTCTCACAAGGAGGGAGAGAGGGAGGAGACCTCAGAGCTGGGATCACATGAGCTAACAGAGGCCCCTTAGAGATGAGACTGTGCGCACCCCTTTCATGACACAATGGGAGAAAATCCAAGCTGAGAATCCCTTCTCTTCCTTTTGGAAATCACTGTACCCTGATAGTAAGCGGAAGTCAGACATCTGAGAGGAGAGAGATCTTATGTGGCCTCCAAGGAAATAGCTGTGTCAATAGATGACTCGTTCTCGAGAGATGCAATCTCCCCTACACACAGATACACAAGTACATGCACACATATGCACAAGCGAAGGCACACAGGTGTACCCACACGAGTGCACACATGTGCACACATACACATGCACACACACATAAACACACAAGTGCGCACACATATGCACAGGTGTGCACACACATGCACAAGCTCGGACACACATGTGCACATATACACGAGTGCACAGTTATGCACACACAAACACACACACAAGTGCACGCACATACACCAACATGCACACAGGTACAGCCCTTCCCAAGGTGGCCAGGGGTGGGAATTCTCAGAATGCCTCTCTCCCCTTCATGAAGCCACATCTCCCTGACCTCACGTAGCAGCACGAGGCTCCCCATGTCTCGAGAGCCCAGACCATGGTCCCTGCCCATCAGCAGGTATGCTTTTCACTCTGCAGGTGGCTGGGCCTGGCGGCCGGGAACAGGGACTCCGATGCTGGGTGGAGCGTGGCAGCCAAGGGCAGCTAGTGCTGATGGAACATTTCTTGAATTCACGTTGTGCTTCTTGATCACAGGAAGCAGGCCTTCTTGACCTGGCCCTGTGGAGGGAGGGGGAGACGCTCCCAACAGGAAGGGGAGGACCAGGCGGGCAGGCAGCAGGCCCTCTAACCGGCCTTCCGGGTTTCCCTTCCAGCAAGCTCTACGATTTCTATCACTACTTCTACATGGTGACCAACACGCTCTTCTACATCAGCTCGGCAGTGACCCCTGTCCTGTACAACGCGGTGTCCTCCTCCTTCAGAAAACTCTTCCTGGAGGCCCTCGGCTCCCTGTGTCGAGAGCACCACCCCATGGAGCCATTCCCCCCGGGGACCCCAGAGCCCCGCCCGAGTGGGTACAGCTTCCAGCTCTGGGGCTCCCCCAGGACCCCCAGCCTGGATGAAATTGAATAATGAGCAGAACAACCCTGACTGCCTAGCCCTCTAGTGCTCAGCAATTTCAACACTAATAACTCAAGCCGCGTGATCAGGCGGACCGAAAGGGAACCCAGCTCTGCCGCTGACCAGCACTGTACCTGCAGGCAAGTCACTCACGCCTCTTAGCCTCAGTCTCCTCATCTGTATGCAGGAGCTGAATAATACCCGTCTTTTCCTGCTGTCTGATGACTACATGCTTAGTGCCTAGAGCATAATAAAGAATATATTTTCGCTGCCATTATTTTTGTTGTTACTGTTGTTACTACTATTCTTTTTTTATTTCTGCTCTCCTAGAAGTCCACCAGCGTTTACAGGTTGTGGACTCAGACATCCCATGAATTTTCACAAATGACAAATCAACAGCACCCAGAGCTGACTGCACTGTTAGGTCACACAGGTCGTAGTAAAATCCTCTAGTCTTTCCCAGTAAGGGAGCAGCCATTCACCTTACCAGGGTGTTCTGTGTGCTCCGGAGAGCCTGCGGTCACCAGCTGCCCTCTCTCCTCTCTGGCCTGCATGTCCACCTGCTCTGAAGGACAGCCACAGATGCTCTCCAGCCAGCATGGTGTTCAGAAGAGCTGCATTTCCACTCTTCTCATCCAGGCAGGCTCCCTCCAGTCCTCCACAGCCCCACCCCCTCCCCTGTTTGCACAGGCTTGACACGCCAGCCTTGCTCCTGAAGGCTTGTGAGGCCTGGGCCCACAAAGAAAGGGCGGTTTTCCTGTGAGTGTCTAGAAGCTGCTGAAGCCACAGGCCTGAGAAGGGGCAGGAAGAGAAAACTGGGGCACAGAATAGAAAGACCCAGAAAAGGTTCTTTCTGATGAACTGTATTGATGTTTCTCCGAACTGAGTCCAACTCCTGATCCACCATCACCCACCTGTTTCATGTCAGAACCAGCACCTGTGCACACACACCACATGCACACAATCACACAGGCACACTACACGCACCACATGTGCACACAGACACACCACAAACACACCACGTGCATGCAATCACACAGACACACCACACACACACGAGCACAATCACAGACACACCACGTGCACACAATCACATAGACACACCACGTACATGCATGTGCACAATCACATAGACACACCACACACAGCACATGTACACAATCACACAGATACACCATACACACACAATCACATAGACACACCACATACACATGTGCACAATCACACAGACACACCACATGCACATAATCACAGACACACCACACATGCACCACACACCACATGCACACAGACACACCACACAAACACATGAGCACAATCACAGACACACCACGTGCACACAATCACAGACACACCACAAACACACCACGTGCACACAATCACAGACACACCACACACATGTGTGCACAATCACACAGACACACCACATGCACACAATCACAGACACACCACACATGCACCACACACCAGGTGCACACAATCAGACATACCACACACACACCATGTGCACACACATGCATGCACATGTATTACACCACATACTTCACACACTACACACACGCACACCTGGACGGCACCCTGTTTGAAGTGAGAAGCTGGAATGGGCCAAGGAAGACAGGACGTGCGGTTGGAGGAGGAAGGCCCAGCCTGGGCACACGGCCTGGGGTGCTGTACAAGGACCACTGTGTGACTGGGAGGCGACTATCCCAGCCCCCAGCCCCAGAGGCTGTGAGAAAAGGCCAGAGGCAATGACCACACACTTCATGGGGAGCCTGCACGGAGCCAACCACCCTCCTTGTCGGGGAAGAAGGGCATCCTGGAAAGGAGTCGCCCAGCGCTGGTCTCGGGGACCTCCTGTCAGGAGGCTCTGCAGTCGGGCATAAGGCCGCCCGGGGGATGCACAAGGACATGCTCCAGGTGGGTGGGTGGAGGGGCAGCCCCTCTCTGCCCTGCGTGGCTGGGCTGTGGCTCTGGCTGAGGACCCCTGTTGTTGTTCAGTTGCTCAGTCATGTCTGACTCTTTATGATCCCATGAATTGCAGCACACCAGGCTTCCTTGTCCTTTACCATCTCCTAGAGCTTGCTCAAACTCATGTCCATTGAGTCGGTGATGCCCCTGTTGTTTTTGGTCAGTCACTAAGCCATGTACAACTCTTTGAGATTGCATGGACTGTAGCCCACCAGACTCCTTTGTCCAGGGGTTCTGGCAAGAACACTGGAGTGGGTTTCCTTCTTCAGGCAGGGATTGAACCTGCATCTCCTGCATTGGCAGGCAGTTTCTTTACCACTGAGTCATCTGGGAAGTCCTGTGGTCTGATCTTAAAGGCCCATCTCTGGAGCTCTAGTAAAGAATCCTTGTCTTCAGCTTCTGATGGTCCCCAGCAATCCTTGGAATTCCTTAGCATGTAGATGGACCACTCTAGTCTGTGTCCATGGGGCCATGGCATTCTCCCTGTTTCTCTTTCTCTTCTTATAAGGACACCACTTACAAGTAGATTAGGAGTCTACTTGACTCCAATATGACCTCATTTCAACTAACTACATCAGCAACAACTCTATTTCCAATTAAATTCACATTCTGAAGGACTGAGGGTTCAGTTCAGTTGCTCAGTCGTGTCCAACTCTTTGCGACCCCATGGACTGCAGCATGCGGGCCTCCCTGTCCATTACCAACTCCCAGAGTTTACTCAAACTTATGTCCATTGAGTTCATGATGCCATCCAACCATTTCATCCTCTGTCATCCCCTTCTCCTCCTACCTTCAATCTTTCCCAGCATCAGGGTCTTTCCTAATGAGTCAGCTCTTCACATCATGTGGCCAAAGTATTGGAGTTTCAGCTTCAACATCAGCCCTTCCAATGAATATTCAGGACTGATTTCCTTTAGGATGGACTGGTTGGATCTCCTTGCAGTCCAAGGGACTCTCAAGAGCCTTCTCCAACACCACAGTTCAAAAGTATCAATTCTTTGGTGCTCAGCTTTCTTTACAGTCCAACTCTTACATCCATACACGACTACTGGAAAAACCATAGCCTTGACTAGATGGACCTTTATTGATAATGTAATGTCTCTGCTTTTTAATATGCTATCTAGGTTGGTCATAACTTTTCTTCCAAGGAGTAAGCGTCTTTTAATTTCGTGGCTGCAGTCACCATCTGCAGTGATTTTGGGGCCCAAAAACATAGTCAGCCACTGTTTACACTGTTTCACCATCTATTTGCCATGAAGTGATGGACCGGATGCCATGGTCTTAGTTTTCTGAATGTTGAGCTTTAAGCCAACTTTTTCACTCACCTTAGGACTTTAATATATCATTTGGATGAACACAATTCCACTCAACACCACCTAAAGCCCACTCTTTCTGGCAGGGTGGATTGCCACCCAAGGAAAAACCTTGCATAGAGTAAAGATCCTAAGAGAGAAAAACCAGAGTTCTAGAAGAAAAGGCACAAGGAAACTGGGACAGTCTATTTGGCGAATGACAAGTGCAGTCACAGAATTTCTGTTTCTCCTCTAGACCTAAAGGACTTGAAAATTCTGTACTGGCCTTTCCAACTGTTTTGCTCATTAAAATGCTAATTCCTTTTGAGCTGGAAGTCTTCTTAAACCAGCAGACTAAAAAAGAAACAGCAGCTGTGGACACTGGACTTGCCCTTGGTTTATGGTTTTCCCTGAAATAAGGGCTGTCCGCAGAATCTGAAGCCAGACCTGAGAGGTTTAGCGTAGACATCTTTATTGGAAGTGGTTTCTAAACCTTGATGCTGGGGGTTTCCTGGACTCTGGATGGTACCTATGTGCTGCCTGTGGTACATGGTGAACCCAGAACCACCTTCAACAGGCAACCCAACACCTCTCCTCTCAGTGAGAAAATTCTGGATCAATATTTTGATCTTAGAAGTACAGCATACTTAGAAGCTGTACAGAGTCTTAGAAGCCAACAGCACCTACTAATATACAGTATTGGTGGGAGTAAATGACTCAAAATAAGAAGCAGCTGTGACGTTAGTGAAACTATCCTTACACTTGCAGGGATGAATCTAGATTCATTTCATCACATGAGACCTGTGTGATCTCAGATGAGTCACCTAGCCTTTCTGAGTCCTAGTTTCTTCTGTGTAAAATGATACCAATGATCTACTTCAAGTGTTAATTGTGATGATTAAATGAAATAATGGACAATTAGTCATCTAGTAAAATACCTAACCATAGTATATGGTGAAAAAAGTTTGCTACTCACTGTTGCTGATTTCATAGCTAACATATGGAGCTGTGTGACTTGGCAAAGGAACCAAGGAGTGAACCCAAGTCTCCCAGTTTCAGATTCCATGCCCTCTGCACTGCCACGACCTGTGTTGAGAACACTGACATCCATATAAATGTTACTCTTGGAGCACGATTTCTCCTCCTTTATTGCAAGAGTCTCAGATTGCTGAAAGCATTCAGGAAAAAAGAATCAGTGTTTTTGGTGTGAACTGACTATTGTTATCTGGTTTTGGGGTGACTTATCTGGCCTTGCAGAAGTACAGGATTCCATCTTTCCCAAGGTTCTGGGAGAGTTTTTTTAATTGTGTTCACATACACATAAAAATTAGCACTTTTACAATGTATGCAACCATCAATACTATCTATCCTAGAACATTTTCTGGAATTTTTATTATACAAGAATTCTCTCCTCTTTGAAGGCTAATTACTGTAGACCAACTCTCATTTCTGTGGGTCTTCTTTCTCTAATTCTGAGAGAGATGTACTAGTCTCCCTTTACGATTACACAATTTACCCCTTCTCACATTTCTCAGAGTTCTTCATATTTCATAGTTGGCAATTTTACAAAGTTTGGGGACAGTCTTATTGCCCAGAGTAGAACCTGGAACTTTAACTTAAAACATCCCATTGCCTATTTAATTTTTAAATATGAAGCCCTAGTCTGATTAGCTTTCTTGACACAATCTGAGTCAAGAAAACTAGTTTGATCATTGATAGTTCTAGATGTGTTCTTTATTCCTCAAGTTTTCTTGCTTTTTACCCCCTTCCCCTCCCGAACCCACTCAATTCCTACACTGATTTTTTCAGTGCTGATTTTCCCTTTAATGTTTAAGGTGTTGGCCATCCCGTTTTTTTCCTTTTAGCAGCTACTCTAAATGTTTTTAATACACTTCTACCCTTAGTAAACCAAGAATCTGTGCTCAATTTCACTCATTTTATCAATTCCTCCATCACTGACCACTCCCACACCCAGCTCCCATGTTGGGATCAGCTAAGATAGAAGAGATTCATTCATTCACTCAATGGGCATTTCACGAGCACCCACAATGTGCTGGGCATAATCAAGTCTCTGAGAATAGAGCAGTGAAACTATCTCATACAATTCCTACTTTCAAGGGGAAAGACCAAAAAAAAAAAAAAAAAGAAGAAGAAGCAAAGACAACTAAACAAACTGTGTTCTGTTAGGAGGTACACTCAGTGAGGGATGACAACATTGAGGAGGTGGCTTTTGAGTATTAAGGGCCCAGAGGAAGTGAGGGAGGGGTCTCCAGGCAGATGTGAGGGGGAAGAGCACCCTGGGCAGAGGTGGGCACAAGCCTGGCAGTGGCCCCAGTGGTCCAGGAGGGCCAGGCAGTTGATATACAGTGAATAGAGGAAGAAGTAAAGGGTGAGCAGAGATTGGGAACATTCCTTGTGCTGTCCTCTAGACATTTTTCAGCTCACCTCCCAGCTACCCATTCCACTCTTGAGCTGGTCTATTTCATCTGCCCACTGAGGTTTTAAATTCCAAGATCTGTAATTGCTGGGTTTTTTTTTTTTTTTTTTTGGTCCTGGATACAATATCATCTTTTCCCCTGAATTTAATTACACTTGTTTTATAGGATTGTTTGCTGTACTGGCTCATTATGGAGGTTACCACCTCCTCCCTTATAACATTTCCTTTATTTTTGTTATGAGTTTTACTTGTGAGTTTATTTTTGTACTAGGGAGCTCATGTCTGCTATTAACTGCCTCAAATGACTGTGGGGACAAAAGAATGTCACGGAGAGGAGGCTGCTGCGAGCTTGTCTTATTCACAAAAGCCTGGACCCCGGGCCCCCTGCCTACCTGGGGGTCCACACTCTCTCAGCCTGAGCTTCAACCCATCAGCTGCAAGGAGATCAAACCAGTCAATCCCAAAGGAAATCAACCCTGAACATTCATTGGAGGGACTGATGCTGAAGCTCCAATACTTTGGCCACCTGATGCGAAGAGCCAACTCATTGGAAAAGACCCTGATGCTGGGAAAGATTGAGGGCAGGAGGCAACAGAGGATGAGATGGTTGGATGGCATCACTGACTCAACAGACACGAGTTTGAACAGACTCAGGGAGATAGTGAAGGACAGGGAGGTCTGGCGTGCTGCAGTCCATGGGGCTGCAAAGAGTGGGACATGACTGAGCAGCTGAACAACAAGCACGTCTTAGTATACTCTTACTTTTATGAATTTATTCTTTCCTTTCCCAAACTACCCTTCTTGTCACGCATTGATTTCAAGGAGGTAGTTCTCTCAGACAATGCAATTGATTCCCACCAAAGAAACAATACATGCATTATGAATTTTATTTATAAGGCTGGAACAAACAAGAATGTTATTTTTTTTTTCAACTTTAAATTAACGAATAAAATGGGAAGAGCAGCCCAGAAACTGCCATTTATGAAAGACTCAAGAAGGTAGAACTCAAGAAGGTAAGTTTTTATTCCAAAATAGGAATAATGACATATACAAAGTGATCATTTTTTAGAAACACTGATCTAAATTTTTTATACTCGTGGACTATTTTTTTTTCCTCAGGGAAGAAAAGATTGACATTAACTCTTTGGCATCATCTTTGAACATAATTCCTTCTCGGATTAGTATCCATTAGAGTGCTTATAAACGTCTAAGATGGATGGACAAGAGTGCATTCTGCTGATTCATTTCTGAGGACCTTTCAACTTTTCCTCTGGCTACGGGCCACTCCATAAACAGTGTGGTGGGGCGGGGAGACGGACCCCGGAGTCTGCTCTGCTTCTCAGCAGCTGTGTGATCTTGGGGAGATGCACTGTTTGCATCTCAACTGGCTCATCTTTCAAATGGGAAGAATGATTCCACAGCACAGGCTGCTGGAAAGGGTAAGCGAGACAGTAGCTGTGAAAGCACCTGGCCCCGGGCCCGGCCTCTAGGGGGCACCCTAACATGCTGGTTTAAAAAATATTCTGGCAGGCAAGGCAGAGGATGGGTAGCACAGTACAACCCTGTTACTTTGTCTGTCCCCTTCCTCTCTGGACGGGGACCTAACATTCAGAAGAGAAGACGAGCAATTCAGGGAGCTAAAAATTGAGCTTCAATAAATTAGAGTCAGAAGTCTAGTTCTTATCAACTATTTTCCCTATCACTTTGGTTGTTTTCACTGTTTGTTTCAAGTAAGACGTTTGGCTCTCTTTCCTTTGTAAGGCAAATTTTGCTTCTCAAGGTCAATCTCTGCAATCCTAATTTCCTTCCTGCAACCCCTGTAGTTTTTTTTTTTAAAGTTTCTTTTCACTTTTGCCCTTTCTAAGAGGTAGGGTATTTACCCTATACTATTTTAATAGAATCGTATTTGCTCTGAAGTGAAACTATTTGTTTTACTTTATTAAATTTGATGCCTTTGGGCTAGTTTCTAAAAGAGTCAACTTACACAATTCATAATTAAGTGAACCTACTTCATTTTTCCTTGTGTCCAGCCTTTAGGTTAAAATTGTCTTTTGGACTATTGCTCTGGAGTAGGTTAGAGGGAAACCTACTCAGCCAACATCACATCCATCATCTGAAATGCTGGCATCTCTACAAGCTACTCCAAAAGGGACCCTTCAGAACTAAGAGGAAAGTCAAGTTTGTCCAAGTGTGTCCATGGAAGCATATGGATGACGTGACAGTAGGCAAAACTTTGTTCTTCATAAAATGGACTTTGATACAGGCCAGGGCGGTGGGGTCTGGCCCGGAACCTAGAAGTCTGGGGTTGGAGTTCTTGCTCACCATCCACTCGTCCCCGTTGCTCTCAGTAAGTCTCCGTGCATCTCTGGGACCTACGGTTCCCTGGCACCTACCGTGAAGGTGTGGCCTACAGACACCTCTGGGTCCCATCCCAGTCCAGACACCCCGGGGTTGTAATTCTTCCTTTAGCCTCAGCAGCCTGAGGTTGGGCAGGCTCCACCCTCAGATGTGCCGTCCAGTCAGGAAGAAGAGCGGCCGGTCCTCCTTGGCGTTGGCCGTCTGGAATTCGTCTCGCAGCCGAAACTGCCACTCGTCTTCCAGCTCCAGGCGGACGACTGTCTGGCGGAGCGAGTTGCGGTCCTGACAGATCACACACAAGGTGGCACCTGTGAGGACAATAGCAGAGGTGTGTGAACGGAACAGGGGAGTTTCTGCGCAGGAAAGCTCCCTCGCGGCTGCCGTTTGCCAGAACAAAAGACGATGCTGCTTTTGGAAGGGAAGGACCAGATGTCCAAGCGAGTGCCTATTTCCAGGGGCTGCTTCGCCATCTTAGCCAGACGGTGAGCGTGCGACTTGGCAGGTCTGGCAGATGAGACAACACGGAACCAAGAAATGATGGCAAAGAAGCGAGCAGACGGGGAGAAGGAGACAGACTCTTAAGATCACAAACCAGCATCCTCAGCTCCAGCCCCCGGTGGGAAACACCCTGCCCCATAGCCTAACCCTTCCCTCTTCACCCATCGCAGTCGTCCACCGGCCCAGGCCCCACACATCTCCTGCCTCTTCTCCTGCCTGGCAACGTGAATTCTCCCTCCTCTCGACACCTAGCACACATCAGTAATCATTGGTGTTCATTCCATCTACCCCCCACCTCCATGTCCTATCCTCCTATTAGACAAGATGTTTCCCAGGAGCACAGAATGTTGTGGAAACCTCTATTTCCCCAAAGCTTATGCAACCCCGGTGCTCACTCAACACCTTGCAGAGAGGAAGGTGGGTGTCATGGCCAACCAAGAAAAAAGTGAAGATCAATTAGGGATCCCAGCTGGATTGGAAATAGTGTTTTTAAGTCATACTGAAGTGAACATTTCCCACTCTCAAACACTCCAGCACGAAAACACCTATAGAGGGAGAAAGATTAGAAGAAAAGTAAAGATGCACGCAGCAGCCTAAAACAAAGAACATCCACCAAGAAGAAAACATGTCTAGCGGGTCTGCATGCTTAGGCTAACAGCCTGGCCTGAAAAGCAGCAGAAAAGCTGAAAATATCTTCTGGTCACTGGGAAGAAAGAGGATGTGCCTTATCTCTGTGCAAACAGGTAGAGGGGAGGAGCCACCCTGGGATCCCACCCCAGCTTTCTTGTGCCTCCCTGGAGCGCCGGGGAAGTCACATGCCCTGAGTCTCAGTTTTGTGGTTGTTGTTTAGTCACTCAGTCGTGTCTAACTCTTTGCGACCCCGTGGACTGTAGCCCACCAGGCTCCTCTGTCCATGGGATTCTCCAGGCAAGAATACTGGAATGGGTTGCCATGCTCTCCTCCAAGGGATCTTCCCAACCCAGGGATCAAACCCGTGTCTCCTGCACTGGCAGGCAGATTCTTTATCACTGAGCTGCCAGGGAAGCCTGAGCCTCAGTTTACTCATTGGCAAAAAGGACGAGGACCAGATTCACCTCCACAGAGGTGCCAGTGATGATAGCCATTCAAGTCAAGGTCCACCGCAAGAGCATGAGAAGTTACCTTTCAGAAAATGAAACTTTTTCAAAAAGCTAGCTCCCACAAAAGAGTCACAGAGGTACAGCAGGAGTCCACTGAACACGAAGTCAGAGCAGCTGATGTTTAAAGAGTGGGGCCTGGAGCTCACATAACACACAGAGATCTGGGGGGAAAAGAAAAGCAATCCATGAGAAAACGTCATTTTCCATGAAACACTCCGCAGCACTGTGCTAGAGCTTTGCATCTAACAAACATTAACTGCCAGGTCAAGCTCAGGCTTGGAGGACCAAAAACAATATTCAGTGTCATTTTCAAATCTTATGTTCTCAACATCAACCCTGAGACTTACCCAGATATATCTATTCATTACCTCATTTGAGAATCAGAAATGTTCTGGCATGAGTAGTAAGTTTGATTCCTAACTTTCCATGTCAGGGTGTGTGTGCTAAGTCAGTTTAGCTGTGTCCGACTCTTTTCAATCCCATGGACTGTAGCCCGCCAGGCTCCTCGGTCCATGGGATTCTCTAGGCAAGAATACTGGAGTGGGTTGCCATGCCCTCCTCTAGGGGATCTTCCCGGCCCAGGGATCGAACCTGCGTCTCCTGTGTCTCCTGCATGGGCAGACAGGTTCTTTACCACTGAGTCACCAGGGAAGCCCCTTGATATGGGGGCACACTGTTTCAATTCTTTCAGCCTTTACCTTATCGGCTGTAAAGCGGGGGCCAGGCCGGAGCTGACGCAGTTGGGGGGCTATAATTCCAAGCTCTGGGTTCCAGCTCCTGTGTTGAGGGACTTCTCTGATTGATGGACTCGACAGCGCCCCCCTCAGACGGTTACCTGAGACCCCAGGTTCAGGTAGCAGTCCACGGACAGCACAGGGTGGCCGGGATTCTTCAGGGACAGTGGGAAGAAGCGGTGGCTGTGGTGCTGGAGGAACTTCTCCAGGAGGAGCTGCGCGGGGGCCGCGAGGAACGTGTGCTTGCTGTCGGGGGCGCAGATGTACTGGGCGGGCACAACAGCCATGGGGCTGTCTGACACCTGTGTGGGGACGGGCGGGCGTCAGCCACTCCCAGGGACCCAGTGGGGGCCTTCCCAGCATGGATGGCTGTGTGCAGCTGTGATGTGAGAACACATACATCCATGGTGAAGCTCTCCATTAAGGGAAATCTGGCTTAACTAAAGTGGGACGTGTGAAAACTGACCACGGGATCAGTGATTGTAGACAATGACCACTCCGTGCAGAGACATGGCTGTCTGATCTAGAAAAAAATAAGAGAACCCACGAACCCAATGTTCCCCCAAATCCTGAGATGTCAGCCTCTGGGAAGGGCCAGCCTTCCCCCTGACCTCCAGATCCCCTCTGTCTCCTGTCCAGTCCCACTGGTCTTCCTCTCGATGGTCCGGCCCTCTGAGCCCACAATTTCTTACTCCATCACCAACGTATTTCCCAGGCTGGAGCCAGACAGACCGGGGACATATACATAAGACTACTCAAGTCCTCTGATGGACACTTTTCAGGGGGTGCTCATTACTCCTGAAGTCAAGAATGTTCCCAGGGCAGAAGAGGTTCTGCCTACCTCTCCAGCTCCTCTCTGCCACTCTCTTCCATGGATCAGAGGGACCTTCAAGGCAGGGGTGTGCCAATGACCTATGGGTTCCTGGAGGATACAGATTGCCGAGGACACATCTCCCCCCACCTGGAGGCTGTCTCCAGGGCAGATGGCACACCCATCAGGCTAGCGTGTCAGTCCCATTCAGACAGTATTTAGCAGGCGCTGTCCCAAGGACCCTAAGAAGAGCACGGTACCACATCTGACCCCCAAGGGCTCTGCCCAGCAGAAAAGCCAGACAAGTGAGCAGCAAAGACACTGATGGAGACGTGCTCAAGAAACCACGTGGAGAGAGAGCGTGGGGTTTGGGGGTGGGAGGTGAGGGCAAGGGTGCATGGGAAGGCTGGTGGTGGGCGTGCACCAGGGAGACACACGCGCGCAGGCACCACACACACACATGCACACACACACACACAGAACCAGAGATGAAAAGGGAAACTCAATAGAGTCTTTCCCTTCTCAGGGCTCCCAACTGGCAACTCTCACTGCCCAGCCATCAAGCCCACCCCGCTGACTCAGAGGTGCCCGGGTGGCCTCCCTGCCAGCTTTCCCACCACGGGCAGCAGCTGTCTCCGGGCACACGGCCGCACCCACCTTGGACGTGATGTGGAAGGACCTGTGCCCGCCCACCGCGATCTGCTTCTTCATCACGCTGAAGCGGTTGAACCGGCAGAGCAGGAGGCCGGCGCTGTGCACCCTCAGGTTGAAGTCCACGTCGTCACACATGAACCTGGCAGGAACCAGAGGAGGGGGCGGGTCGGCCTCCAGGCAGCTCACAGTCACGCCCCCACCAGACACCCCCATACCGGGGGCTGGGCAGGTGAGCAGGCTCGTTCCTGCCCCCAAAGACCTTCCCCGGGAGGCACAGGAGGCAAGTCAAGAAGGAAACAAGCTGAGATGCCCCTGCACCAGGAAGGCAGGGTGTTCTCAGGCTTTACTACAGAAGCCCTGTCACATGCGGACCGTGCATGCCACGCCAGGCACCGTGAAGGGGACTTAACAAACGTCACTTCATCCATCCATTAAAAAGAAACCAACTGACCTCCCAGAGTAAATATATTGCTTCCCTAGTGACTCAGATGGTAAAGTGTGTCTGCCTGCAATGTGGGAGACTGGGGTTCGATCCCTGGGTTGGGAAGATCCTCTGGAAAAGGAAATGGCAACCCACTCCGGTACTCTTGCCTGGAACATCCCATGGACAGAGGAGCCTGGCAGGCTACAGTCCATGGGGTCGCAAAGAGTCAGACATGATCATGACTGAACATGGCACCCCATGCCAGGAACCGTGAAGGGGACTTAACAAATGCCACTTCATCTGTGTGTTAAAAAGAAGACAACTGACCTCCCAGAGTAAATATATGAGCCACTGTTACAGCTGAGGAAATCAAGACTCACAGATGGCCAGTCATCTGCCTAAATTTCAAAGCTGACAAACGGCAGAAGCCACATTCCTGGCAGGTCAGTCTGCTCCAAAACAGACACTCCCCTGCAGGCACTCTTGGGGACGTGCCCACTGCCTGGCAGGTAGAGGGCTCGCTAACATTAGCAACTGGATTCTTCTTGAGACATGAGCACTCCTGCAGCTAGATCCAGAGAGAGGGACACAAGGAAATTATCATTTCCTTCAGCACTCAAGCTCCTAGAAAGTAATGTGTTCACAGAAGGAGCCAGAAAAGCAAGAGAAACACCATCTAGAATGGAAGTCATTAAATAAGGTACCATGTGAACTGGTGAAGGAAGCTGAATGGTCTTATGCAAATCTCCCCTAAAATTATGCAACAAAAATACTAAAAAAAAAAAAGAAAAACCCATGAGGACTGAAAGCAAGGGGCCAGGCCAGTGCCATGGGTGGGAAGGCCTTGCAGGGCAAGGAAGGAGCAAGGGCCCTCCAGGAGTAAGGCTTCTCCTTGCAAAGGGCCCTGGGTCCATGGGGCTGAGCTGATGGATGTGGTCAGGTGGGGGACCCTGGGACCGTGGGCTGAGCTGATGGCCATAGTTGGGCACAGGGCCCTGGGGCCATGGGCTGAGCTGATGGCTATGGTCGGGTGAGGGACCCTGGGACCGTGGGGCTGAGCTGATGGACGTGGTCTGGTGGCAGACCCTGGGACTATGGGCTGAGCTGATGGCCACAGTTGGGCACAGGGCCCTGGGACCGTGGGCTGAGCTGACGGCCGTGGTCGGGCGGGGCTCACCGGTTCTGGTTGTACTGCACATTCTGGGTCAAGTCCACGTTCAAGACGATGAAGTCATGCACGTGGCAGCGGGAGAAGGGCTCGCGCACCTCGCGGCTCCCGGTCTTGCTGGACCACTTCCGCATGCCGATCAGGGCATAGTGGGTGATGTTGGGGGACGCCTCGATGTGCTGCATGATGTGCTTCAAGGACACGTTTCTCTCCGACCAGGAAAATTCTCTGCTCAAAGGAGGGAGATGGACATTCCCAGGTCGGCATGCAGACTGGGCCGGCCAGGCCACTGCTTTCCTCTGAACGTGCCAGGCGGGCTGGTATGCCCAGAACACATCACAGCCACCAGGCACTTCGAATTCATTATCACTGATCCTCGCAGCAATCCTGTGACATATAACCATCATCCCCATTTCACAGATGAGGAAGAAGAGGCTCTGGCTGACTTGCCCAGTGTCGCTCAACAGAGCTCGGCTGGAAGGGTGTTGTCTGTCTCCAGAGCCCATTCTCTGCACCATGCCACAGCACCTCCCATTTCTGGTAGCAATTCCAAGGAGGTTGGGGAGAGGGAAGGAGGCCGCATGTAAACACCTCCCACCCCACCCTGATGGCGACTGAGTTTTGGGAAGACAGTGAAGGCCCCCTGACGACCAGGGAGGGCAGCCGAAGGGAGCGACCCCGGGGCTGGTAGCCCAGGCAACAAGAGTTCTGTGTGTGAGAGACCCAGTAAGTGGCTCAACGTCTCTGCATCTCGGCTTCCTTTTCCCCAGCTGAGGGGCTTCTGCTAAGCTCCCTAAGGCCTCAGCCAGCTCTGACACACCAGGACTTGAACATTCTGCTTCAGAACGAAATTCGGAAAAGCTTAGTTCTCTTCCTCATCGCTGTCCTCAGCCAAGCTCTCGCCCTCGGAAGGGTGACAGTGAGAATATTGAAAGCACACCGGCTTGCTGTTGTTATGTCTGTGAGCTCTACCAGACCGAATACATTTGTTTCTAGAAGAACAGTGCAGAGGATGGAAGTTGCTACACTAGTACTTAGGACTCACTAACACAAAAGAAAAGAACTAACCTCACATTGTCTCTCAAAAAAAAAAAAAAGCCAAGCATTCAAGTCATTTCTCAAATAAGCCAAAGATAACGGCTAAGTTGAAATACTTGTGCCAAAAAACCACACAGAGGTATCTTCCCAATGATGCTCAGATGCAGCTTTTCAGATGTGCCTTTTCTACCTCGTGCCGCTCCATCATCCCCCTCCAGGCACACAATTCACGGTTTACCTAATCCTCGTAACAAACCTCTAGGACAAGGGCAAGGGCCCCTTTGAAAAGTGAGGAATCTAAAACCCAGAAAGAGTCGTTTCCCGAACGTCACACAGCAAACAAAAATACAGCTTCATGTCAGGAGGAGGTTGGGGTGGGGAGAAAGTTCTCGAAGGTGTAGGGGAGGGTGCATCGGTGATGGTGATGGTCCATTTCTTCATCAGGGGGTTTGTTAAGTGGGTGTGTTCATACCTGGATACGTATGACACTTTCTTTTTCCAATATATTTTATACTGAATCTATGTTGCGTTATTTTCTGTCTCTACTGTGTCTCAGTAAAATGTTTTCAATTAAAAACTCAAAAGCTTGGCAGGTGAGCCCACCCCAGGCAGGGCTCTGTCCACTGCACACCCCATCTTCTAACAGGAGGTGCCCTCCGGGGTCCTCAAAGGATGGACAAGAATCCCCCACTGGGCAGAGCGCCTGCTCCCTTGTCTCACTGGGGTGCCGTCAGGAAAAGGGCTCTCACCTGCTTCTCTCACCCCCACCGTCGATGTCCACCACGTTCCACATCACGCAGGAGTCATCAGAAATCACAATGAAAGGCCAGATGTCCTGCGGCTTGATTCCCAGCTCCTCCTGACGGTTCCGCTCCAGCTCCAGGTTGTGGTAAGACAGCTCCTTGATCAGGAAGTGGGCGGCGCCTGAAACGAGCAGACAACCCTGACTTGGGTCAGTCCAAGTGCCCACCCCAACCCAGGACAAAGCCCCGGTGAGAACGAGAATTTGATGAAAGTCCACCCAGGCCCCAGCCCTACCTGCTCTTATCTGCAGTCCTTATGCACTCGCTAGAGGCTGTTGACTTGGGAGAGGAAATTCGAGGGCAGAAAACACTCCCCTCCCATTTGTGCACACATCTCTCTATTTATCTTTGCTTTTCTAACAGCCGAGACCATGAATAAACCAATAACCGAGCACTGAAGAAAAGAAGAATCGTCAACAAATCAAAATAGCTTTAAAAGCCAGAAAGCTGAAAGAGAAATGTCTTTCGATTCTATGCAGACAAAAACCGTCTCTCACCATCTGCCTCTACAAGGATGAGGCCACTAGTGGCCACCTTCAACACACCCTGCAAGCAGTTCAGGGTGGAGAATGAGGCACTCTGTGCTCTGGGAAAAACCAGCAGAACAGGCCTTCAGATCGTGGGATATTTTTCAGGAGAAGATTTTATGAGCCCAGTTTCGTGCACTGTCTCCTATCTATAAAAGCACTAAAATCCTTAACGGAGACACCTGCTGTCCGTGACCAGCACCATCCTTCTGGTGACCAGCAGCATCCCTTCACTGATATGTGTGCCTGATGGCAGTTAACCTCCTTCACCAAAATCACATATACACTGACCTCTCCCTCATCTCTTGGGAGCAGTTCCTCGGAGCTATCTGAGAGGCTGTCTCCCAGGCTTTGGTCCTCATTTTGCCCCCAGTAAAACTTTACTTACAATTCTCTCATTGTGCTTTTTTTTAGTCAACACCTAGAAGACTCTCTCAAGTCTCCATTCACAGAAATTTGAGTAGGGCATATCTTAAAGGGTCTATCACCAAAGAATTCAAGTGACAGGTTATCCCAGAAAACCTGCAATTAGTGAAATTAGGGTATAACACTGTGGAAAATTCTGAAAGAGATGGGAATACCAGACCACCTGACCTGCCTCTTGAGAAACCTGTATGCAGGTCAGGAAGCAACAGTTAGAGCTGGACATGGAACAACAGACTGGTTCCAAATAGGAAAAGGAGTACGTCAAGGTTGTATATTGTCACCCTGCTTATTTAACTTCTATGCAGAGTACATCACGAGAAACGCTGGGCTGGAGGAAGCACAAGCTGGAATCAAGATTGCTGGGAGAAATATCAATAACCTCAGATATGCAGATGACACCACCCTTATGGTAGAAAGTGAAGAAGAACTAAAGAGCCTCTTGATGAAAGTGAAAGAGGAGAGTGAAAAAGTTGGCTTAAAGCTCAACATTCAGAAAACTAAGATCATGGCATCCAGTCCTGTCACTTCATGGCAGATAGATGGGGAAACGGTGGAAGCAGTGACAGACTTTATTTTGGGGGGCTCCAAAATCATTGCAGATGGTGACTGCAGCCATGAAATTAAAAGATGCTTACTCCTTAGAAGGAAAGTATGACCAACCTAGACAGCATATTAAAAAGCAGAGACATTACTTTGCCAGCAAAAGTCCATCTAGTCAAAGCTATGGTTTTTCCAGTAGTCATGTATGGATGTGAGAGTTGGACTATAAAGAAAGCTGGGCGCTGAAGAAATGATGCTTTTGAACCATGGTGTTGGAGAAGACTCTTGAGAGTCCCTTGGACTGCAAGGAGATCCAACCAGTCCATCCTAAAGGAGATCAGTCCTGAATATTCATCAGAAGGACTGATGTTGAAGCTGAAACTCCAATACTTTGGCCACCTGATGTGAAGAGCTGACTCATTTGAAAAGACCCTGATGCTGGGAAAGATTAAAGGCGGGAGGAGAAGGGGACAACAGAGGATAAGATGGTTGGATGGCATCAACGACTCAATGGACATGAGCTTGAGTAGATTCCGGGAGTTGGTGATGGACAGGGAGGCCTGGCGTGCTGCAGTCCATATGGTCGCAAAGAGTTGGACACGAATGAGTGACTGAACTGAACTGAACTGATTAAGAATATTCAGGGTCTTCCCCAGTGGCTCAGTGGTAAAGAATCCACCTGCAATGCAGGAGACGCAGGAGGCTCAGGTTCAATCCTTGGGTCAGGCAGATCCCCTGGAGGAGAGCATGGCAACCCACTCCAGTATATACATGCCTGGAAAATCCCACGGATAGAGGAATCTGAGGGCTACAGTCCACGGGGTTGCAAAGAGTGGAACACAACTGAAGCCACTGAGCACGCACACACACAAGAACATTCAGAAGAGCACACACACACAAGCACACACACAGTTTGGTGGTCTTGGTGCAGTGGTGGGACAGCAGTGATTATAGAATGAATGTCATTAATATGCACACACCTGTTGGAGGGGACTAAGGGGAAATAGGTGTTCGGTCTAGAAAAACATTTCTCAGTGGATTTCCTATGAAGTCAACGTGTCTTGAATTTAACTTTGCAACAAATTTGGCAGGAATAAAAAATGGCCTACCGACTCCAGCGCTGTTGAAGATGCTGGGGAGGACCAGCATGATATGGTTGGGCCAGTATTTCTTGTAAATCGCCATCTCGTACTCCTTGACAACCAGCACATGCAGGTGGCTGGCACCGTCCATCGCGTGGTACAGGTTAAAGAGTCCGTGCTCGTGACGGCCAGTTGTGGGAGTGAACGTCGGGCTCTTTATGTATTCGTGGCTCTGGAGAGCATGAGCACAGAGAGTCAAGCGTTTGTCAGCCTGGCCACGAAGACTGCCCGCCCTCCGAGATGGGACTCTGCAGCCTCCTCCATCAGAAGATGTTGCCTGTTTCCACACGCCTTGCTCTGGCTGAGCCTTTGGACTTGCTTTTATGGATGAAATGCAGTAAAGATGGTGGCGTGCCAGTTCTGAACCTGGCCTCCAGAGGCATTCTGTCCTCTCTCAGAACCCCCCACCCCTGGGAGAAGCCCGGGCTAGCCTGCTGGATAAGGAGAGGCCACAGGAGCAGACACGGGCGTCCCACTGAGGCCACCATAGTCCAGCCCCACCGCCAACCTGGTAACTCACTTCAAACACAAGGGATGGCAACCAGGATAACCACCCAGCAGAACCGAGTCCAAACTGCCAGTGCACAGAATACAAAGTGAAATAAATGCTTGTTTGAGAATGGTTTGTAAGGTGAGCAAAACTAACGGGCTTATATCAGTGACCCAAAGCCACGACCCTCACCTATTGGCGCCTAATACACGTTGAGTGCACGTTATTCCCATGTGACTTAAATCCCTCCACTTGGAGCCATACAGCCTAGCTTCTTATTCACTCAGGCTGTGAATCTTCTATATAAACAACTGTGTTTTCTTTCACTCTTTTCTCAACAACCAAGCTAGGTCTTCCATTCCTTCTCGATTTCTCAAAGCACTTGCCATAAAGCTGTGCGCTGAGCTGGTGCTCCTAACCAGTTCTGATGGGAACCATCAAGAAAACGGAGTAGAGTAACTAATAAGGCCTCCGTCACCCTCTAATAAAGGGCCGCACTACCCCTTCACAAAGGTTTTCATTGCTTGATAACAGCCCCTGGGTCTGCAAAGCTGACTCCCACGGCCACAGGGCCAGTACCTTGTCTGTGACGAGGGGCAGTCGCATGCTCTCCAGCTGGCCTCCAGGTTGGCTGAAGACAAAATGGTGCTCCTTGGACTTGGGGATGATGAAGTGGAGCTGGATTTCCTCTCCTAGCATGGAGTAAGAGAAGGCAAAGGCGTGCAGGGTGGACTCATAGAGCTGGGGTGCGAGGGGGAAAGGATAGAGCTTGTCATCAGAGTCCGGCCTGACCTCCCGGAAGAACCCAGGCCTGCTGCGGCCATGACCACACACAGGCCATTGCCACTGCTGCCCCAGCAGATGCCAGTTCATAGCATGGACACCCAGGTCTCGCGAGTGTGTACCCAAGGCCACACCTGATTGGCCAGAGGCTCCCAGCCTGGTGCTGACCCATCAGTACCCAGGGGATGCCTCTGTAGCCTCCCAGCCTTTCTGGACTCTGGATTGGACCCAGAGGCATGCTTGGGCACCAAAGCCTTCATGCTCCAGGTCACATTTTTAATTTCAACAAAGATTATTTTCCCATCACAGCTAATCTGTATAACAGCAGAAGACAATAGATAACTGTATAAACTTGTGCGTATCCGTCTCAGGCACCACATCCAAGACTCAGGAGCCAATGAATATTCCTAGGTCCTCACTCCCATGGTGGACATCCAGAGGTCTTGGGCTCACTCCCATCCCTAAGTCTAGCCTCACCTCCAGTCACTTTGTCTAAAGAGTCCTCCCATTACCCAGTCACCATGCCCACACTGCTCCTGGTGCGATCTGCCAGCCCGGCGAAGCCCAGGCCAGAGGTATGCCTCCTCCAGGCCTCGGCTCTGGCGTCCACAGCAGGGCCTCACCGGCCCCTCTCCCTTCAGCTGCCCCTGCAGAGGCACAGCTAGACTGTCCCACGCCCTCCCGGGAGCCACGGGGACCAGGGCAGGGCTGACACGGGCCAGGACGTGCTGGCTGTGACGTCTGACGGACTGTGGCTCTGCTTTGAGAGCTGAGATGAGGGAGAAACAGAAGCTGACCAGGGGAGGGAGCAAAGAGGGACATAACCGAGGAATTTCCTAAGACCGCCTCCCAGGGGAGCCTTGAGCAATGAGGAGAAAGAACCAAACAGCAGAGGCAGTGACCTGTCAGCAGGGAGTCAGCATGTGCCCCTGTGTCCTCAGGGGCCTGGTTTCACACCCCTGCAAGTGTGGCCCCAGACCCGACCCGCCTACACAGAGGCTGGCCCTGGGGGTTGGAACTCAGACCTGCCATCCTGTCCCTTCTCCTCCAGGCTCCATCCACTCATTCACTGCAGACCCTGAAGCAACCAGGCACTGAATCCTTCGAGTCTCTGCATTCTTTACATTTCAAGATCAAGAAAATGTTTTCACTTGTATTTTTCTCTGCCTTGAAAGAAAAACTTCATCTCCAAGGGAAGAAATGTTAGGAGGGTTTATCTGCAGCAAATAGGATTTCTGATCATTTTTAATCCTTTGAAAAACCACTCATATGTATTTTCTAATTTTGTCTAGAGTACAATTGCATTATTTGAAAAAAATCTGTGCTTAAAGGAGACAGGTGCTACTTCAGTAGCAGCTAAGCTCAAGGCCGGGCAGATTTGGGAAAATTAAAGCTACCATCTTCTGTTTCCCTCTGCAAAGGGGATAGACAGAGGAAGCTGGCGCCCTTGTCACCTTCAGGCCTTTCTGGGGCAGCTACAGACTGGAAGAGCTGGCCTGCACCCCTGGGTGCCGCACAGCTATCTGTTTCCCATCAGCTGCCCTTGACTCCTCTTTCCTTGCCTGCATCTGAAATGAAAAGAAATTCTAAGTGTAAAATCCCACCCTCCCTCTATTTCTAGATAACCAGCCCACAGGCCCCCAAAAACCTCCACAAGGCTGCGCTTAGCCACTCAGTTGTGTCCAACTCTTTGCGACCCCATGGACTGCAGTTCACCAGGCTCCTCTGTCCATGGGGATTCTCCAGGCAAGAATACTGGAGTGGGTTGCCATGTCCTCCTCCAGGAGATCTTCCCAACCCAGAGATCGAACCCAGGTCTCCCACAACTGCAGGCAGATTCTTTTACTGTCTGAGTCACTGGGGAAGCCCAAGAATACTGGAGAGGGTAGCCTTTCCCTTCTCCAGAGGATCTTCCTGACCCAGGAATCGAACCGGGGTCTCCTGAGTTGCAGGCAGATTCTTTACCAGCTGAACTACCAGGGAAGCCCCTCCACGGATTAGTAAGAGACTACTCAAAACTGGTGGATGTTAATTAACTCAACTTATTGTGCCAATCATTTAGCAATATATACATATATCAAACCACTATGTTGTCTACATTAAACTTGCACAATGTTATCGGTCAGTTATATCTCAAAAAACTGGAAAAATTGTTCATTTTCTTATCAAGTGTTCATCAACTGAAAAAAATCAACTTAAAAAATAGAAAAATAAAAAAATAAGAAGAAGGAAATACCCCCTCCCAAGGTAGCTTTGCCCCCATCAGGACTCAGCTAAGAGTTCTCACTGCAAAGGCCCCATCCCTCCCTGCAGCACGAATGACTCTATGATCTGTCTGTGCCCACCCCCCCCAGCCTCCTGTCCTGGGACCAGCCTTCATTCTAAGCTCCATCAACACCCACTAAAGTCACTTCTGATTCCTCTAGACACCCCTCGTCTCCCTGCTATTGCACTTGCCATTTGCTCCTTCCCCCCACTTCTGTCCACCTTGGCTCCTTGGCAAACTCTTACTGATCCTTCAGAACCTTCTCTCCTGCTCCCTGCCCAGTATCATATCTTCATTTATTAAATGGGGATGATGCTATAGCCTTGTGGGGTTTTAATGAGAATTAAAGAAGAAACTCAACAGCATGGTTTCCTAACCAAGTGCCCCTTGAATGGATCACAGGTGTCACTTGAACATAAACTGCTTCAGCCAGAGCCCTGGGAGCAGTCTTATCCATCTACCCAGGGTCCAGGGCAAATATCATTTTCTATCACGTAAAAAATTGGGAAGTACTGGATATAAAAAGTGCCTAGTACATAGCCCGGCGCGTAGTAGATGCTCAGTAAATGCAAATTTCTCTCTTAAACCTCATAATGTCTACATGTCACCCATACCGCTTTCCTGCCAGCTTTAGCCTGCTCCAAAGTTTTGTTTATGTGCACCTGTCCATCCCTCGACTGTGAGCCTCAAGTCTGGGGTTTTCTTCACCTCTGAGTCTGTGTCCAGTACATAACAAGCACTCAGGAAGTGTCTGCTGCACTGAACTAACTAGAAATTGCTAAGATGTAAAGAAAAGTAAGACTTTGATAGCCGGTTAACTCTGCCACTAATACATGTGTTACCCCGGGGGAATCACTGTTCGGGAGCATCAGTAATAATTTCAGAGATGCTTGAAGGCAATGGCGGATTCAGGACGAAAGCGCTTCTTCCAGAACTTTCCACCTCCTGACTCCAGGATGCAAACATAACAAGAAGAAGGAAACCGAGGTGCTAGCCAAGGTGAAACACGTAGCCAAGAGTCGTCGAAGTGCCCGCTGGAGTCTACCTGGGGCGCTACCTGGGGGCTCTGTCCTACCTGGTAGCGGGGGTGGAAGCCCATGTACTGGTGGCACTGCTCACAGTGATGGTAGGTGTTGTACGCTGCGAACTTGGACAGCCTCATCCTCGCCGTCTGGCGTCGCATGTACAGGTCCTCCGGCTTCCGGTGCGTCCCTCTGTCTGCACGAAATCCCAGCGTTAAAGAGCACAGGAGGCCCAACCAATACTCTCTCCTCCCACTTGTTGGCAATGAAACACTCTTAACAGGGCTTCCTGGGATCGCCTCTCACCTGTCCGCCCCAAGCTGACTTCACTGGCCAGAAAGGAGAGTCTCAGCGGGATAAATTAGACGCTACATTCACATGGCATCTCACTCATCCTGCTACAGATGTTTTATAAACCTATTCAAGGATTAGATCTGTGACAATGTAAATCGATCACTGACTTAATATGCAAATGCTGCAAAGCACATGATCACCCCTAGGATTTCAAACGACTTAGCAAAATCAAGATTTTAACACTCAACCTCCATTCGAGAAGGTCTATGTGAAGTGTGAAGGAGGCTTCCGTGAACGGCATCTGCTCTGGGCTCAATGTAGATAAAATGATGGAATCGACAAGGAGACTGGTGTCTTCCTCTCACACTGCATTCACTGAACTTTCCTGGTCAGTGCTTATAATCTTACTGGCCACTCACATCCAACGTTTGTCACCAGTGACTCTGAAACCCGGTAGGGTCATAATACTGTGAAAATTAGTGGTCCTCAAAGAAGGAGCGAGAAGACAAGAGACCAAGGAAAGGCAGGATGGGAAATAGATGCATTTTGTTGTAACAATCCAAATGCATAGAAAAACATACATCTTTTTCTTCGATTAACAAGAATCTTCAGAATATTCCAATCATGAAAAGCCATCAACAGCGTCCTCACATTTTTCCACACTAATGGAGCAGCAAGTCTTCCCTCGTGGGGTCGAAGAGCATTTCCTGTCCAGAGAGGTGGTGACCTCACTGCTCTCACAGGCACCGCCAGTTCACTCATCACCATCAGATATGTTCATCACTAGCAAGATTTAGCTCATCCCTTTAAGAGGCTATTCCCACATACTCTGGAAGAAGGTGGAAGCAAGAGTTTGACAAATCTGACCTTCGCTCTTGACACTTTGATGGTGTGAGCAGATCAGACTGGCGTCCTCATACTTTGGATCGTGAATAATGTAGTCAAAAGGCAACTTCTTGAACAGCTCCAGGTCTGGCCAGGGGTCACTGAGCTGGAGGTAATGCCAATCCGAATCTTCTCTGAGGTCTACAGGATCGGGAGAAACACAGATATGTGACAAAATGGGATGTGAGAAAGATTTATTTCAAACGTGCACAAGGGTGATGGTTGGAGTGGAACTGATGCTGAGTCTACAGGTTACCATGGGATCTCAAACGCCCAGGTACATGTTCCATTTTCAGGATTCTTCTAATTCAGCAAGAAGGTGCATTCAGATCTATCTCTATCCAGAGAAGGGGCCTTATGCTGGGTTTCCCATGGGATGGGCTTGCTCTTCTGACTTCCACTAACTTCCACTCCTCCCAATACACGTAACCCTGTGCTCTGTGCTTTTCCCTGGCCCTGTCCCTCAAATATATCACACTGGTTACCAGTACCAGCAGAAACTGATGCAGTTCTCTCTCGCGCTCTTATATCTAAATGTTACCCAGCCAGTAAGGCCCAACTCCTAACACTACACCTCTAGGAAAACGCTTATAAATGCTCAGATCCACCGGCTTCCCCTTTCTGAATGCCAACACTACTCCTGGATCAATCCATGTTTTCACATTTGCCGTGTATCATTGTACATTATAATCAGTATAGTCTACAGTGCTCATTAAATGCTTGTTGGCAAAAAGGTAAAAAATTCTAGTTGGTCCAACCCCAAATTATGTAATATATTGATTTCATGTATATGATATTTTATACATATGATACTGAAAGTGCTGCACTCAATACATCAGCAAATTTGGAAAACTCAGCAGTGGCCACAGGACTGGAAAAGGTCAGTTTTCATTCCAATCCCAAAGAAAGTCAATGCCAAAGAATGCTCAAACTACCGCAGAATTGCACTCATCTCCCATGCTAGTAAAGTAATGCTCAAAATTCTCCAAGCCAGGCTTTAGCAATACGTGAACTGTGAACTTCCAGATGTTCAAGCTGGTTTTAGAAAAAGCAGAGGAACCAGAGATCAAATTGCCAACATCTGCTGGATCATCGAAAAAGCAAGAGAGTTCCAGAAAAACATCTATTTCTGCTTTATTAACTATGCCAAAACCTTTGACTGTGTGGATCACAATAAACTGTGGAAAATTCTGAAAGAGATGGGAATACCAGACCACCTGACCCACCTCTTGAGAAACCTGTATGCAGGTCAGGAAGCAATAGTTACAACTGGATATGGAACAACAGACTGGTTCCAAATACAAAAAGGAGTCCGTCAAGGCTGTATATTGTCACCCTGCTTATTTAACTTCTATGCAGAGTACATCACGAGAAACGCTGGGCTGGAGGAAGCACAAGCTGGAATCAAGATTGCTGGGAGAAATATCAATAACCTCAGATATGCAGATGACACCACCCTTATGGTAGAAAGTGAAGAAGAACTAAAGAGCCTCTTGATGAAAGTGAAAGAGGAAAGTGAAAAAGTTGGCTTAAAGCTCAACATTCAGAAAACTAAGATCATGGCATCCAGTCCCGTCACTTCATGGCAGATAGATGGGGAAACAGTGGAAACAGTGACAGACTTTATTTTTGGGGGCTCCAAAATCATTACAGATTGCAGCCATGAAATTAAAAGACGCTTACTCCTTGGAAGGAAAGTTACGACCAACCAACCTAGACAGCATATTAAAAAGCAGAGACACTACTTTGCCAACAAAAGTCCATCTAGTCAAGACTATGGTTTTTCCAATAGTCATGTATGGATGTGAGAGCTATAAAGAAAGCTGAGTGCTGAAGAGTTGATGCTTTTGAACTGTGGTGTTGGAGAAGACTCTTGAGAGCCCCTTGGACTGCAAGGAGATGTCCATAAGAAAGAGAAAAAAAAGAAGAGGGAGAGGAATGCTTATTATGTATTTAATAGGTGCTCAGTGCTTCATATGTATAACATCATTTAATCTTCACAACATCCTGTAAAAGGGGAATTATGCACTTTTTGCCAAAGACAAAGCCAAAGCAATATTTGAGAAAATAAGGCTTTGACGTTTAACACACTTCAGTCAAATCCTCTTTATCATTGGTGTACCCAACAAAAGATGAGACAGAAACTCAGCAGACCCACTGACTTTCATCTGCAATACGGTTCCAAATTGTGGGGGAAATGGTGGAAAACTCAGAGTGCAGATGAGTGTAGATACGGTTCCTTTTTCCTTCAAAGGAAAGATCAAGGGCTAGACAGGCTTCCTGGGTTCTAAATTTTCTCCCAGTCAAAACTCAAACACAGTTAAGAGCATGTAAAGAAGTTCTGTGTGTGCAAAGGGCAGGACTTCCTCCTTTGCCAAGGCTGACTACATTGCACGTATATACCCCATCTTTATCCACTCAGCTGCTGGCAGGCGTTTATCCATCAATGGACACCATACAGTTGTTGCTACATCTTGGTTACTGTGAATGATGCTGCAATGAACATAGTCACTATGAGAGGTGACTGTGGTGATTATTCCACAATGTGTATCAAATCATCCAGTTGTGCACCTTGAACACACACAATAGAAGTGCTCTTAGATGCCAGTGCAGCCTCGTGGGGCTCCTTCTCTATAATACAGACTCCTTACACAAATCTTCGTTCCCAACAGCTTCATTCAGTAAACTGTTTCAGGGCCACTGGAGCGGCGCTAGAAGAGGAAGGGGAGGAGGTGCTCTACAATAAGCATGAAACATGTTCAAAGACAGTCTTCCCTTAATCAGGATAAACTCTGCTCTGGGAATGAGGAAAAAAAGCCTAATCCCTACATATCATGTATTCTTCATTTTGCCCCAAGATGCTGACCTATGTGCTCAGCGGTCTGAAAGGGAATTCTCATCTGATGGACAACTCTGCTTTCTAGAGGCAGCGTGCATGCATTCTCAGTTGCTTCAATCATGTCCAACTCTGAGACCCCAAGGACTGTAGCCCACCAGGATCCTCTGTCCATAGGATTCTCCAGGCAAGAATACCAGAGTGGGTTGCCACTTCCTTCTCCAGGGGAGCTTTCCAACCCAGGGATTGAGCCCATGTCTCCAGCACTAGCAGGTGGATTCTTGACTCACTGAGCCACCTGGAAAACTCCCTAGAGGCAGCAACCAAATATGGTTCCAGTTCTGCTACCCCTGAGCTGGCTCCTGAACATGTTACTTAGCAGGAAAATGGATTAACAATATCTGTCTCTCGGTATGGTAGAGGAAGTGAATGTGGTAATTTATGTAAAGTAACTGGCACAGTGGTTGACATTTGAAAGGTATTCAGTAAACAGCAGTTACTTTTAGTATCATAATTTTATCTTCCCCAAGGCCTTCCAGGCTCTACTCTAGGATTGAACAAAATGACTACAAGGGAAAGATAAAAGCCCTCCAAAGTCCTTGGGAGGAGTCAGATCATTAATCTGAGAATTCCATCTTGAAAGTAAAAGACACAAGCAATGTCACTTGAGAAACTGATGAAGATCATTCCAAGCCCCAGGGTCATCAACAGGGAACTCACTGATGTTGATCTCTTCCTCATCGTAAACATCCACTTCCGTCAGCCGAATGAGCATTCTGGACAAAATGCTGAGGAACTGCAGGTAGGCGCCCGTCTTCCCGATCTGCAGGGACAGCGAAGTGGGAGCCGACCATCAGTACGTCCATGCTGAGTGCAGGCGCTGGCTGAGCACCTGACTTGCCTCCCCTCATCCACCAATCTTAACCCTCTCGCCCAATTAAAATGAGGGCTAGGGGGACGCAAAGACCTTGGCGGGAAAATGTGGCCTGAACAAACGTGGCACAGGCAGACAGACGAACTCCCGTGGGCAGGAGACCCACCTGCTTATCAATCATCGCAAATGTCTTTCCAGATTTTAATTGGCCACACTGTTAAGCTGTTAGAAATAGGACTCCATCACAAGCTGAACAAAATGTTGCTTCAGAAAAAAAAACAAAACTGACGTTTTAATAATGCCTTAAAAGTCTTGCTCAATTGCAAATTGTGATCTTATATTAATGGATGTATCTGTAGCGGGACAACAAAATTCATTGTGGGAGATGTGAAAGGTTGGCATCACACCTCTCTCCTCCTAAGTTCAGGATTTCCTTCTCTTCTTGTATTAATAGGTCCCCACCCCCATTAAGCCACCATTAGGCCAGTATACTATTGGTATTAGAGCACTGACGTCACAGCTGGCTACAAGTGGACCTGGGGGCTAGCCTCCTCTCCCGCCCACCTTGGCATCCTAAAAATGTGCTCTCAGCTTAATGCTTAAGTTCTCAGCTTAATACCTGGTTCATAGGAAGGATTCAACAGATGCTGATGAATGGAAATAGCTAACTTACAAAATGAAAATATGAAATACAACAGAGGGGAGCTTTAGAGAAAATATTCGCAATGCATATAATTCACAAAGGATTAAAATTTATACTCTAAAAGAACAAAGCAAAAGGAAAGAAAGTCAAATGGACTAAGGAAAAATAAATAAGAGAAACAAAACCAGAAAGTCATTGTAAAAGAAATACCAGTGACCAATAAAGATATTAAAATACACTCACCCTTACTAATAAAACTATGATATACAAAATAATTTTCCCCTATCAAAAATGCAAAAATTTAAAGACTGATAACATTCAGTAAGATGAGGGTATGGAAAAACCAGGATTCCTTTATAAAAAACATTTTACTTCCCCTTATTAAAAAATTACACAAAGTACTATATGCTTATCTAAAAGTGCAAAAAATACAGATCAATAAAAAAGTAGTCAAGTCACTCAGTCATGTCTGACTCTCTGTGACCTTATGGACTGTAGCCTGCCAGGCTCCTTCGTCCATGGGATTTTTCAGGCAAGAATACTGGAGTAGGTTGCCATTTTCTTCTCCAGGGCAACTTCCCAACCCAGGGATCGAACTCAGGTCTCCCATATGGCAGGCAGACTCTTTACTGCCTGAGCCACCAGGGAAACCCAATAATAAAGTAGAACAGTCACAGATTCCAGCCCCCTCCCCTGACAGCTCTCCTGTCAGGGATTTCTGAAGATATCTTCACACATGCAGACACATGCACACAGTGGTTTTTCTGTGTAATTGATATGACCCTATGTATATATTGTTCTGCAACTCAATCATTAAAATGGAGATATCTTAGAGAACTTTCAGTGTCAGTATATAAAGATCTAGCTCAAATTTTCTGTAGCTGAACTGCATGATACCCCGTGCCCAAGTATATTCAATCAAGCTTGACCAACAGAACTCACGGTGTTTCCAGTTTGTTTTTTAACTACTGAAAATTACATAACACGAAAACGAGCACTTCTATCCATATTTTTGTGGGTCTGTGTTTCTTGGGGTAGGTACCTGACGAAGAAACGGACATGCGAGTGAAAAGGAAACGTGTCTTGAACGGGGACGGTGATGATGACGGGGACAACCACAGTCCTTTCTAGGGGTCGGGTGCCCTACCATCACTCTCTTGTCTAAAGCTCCTGTTCTTGTGACACAGCTATTAGCTTCCTTACTCTCAGATGAGGACCCTGAGGCAAAGAGAGAGCTAGAACTGGCCCAGGGAGGCAGGTGATGTTTTAGTTCGAACCCAGCCCCAGGCAGTTCCCTGCAGGGCCCACCCTTCACCCCGGCTCTGTGTGGCTGAGCCCCCCTCCCAAGACCCCATATGAACCTCATGCATCCCCATCACCATCACAGGCTCACAACCCCTGACATTCACACCTAGGTTCCTGCCATGATGACAGGTGAAACTGTCTTTCATTGTCAGAAAAATACAATGAGCTGTGGATGGAGACAGGCCTTTTGTCTCCCTGTTCTGTTTCACCAAAATCTTGCAGGACAGAAACAGGTATCAGCTTCCATTGTCAGAGTGAGGGGGAACCGCCCTGACTGGCCGTGAGGACCAAATGGAAGAACGTGGGAAAGGCAGAACCATAATCTGAATGAGCAAGAAGGACCCACAGAGAACCCCTCTGGCCCCACATCACTCAAAAGAGGAAACTGGGGTCAGAGGACGCAGGACACCCCGCCGTGGGCAGCAGGTGGGTCCCTCTACCTGTCCCCTTAGAGCTACGAGAGATGCCGCCTGGGGGACAGCAGACGCGAATAAGGGATGCTCTGGGATGCTCTCAGCCCCAAACCAGCCTCTGGGTGTGCACACAAGCCCCCCGATCCCCGCGGAGCCCGAGCGCACGGGGCAGCACCCACCTGGGGTGGCCCGCTGAGCAGGAGCCGGCGCGGGTGGAAGCCGTCCACGCGGCCCTCGGCACGGTTGCCGTAGTCCATGTGGCCGGGCCGGGGCACCGTCCACTGGCGGTAGTAGAGCGACTGCTCCGTGGACGTCATGGTCTTGCTGAGCAGGGGCCGGAAGGAGCTGGCCCACATGACCGAGTGCGACGGCAGGAGCGAGGCGGCCTTGGGCAGGCCACTGCCGTCCGTGGACGTGACCATGTCGTACACCAGCTTGGGCAGGAAGACCACGGGCGGCTGCCGGCAGGACTTGGTCATGGAGCACTGGGAGGCCTGCAGGACGAGCGGGCCGGCGGCGGGCAGCACCGGTGAGGAGGCTGAGCCCGAGGAGGATGCCGATGGGGCTGACACCTGGACGCCCCGCTGGCCGCTCTTGAGGCTGGGATCCGGCTGTGGGGTCAGCCCCGGGCTGTGCCTGCTGATGACCGACGCTGGCCCCCCTGCTGCCCGGAGCCTCTGTTTCTCCCCAGGGGCCCTGGCCTCCTCCGAGGGGCCGCAAGGCAGTGGGGACCGGGCCCGCTCCCCCTGCGAGGGTCCGGCCGAGGACTCCCCGCATGGTGCTGAGCCTGCAGAGAGACGCCCGTCAGTCAGGGCCCGGGATCCCCGCCCCCACTCCAGCTCCTGCTTATGTAGCACTGACTCCTTTTACCTGCAATGATGGGAATTTCCGCCAAGGCAATTCCCCTTCTGGTTAAATATGGACTTTTTGTCCTTCTGACAAAGCCCAGAGGTGCTGCGGAGAGAGAGCCAGCGCCGCTCCCCTGGCCCCACACACTCCTCCAAGCCTCTGCACCCGCAGCCCCATCTGTCCCAGACCCTCACCATCAGCGCTCAGCCCACCTCCTGCTCCAGTGCAGGTGGGTCCTGGAGCTCAGATCTCCCCTCTGCACAGCAGAGCGGTGCTTCCAGTTCAGACCGGTAGCAAAACTCATAGGAATGACAAAGCTCGACTCTTTAGCTTCCAGAAGAATTCAAGGTAGAAAATGCCACACATACAACAGCTACCCAAAGGCAGCATTTCTTTTGCTCTCCCCCACCGGTGGACTATGTTGCAAGCCAAGGTGAGTGTGGGTTCCTGGCACCCAGGAGCGGCACCCTGGTCCATCTTTTATATCACCCTGTGCGTGCTATGTCGTTTCAGTTATATTTGACTCTTTACGATCCTGTGGACTGTAGCCCACCAGGCTCCTCTGTCCATGGGATTCTCCAGGCAAGAATACTGGAGTGGGTGACCATGCCTTCCTCCAGGGTATCTTCCTGACCGAGGGAATGAACCCTTGCATTGGCAGGTAGGTTTTTTACCACGAGTGCCACTATCACCTTGGACCTCCTGAAAGTGGGGGCTTCCCCATCTCTGAAACGTGGAGGTTGTACCCAAGGCCACAGGAAGCATCTCATCGGAGACTCCCTAAGGTCTCAGGGCCCTCTGAGGAATTCTGAGAAAGTCCCCTCACAGGACGGGGAGGCTGGCCGGCAGCCTGGACTTTCTACTCTGCCTGACAACACTGCACAGACCAGCAGGCCCCAGAACCTTCTAGAAAGCTGTCAGCCCAGGATCAGGGAAGAGCAAAGCGCCACACCTCTCTATTCTAATGGCCTGGAGCACCCACTCCTCAGGTCCCCCTGGTGCCCTGGGTCCCTCTGTTGTTTGGGGCAGAAGGATAAGAAGCTATAGCATTTGGCTTTTCTGACTGACTCAAACCTATAAATCAGAACTTCCTCCATCACAGAGTCCAGGCTCCTGTGAGAAGGCCTCTTTTGACTCCTGTGCACATCTGTGAGGGAGACCCTCACCGCCTGACCCACTGTTATCCATGGGCTGGTAAGGAGGTGGAAGAGAAGAAATGAAAGAACACCCCAGGCCGAACCCCATGATGTGCTCTGACCTTTGCAGCCACGCCATGACCCTAAGCTGTCTGTCACCCCAGGACCACTCACTGCACCCAAGCACCACACACACACCTTCACACCCCAGGGCCTTCAAGGCCCAAAGGCCAGCTGCTCTCTGAAACCTGCAGGGACCACCCCTGACTCCTAAATCTGCCCCACTTGGGACAAACTTCTTCCTATACATAAGCATAACATCTCATGGTGTGAATGTGTGTGCAGAAAATACACAGCAGTCCCTATTGCAACACAGCCTGGTCCAGAGGAAACATGAATTCCTTGCGAGCAGGCGTGTATCTAATGGGTCCCTCAGTGCCCCGAGCCAGGTAGAGAGCGGGTTCTCCATAAACGCTTGTGGTGGGAGGACATGTGATCTGTCTCACGCGTGCTGCCCCGGAATGCTCCCTTGAGGCCAAGGCAGCCCCCAGGACCCACATTCCCCACTCTTCTGCCCAAGTGCAGCTGGTCCAGGGGTTAGTGGACACTTGATAAATTTTGCTGCTTCTCCCCCAGTGAAGCCTTCTGTGTCCACTTCTCTTGGCCCTCAGACTTGACAGCAACACTCACCCAGCTCCTTGCCTCGATTCCCCAAACCAACAGCTGCCTGCAGAGCACCGAGGGGTGGCCCTCTGACACCACCTAGCACAGGCCTCCTCCCAGGACAGAAGCCACCACAGCCCAAACCCCTCATAAGCCCAGAATCACCCCCAACCCCAGTCCAGAAAGGCACGTACTCTCTAGAAAGGCCAGTTCTTCACAGACCCCTTCTCTTTCCAGTTCTAGTTGAAAATAAAGAATTTCTTTTCAGTCTCTGAAGTCTCAGAAAACCAAAACGGTCCAACCATGGGATCTTTATCCCCTGGAGACTTACTGGACGCCTTAGAGGAGAGGGATGAAGACGCGGAGTCATGGGAGCGGGATCGTTCTCTCTTCACAGGGCTCCGCTTCTCTGACGTGGAGCCTGTTTCAAAACACACACACTGAAGAGGCCTAGTAATCGTGGTACCATCTGTTTCCCTAGCACTTCAGTTTATAAAGTGCATTCACATATAGCATCTCTCATCCAACCATCCCTCCATCCCTCCATCCACCCATCTATCCATCCATCCCTTCATCTACCCATCCATCCATCCCTTTATCCACCCATCTGTCCATCCATCCATCCTTTCATCCATCCATCCATCCACCCATCCGTCCATCCATCTGTCCATCCATCCATTCCTCCATCCACCTATCCATCCATCCCCCCATCTGTCCACCCATCCATTCATCTATCCATCCACCCATCCATCCATCCATTCCTCCATCCACCCATCCATCCATCCATTCTTCCATCCATCCCTCCATCCAGCCATCTGTCCATCCAACCTTCCATCCATCCATCCATCCTTCTATCCATCCATCCATTCCTCCATCCATCCATCCATCCATCCATTCTTCTGCCCATACATTCCTCCATCCGTTCCTCCATCCATCCACCCACCCATCCATCCATCCATTCACCCACCCACCTGCCTATCCATCCATCACTCCATCCATCCATCCACCCATCCATCCATCCATTCTTCCATCCATCCCTCCATCCAACCTTCCTTCCATCATCCATGAATCCATCCATTCCTCCACCACCCATCCATCCATTCCTCCATCCACCCACCCACCCATTTCTCGATCCATACCTCCATCCACCCATCTATCCATTCCTCCATCCACCCATCCTTCCATCCATCCATCCATCCATCCATCCATTCTTCTGCCCATACATTCCTCCATCCACCCATCCATCCATTCACCCACCCACCTGCCTATCCATCCATCACTCCATCCATCCATCCACCTATCCATCTATCCCTCCATCAGCCCACCCACCCATCCATCCACATCCCCAGGCCCCCTCCTCTGAGGGAGCGCTAAGGAGACAAAGGTGTACGATGCAGGACAGGTCAGTGAGGCACTGGTAGGTCAGTGGGGCTCCTGCCCAGGGGTCTTGGCTACAGGATGGAGTAAGGAGGGCAGGTAGGGCAGACCTGGGACCCAGGAGCCAGGCACCCACCCAGCAGGAGGAAGCAGGAGAGGGGAGACATCCTGAGAGAGGGGACCCTGACCCCAGTCCTGAACGGCCAGCTGGGCGGGGTTTCCAGGTGAAGCATGGGGCAGAGGGAACTCGAGTGGCTGGGAGAGCAACTGTGTGGCCCAGAGGTGACAGAGCAGGGCACAACCATGAGATGAGTGTGGCCAAAGCTCAAGGGGCGCAAAGGGGGAAGGTAGGTCGGGGGATGCCAAGAGTGTGGATTCCCTCCATGGGCAATTTCATGTCAGGGGCCCGCCCACACCTGTGAAAAGCATCTACGGCACCAGAAGGGTCTTTCCTCCCCATTTTACAGATGGGCCATCTGAGGCTAGAAGAGGTGACGTGACCTGTCCAAACGCACACAGCCAGAGATGGGGGCTGGGCGGGGAAGAGGCGTTCTGGTCTGCTGGCTCTCCAGTCTCACTCTCCCCTACACCAGACCCCACAAACGCCCTGCACTTTCACGGCAGCAGCTTTTCATTTTCTTCTCCCTGTCCTGCTGACAGCAGCCAGATGCCTTGCACTGCCCTGATTTATGTGTCCTATTAAAAAACATTGTGTCAAACTCTCATGTCTGCAGATGAAATTGGCCTGTTTCCATAAATCCCAATAATGGACACCTCCAGTGAATTCACATAGAAGGCATAAGCGAGTGAATCTTAAACCAGCCAGTAATTCCACCAGCAATTCAAACAAGGCATGAGCTTAAGCCCTAGGAAATCTCCATTTTTCTTCCTACTTTTAAAGAATTTTAGAGCTTCAAAGAACTTGCTGGGATTCCCATTTTCTCACACCACCAAAAATGAGGGGTGGTGGTGGGTGGTTTAGTGTGGCTAAGTCATGTCTGACTTTTGCAACTCCATAGACTGTAGCCCACCAGGCTTCTCTGCCATGGGATTTTCCAGGCAAGAATACTGGAACAAGTTGCCATTTCCTTCTCCAAAAACAGGGGGAGGGGAAGCAAAATATGAAATCACTGAAGGATTTCCCCTAAAGATGTATCTAGATGGTTCTCATTGGGAGCTGCTGACCAGCAGACAGGCCAAGGACCACCCTGAGTGGGGACAGGGGCAGGAGCGGCTTCCCCACCTTCCGTCACCAGCTCTTCATCCTCGTTGTCTGTGCTGCTCAGCTTCTCCCCATCGCTCTCCAAGGCCTCAGTCCGGGCGCCCTTCTCCAGGGGAGCCTCACTGCTCACGAAGTACGCGGCCAGGCCCAGCTCCTGCTCCAGGGCCGTCCTCACCAAGCAGGAGGAGTTTATGAGCCGCAGGTCACAGTACCTCAGGGACCTGGGAGGAGGCGGAAGAAGGGATCTATCGAGAGCCTTCTACCAGGAGGCATGGCTGCATGCCAGGGACCAGCACCCTGCCTGCCTCAGTAGGCCCCCAGGACTCAGGCCAATGGAATATTGGCTCACAGCGCACCATGAGCCCTGAGCACCGAAGTCCATTTGACTATAAGTCTCTGGGGTCCCCTGCTGGGTATTTAGCCCTGTGCTGCCTGGAGTCAAAGGAACACTTTCTGGTCAGATGAGAACGAGGCTTGAGTTCCAGCCTTCCCTCTTCGTGGCGACAGGACCTTAGACAAAGTGGGCAACTACTCGGGAGGCTCAGATTTTTTTCATCTGAAGGATATGAATGAATATTAATAACCACTTAAGTGTACTGTTACGAGCGATATATGCAGTAAGTAGACACCTGATAATTCCAACAACATTTAAAATGTGTCCAGGACCATGTCTCATGCAAGGGAAAGGATGGCCATCAAGTCACTGCCATATTGGAAACCAGAGTTTGTCTGGGAAAACACTCCAATAAGTCATGAAATACGTGGAGGGGCGGACATATAGGATGGGCGGGGCAGGGCTCAGGGGAACAGCAGAGGGCTTAGAGAGAGGCAGATGGGGACTGCAAACAGGCTCTGTAACTCAGGAAAATGGCCTTCCATTTGCTCACCTAAAAAACAGGGCAGTAATACTAACGTTGCAAGGGGCAAATGCTAGATCAAAAGTCCAGCACAGTGCCTGATACAAAAAGGAATTCAGTAAAGCTCACTCAAGTTTAAGATAAAGGCATTGTCAGTCCGATGGAGCTGAGGACGGGAAGATTTGATCCATGACATAGCAACAACCAAGGTCGAACAGTTTGGAGCCGCTTTTAGCTGGCCCGTGAGTACACAATGCAAAGTGGCCCTTCTATAAGTATGGTATGGCCCAGTGGAAAGAAGCCAGGAAGCTCTGAGTCCACCATCCACCATACTGGCTTAATCTCTGAAAACCTCAGTTTCCTCATCAGCCCCAAGGCCTCCACCCATAGAGCCCAGCAGCAGTCCCCACACCCACCCCCCTGAGCCCAAGGGGTTCCTGTCTGAGAACTGGGAAAAGCTGCCCAGGCCCTGACACCTTTCACTGCCATTTGCTGGAAAACCGTCACCACAAAGATGAAAGCTGCTGATGCCTATGATGTGAGTGCACCACTGAGAGTCGGGCAGGGGAAGCCTGACCTGGTAAAGTCCCCAGGGTTGCCCAGGCGGCTGGCTCCTCACAGACTCCCAGGAGCACAGCCCCCCAATTCACTCACCTTGGTAAGGACTCCCCGTGTGGGTCCATCCCACTGAAGATCAGGATGCAAGGCAGGCCCTCCAACTCCAAGTACGTCTGAGGCCGCCACTCTGCATCCTCTATGTTCTGCCACACCTGCGGATAATTAAAGAGGGAGACGACTGTGGGACGCCACCCTTCGCGACTAGCCCAGCGCTAAGGGAACCCTGACATCCTCCTGCTGATTGAGAGCCCTTGCAACGCCTCGTCTGAGCCTTATCAAATTCATACTGCAAATAAGCACCCCGTCGGCTTCACCACTGGATTCCCAGCCATGTAGAACACTGCCTGGCACTCATCAGCCATTCAAGAAATATCTGCCAATTGACTGCCTTAATCTTTGCTAGAAAGTATACATCCCCAGGCCTTCCTTGGGGGCTCAGATGGTAAAGAATCTGCCTGCAATGCAGGAGATCTGGGTTTGATCTCTGGGTCAGGAAGATCCCCTGCAGTAAGGGAATGATGACCCATTCCAGTATTCTTGCCTGGAGAATTCCATGGACAGAGGAGCCTGGTGGGCTACAGTCTATGGGGTTGCAAACATTGCACACAACTGAGCGACTAACACTTCACTTCGTATCGTATATCCTCACTGTCTAACATTTTGTACCATGCTCTCCCCATTGCGGAGCTGTGCCCTCACAGTTCCTTCCCAATTGTTCAATATTCTTGCCCTAAGCCTTTCGTATCATCTGTCACCTGGAGGTCTAGTGGAGAGCGAGGTCTACGGGCCAGGATCTGTGCTCATTTGGGGGGGCTGAGATGTGTGGGGGTGTCCCTGCCCTCCCCTGAGAGGGAGAAGCCAGAAAACAGGCGGGGAAAACAGAACCTGTGCCAGGCTGGGGGCAGAGGGCAAGGAGGGGGAAGTGAGGCTTCCTGAAAGAAGGAAAGACTCTGAGTTGAATTCTGTGGACCAATAGGTATTAGCTAAACAAAAGAGGAGAGGAAATGAACCCCTGGAAAGAAAGAAAATTGTGCCAGGGCCCAGAACTTTAAAACAGCAAGACAGGGTTTTGGGGAGGGTGCAGTTTTTATAAATAATGTGGTAAAGCTGGACTGAAAGATGCAGGTAGGGATGTGGTTAAGAGAGGAGCCTGGAGGGGTGGCCGGGTGTGCAGAGGCCACACTGGAAGAGACATAAAGTTCATCACCAGTCCACCCCTTCCCCTCTGCTCCCTGCCCCCTGGTCGTCCTGCCCGCCCTCCCAGGTGTCTAACCCGCCCCCTGGTCATCATCTCCACCCACCCGTCCTCCTAGGAGTCTGTCCCTGCCTGTCCCCACCTTGAGCTGCTTGAGGAAGTGCTTTCCTATGGTGATGCCGGAGGCGGGGTTCCCCAGGATGATCTCAAAGTGCTCCTCCAGGGCCAGACGTGCCCGCACGTGGGCTAACCGCTCATAGGCCACGGCCGCCAGTGGGGAGCAGGGCACCCGCAGCAGGACCATGAGCCCGTGGCCGCAGGGGCACTGCTTCGGGGAGTTGATGAGGTTCTGCGTGATCTCCAGCGTCTCCACGGACGTGTAGTTCTTCATCTGCGAGAGGCCGCTGACGGCCATCATGGCGGCCGCATAGTGCTGCACGAGAACAAAGGTCCTGATCACCGCGCTGTGCAGGCGGGGGAACCTGCAAGGAACAGAGAGACCACGCCGTGACCCGGGGCTGTGACTCCAGGAAAGCAAGGCCTTCCAGGGCCAACCGGTAACCAGACATCTGCCGTCCAGGGCAGAGGGCATGCTTGCTGCAGGAGGAGCTGGGGAATTGAACAGAGAAGCAGAGGCAGGACAAAGGTCAGGTCGCACAGCCTCAATGTAACATCCTGGAGGAGAACTTCCCTTGGCAAGGCCACGGGAGCTCAGCTGGCAATCCACCTGGCCTGATGAAACCCATCAGCATCAGAGCTGAATGGGAGGTTCCCAAAGGGAGTGCTGGGGAACACTAATCTCACAAGACACTGGACATGCCTTGCATGCTAGCCCTCTCCCGGAGACTCACAGCACATGTGGCCAATGGAAGGCACTGAGAACTCTCATGGGGAAAAAGAACCTTTTGGTAAATGTAAGGTTTATCAAACACATATGACCATGGAACTCCTTTTGGCATCATAGCTATCAGTGTGCAGCAGCCTAGTTTGGAACACAGTTTAGGAAGTACAGATAACTCATTCCCTTTATCAACCAGTGAGAAAAACAAGCTGCCACGAGGAGAGACAACAGAGCTCAGTTCAACACCCACAGTGAGCAGCAGAGCCATTCATTTTGTTTTATATTGCATGCACGTGTGAAGTCACTTCATTTGCATCTGACTCTTTGGGACCCCATGGACTGTAGCCCACCAGGCTCCTCTGTCCAGGCAAGAATACTGGAGCGGGTTGCCATGTCCTCCTCCAAGGGATCTTCCCGACTCAGGGATTGAACCTGCGTCTCCTGCATTGGCAGGCGGGTTCTTTACTGCTGAGCCACATGGGAAGCCCCAAGTGTTTTTTTATTAGACAGTCTGTAAATCTGGGCCTGCCTTTTCCACATATACACTGTGTGGATGTCAGTCCTTAACCTCCCTAAGCCTCCATTTCTTCATCTGTAAAGTGATAATGTTGACACCCACCTCTGGGGTCTGCCGTGACAGGGTTGAAAAGGTAACACCGATTCCGGGTTCAGACCCAGTTCTGTCACTTTCTAGATGTATGGCCTGAGAAAGTCATGGGGTCTCCCTGAGTCTCAGTTTATTTGCAAATGTGAATAATAATAACAGCTGTCTTGGAGAGGTCGGGAGGACAAAATAAGATAATGAAAGTAAGGCTCTTGGAACAAAATAAGCACATGGTAGATAAACAAAGGAAATAAAGACAAAGCCAACTGATCACCACTCTCTCCCTTTACACCTTTTGGCATCTTACTTCCTCCCATTTTCTTGCCCTCCCTTGAGTCTCAGACACACAGACCCACATTCCAGCATATTCCATTCTCACTCTCAAATTTTCTGGAGCACCAACATGATGTCACCAGCCCAATATGCAAAACGAGGAATAAACTAAGGTCGCTTCAATGGAGTGACTTGAGTCACCCAGGAAGGGAGGCCAGTGACCTGCTCCCCAGACATGCCCTGGCTGCACATTCATTCCTCACCTGGCACTTGACTACTGAGCAGTTTTAGGAACTTCAAGAGAGATGTGTACCTTTTTCCCAGTGCGGTGACCATGGCCTCAAAGGAGCTGTCGTATCTCAGCAATGGGAGGCTGTGTCCTGAGAGTGTGGACTCGATGAACTCAGACAGCCCGAAGTACTTCTTGTTCTCGGGATACAAGTCCACGCCCTAAAACAGAGATGCACCTTGGTCAAGCCAACGACACATTTGTGGGAACCGTGGGTCACGTGGTTGGGGGCACAGGTGACCTGAACAGCATCTTGATCTAAACTGAGCTGACTCTGCAGTGCCCTGAGTGACCTTTTATAAACGTCTTTCCTCTGCAAACCCAGAGCACAGAGCACTCCATGCATAAAGGCCAGTGCCTCCCCATCACTCAAGATTTTTCCATTTAACTGACGCCAGTGCCTTGGCCAAGAAGAAAATCAACCTTGTTTTCTTTTCTTTTTTTTTAAGACACACAACTTTCTTTGTTAAAACTGCTTTTACAACAATTTTAACTGGCTTTAGGAATAGGCAAATAAATTATTTTTGCATTCAGCTGCTATTACATCAGCAGAAAGAAATGCATCTATCTAACCAATTTTACTCACACTGATATAAAATTCCTCACAGACTAACATCAGAGCTTATCAAACTTCAGAGAAGAGGGAAGTTGGGGAAGGATGCTAAAACCACAAAAATGAAAGTGAAAGTCTCTCAGTCACATCCAGCTCTTTGCGACCCCATGGACTATACAGTCCACGAAATTCTCCAGGCCAGAATACTGGAGTGGGCTGCCTTTCCCTTCTCCAGGGGATCTTCCCAACCCAGGGATCGAACCCAGGTCTCCAGCACTGCAGGAGAATTCTTTACCAGCTGAGCCACAAGGTAAGCCCAAGAATACTGGAGTGGGTAGCCAGCCTATCCCTTCTCCAGAGGATCTTCCCAACACAGGAATCAAACTGGGGTCTCCTGCATTATAGGTGGATTCTTTACCATGAACTATACCCTCAGGTAGCACAAGGGTTAAGCGTGAGGACCACGGAGTCAGCCGGACTGGGTCATATCCCAGTCTGGCTCCAGAGCTTTCTAGATGCGTGGCTTTAGGTAAGTGGCTTAACCCATCCCTTCTGCTTCATCTTCCCTATTTGTAAATCAGAAATCAATGTAGCATCTGCGTCTTATCCAAGTTCATGAGATAAAGCACTTTGAACATTGCCTGCCAGGCTCATGGTAAGCACTACATGAAAACACCTGCCGTCACCATGAATGTATATATATGTACAAATTTGGCTGTCAGGTGTTAATTGCAGCATGCAGGATCTTTCTTTGGGGCGCACAGACTCCCCAGTGGTGGCGCTCAGACTTGGTAGTTGCAGCGCGTGGGCTTAGTTGCCCTAGGGCATGTAGGATCTTAGTTCCCCAACCAGGGATCAAACTCTCGTCCCCTGCATTGCAAGGCAGATTCTTAACCACTGGACCACCAGGGAAGTTCCCAACTGCTGTCTCCACCGCTGATTCTGAGTCAGTTGGCTGCAAACCAAGCATCAGCGCCTTTAGAGGTTGCTCGGATGACTCCGAGATGCTTCGAAAAAGTCCAGAACTTGATGTCTACCGCTTGCTTGTATAATGAGGCAGAATCCAAACATCCAGAGTTTTCACATTAGAAGAATGACTGCTATCTTTTATTTTGATGAAAAAATGGCAGATGATAAGCTGAAATAAAACTCACCAGGGTTTGTGGATGTGTGTTCAGTTTGAGAAAGAAGATTTCGAAACTCACTGCTGAAGGAGGCAAGGATAGGAAAAATAGGAACACTTCTAGACAAACTTAGAGTCACCCCGTACGGAGCCCAAGTCCTCACATCCCTAGAAGCCTCGATGTCCAACACCAGGAGAGTGAGAACTTCAGCCACTCAGAGAGCTTCAGTCACCATAGAAACAACAAACCAAGTGCGCTACCCTACGAGCTCTTAGACGGGAAGCCAGGAAATGCACTGCAGGAGGTTTCTAAAGACCAAGAAGGGTTTAACTCTAACCCTGGGTAGAATCAACGAACCAAGGAGTTGGAACCTACTGACCCCCAACTGGGCACATCAGTCCAATCTTTACTGAACAGAACCTCTCCCAGCCCAAGGTCACTGGTGCAGCGGGCCCAGCCGCCCGGGCACTCACGTCACTGTAGGAGGCCGGCCAGTGGATCTCGTTGTAGGGGCTGACGAGGGTGTGCTGCGTTTGCAGCGCATAGGGGAAGGAGGTCACGTGGAGCGTCACGATGTTGGGGGCCTCCTTCACCTCCTTGCAGTTGAGCAATCTGTCCACCAGCCCCACAGACGGGTCACTTTGGGAGTACAGGTTATGAACAGCGCTACTGAGGGAGGAAAAGGGGGAGAAGAAATGGTAAGTGGAACGACCAGCGTTGTCCTGTCACCTGACCAAGATCGAACATTTGGATCAATTGATAATGAGCCCCCCAGTGCTGCCAACAACCGAAGGTTAGAACTCTGCCCTTGACTAGGAAAATGAAATTTTAAAGAAAGATCCCAGTGGGATTTCCAGGCAGTACAGTAGTTACAACTCCTCGCTTTCAAGTCCAAGGGCGTGGGTTTGATCCCTGGTTAGGGAACTAAGGTCTTGCAAGCTATAGGGTGTGGCCAAAAAATAAAAGAAAAAAAATCTGAGTGCACTTCAGGTGCCTGTCAGGGACTCCCCAATCATGACCTATTAAAAGCCTGGCTGGGGGGACAGTGTTTACAGAGGCTCACTTGCACAATACCCGGTCCACCTGCTTCTCTAGCACAGGGACGCTCACCCAGTTGTCAACGAGTCGCCTTTTCTCTCTTGGTCCAACCTGACTGTACACTCATCTCCTTAAGTTCTTTTCTCTAAAGTCCTGTGACCTTGAATTGATCCAAAGAGGACCTAAAATGGTAGATTCTCTACCAAATGTTACAGCATAGGACCAGCAATAGGAAGCACTTTGGACAGAGACAGAGGAGACAGTCACCTCTTAGCCTTCCTCTGTGGGACAGGGGCCCCGAGTGTTGTCTTCTGTAAATTGAGGGGAATGGGAAAAAAAAATCAGTGCCTCACCTCTTGGGTGGCAAGTTGCCACTTGGAAAAACCTAGCCACCAAAGGAAAATGGACAATATAGCTTTTTATATAACTCAGAATGTTCAAATTCGCCCGGTGCTAGATTGGACACCCTTTACCTGGGTGAACTTTAAGGCTCTGGCCAGCCCTGCGCTTCTGTACCCACTGTAAATTAGAGCCTTCCTCCGAGGTCCGACCCATCATCTTCCCTCCCTCCTCATCCAGGTCAGGGGCGGTGTCTAAACATACAACCCCAGTCTCATGGAAACGCCCAGGAACCCTGCCAAACTCCAAGCTTGAGACCATCTGAAATTCATCCAGATTTACGTTCATTTGAGCCGAGTAAGTGCAATCACCCTGGGAAGGGCAGTAGCTGTGACCCACATGATCCAGAGCTATGAGGCTCTGTCTGGAAGGGGTTGGGTAGAGCTCCTCCCATCCGGGTCCCTTTCTGGCACCAGTGCAGTACCCACTGTTCTGCCCCTGCCACCCTTCTCCCCCTAACCCAGCCTGCAATGTTGAGCAAGATGCCCACCTTCTCCACTTTCCATAATGATCCCTTTTAGAGGCCTTTTAGGGCTTCCCTCATAGCTCAGCTGGTAAAGAATCTGTCTGCAATGCAGGAGACCCAGGTTCAATCCCTGGGTCGGGAAGATCCCCTGGAGAAAGAAATGGCATCCCATTCCAGTATTCTTGCCTAGAGAATCCCATAGACAAGAGAAGCCTGGCAGGCTACAGTCAACGGGGTTGCAAACGTCAGACACAACTTAGCAACTAAACCACCACCAGAGGCCACCTGAGATGACCCCTCAGCTAATTTTTGGCCCTACAGTCTGAAACAGTCCCACAGCACCTGCCTACAAATGCCAAGCCCCCAAAATCAGTCATCTTTTTAACACTTAAACACCCACTGTCGCAAATATCCATATGTTGTTGTGCATGCACGCTCAGTCGCTAAGTCATGTCTGACTCTTTGCAACCCCATGGACTGTAGTCCACCAGGTTCCTCTGTCCATGGGATTTCCCAAGCAAAAATACTGGAGTGGATTGCCATTTCCTTCTCCAAGAGATGTTCCCGATCCAGGGATCAAACCCGCATTTCCTGCATCGCCAGGCGGATTCTTTACCACTGTGCCACCCATATGATCTACAGGGAAACCCATATGATCCACACAACTTCATTCAAATAAGGGAAATGCCAGCCCTCCCCTGTGCCACAGCCAGTCTAACCTCACGAGATCCCAGTGGGCGTGGTCGTGGATGAGGACGAAGAGTGTGTGCGGATTCTGAAAGGAGTTTTGCAGGAAGGACTTGAACTTCGTCTGCGCTTCGGCATCAAGCTTCAGAACATACTGCTCCACCCTCTGCCTGGTCACGTGCTCCTTTTCCAAGCCCAGCTCCAGCAAAACCCCTGCAACACAGTGAAAATACATCAGTAGCTCCAATCATGGCTGTGAGGTGTTTGAGTCATCAACAGACCCTTGAGCAGGATCTCCCATGTGGCAGGCTTCAAGCTGGGCCCAGAGGCTACAGGGATGGAGGAGTTATGCATGAGTCAGGAGGCCAGATACCAGAATATAGTTCACTGACTTGAGTGGAACAGTGGGAATATTCTAGTGACACCTTGCCTTTAACAGTTTATAAAATCATGGACAAGTGGCTTCCTCTGGGCAGCAGCTTCATGAGCTATGAACTGGGGGCATTAATACTGCCCCCTCTGCTTCAGAAGCAAAGATGATGTTAGAATCCAAATCTGAATGTAGGTACATCAGAGCTTCCGCACCCAGACAGACATCAGACACGCCCTGAAAGGCCATGCCGTGTGAAGTTGCTTCACTAATGTCTGACTCTTTGTGACCCCACAGACTGTAGTGTGCCAGGCTCCTCTGTCCATGGGATTCTCCAGGCAAGAATACTGGAGTGGGTTGCCATGCCCTTCTCCAGGGGATCTTCCCGACCCAGAGATAGAACCCATGTCTCCTGTGGCTCCTACATTGCAGGTGGCTTCTTTACTGCTGAGCCACCAAGGAAACCCCAAAAGGGCCCATACCTGAATGCCAGACATGGAAGAGGGTCTGCTGGTAAGTCACTTCTGAGGGCGGAATACAAATCAGAAAGTCCACCTTCTCAAAGGATCCCAAGTCCAGATTCTGGGTGCTGGAATCGGCGATTGAACACACGTGGGAGAGGAGCTTCTGGGCCACAGCCAGCTGGAAGGGCCGGATGCGGTGGGGCTCCAGATGGTAACCTGGAACCAGAGCCCCCGTCAGGATGAGGTGCACCGGGAACAGACTGCTACAGCCCTGGGCTCTGCAGGGGACTCAAGCAAGGGCCCCATCCGGCTCACACAGGGATGAGGGGACGGGAAAAGACCAGCATTCACTGAGTGCCTGCTCTGGGCTATGCACCATGCTGGTCATGTCACACCCTATTCCTGATTTAAAAATTAAAAGATGAACAGCACTCGGGGATCTCAGGGGCTGAGACCTACTCCACCTGGAGGGGACAAGGACAGGATCCCAGGGAAGCTGATGCTGAGACTGGACTTCTGAAGAGGCTGCAGGTTCTCAGGAAGAGGAGGAGACCGGAAGAGCCCCTCAGGAACACAGCATGAATAAAACATTCCAACAGTGCATTGATAAACTAGAAATCAACTTCAGAGAAAGGAAAGTGTACAGATGTACATTTCAGGGTAAAATAAGACTGTTCTCATTAAAGACTAAAATGAAAGTTAGGTCTACTTTGATGTTAGGAAAACACCTTGCCCACTGGGTGTGCCTCGAACTGTGCTTTCTTGCAAACCGTGGTGGCCCCAGGACGCTGCCCCACCAGCCCGGAGCTTGACCACCGCTCCCCAGCATCACTCACTTGTGCACACAGGTGCCCCGCTGACATCCAGGGACGCTGACTTGGTGACAGAGGAGGCAGTAAGTGAAGAAGAAACAAGGCCTTGATTTTCCTGATGGAATTTGTCCAGCAAAATGTCAATGTCGCCTTCTGCCCCCAAACAGAGAGAACATCAGAAATGGGTTTTCCATCTCAGGGAAACTCAGCACCAAGGGAACAACCTCTATGTGTTAGGCACTGTCCTAAGCCTGGGGCACCAGAGATAGGGTGGCCCATCCCGTGAAAGAGTCCACGGCCTAGGAAGGCAGATGTCCTCAGGAAAATGACATTATGACCCAGTGGGTTTTAGGGTAGGAGGCCAGAGGTCAGGAGGTAGGGGTCTGAGCCCATCCTGGAGAAAGAGGGGCCAGCAAAGGTTTCTGGGAGGAAATGGGGTGACTCTTGAAGGGCAAGTAGCCAGGAAAAGAAGGGAGATGGGCACTCAAAGCTTGGAACACACGGAATGAGGCACAGAGAATACACTTCTCCAACAGGAGGCTTTAAGCAACTGGAAGGGGGAGGCAGGAGGGTGATGGACAGAGCCCTGGAGGTGGAAAGGACCATGCACGAGGCGCTCGTGTGCCCCCAAAGGACAGACACCACACAGCCAGAGCAGGAATCGGCTAGCCAGAGACCCCGCACCATGGAAGGGCCACCGCACCTGCAAATCCAGGCCAGCCTCGGCAGCTCACGGGGATGGGCTCTGAGACGGCCCTTCCCTCATATCTGTGTATTTCTGCCTCATCAGTGTATGGTGACTTGCACCTGTCCGACTACAAGCGTACCTGGACACAGGGTGCTAAAAAAGGCCCCTAGAGAGTCCACTTTCCCAGTAACCAGCTCATAATTGACTTCTTTCTGGTACTCGGCTGGGGTGAGGAGGCTCTCAGAAAGAATCCGGGCTTGGTATTTTCCTGGAAAACAAACGACAGCTTTAATGGGGCCCTCTGCTTAAAATTAGTGCAGGAGCTCTTCAATGGCAGAGTCTGTGCCTGCATCCGTTTCTCCCTCCATCCTCCAAGCCCAGCACCACACCTGACTAAGAGCAGGGCTTCTTGCTGCTGGTGAAATGAATGAATGGTACACATGCCCCAGAGCCCAGTTTGGAACCTGACTCTCTCCCCCACTTAACCAGCTGTGTAACCCAGGCCGACCCAGCTTCCTCATCTGGAATTCATGGCTGGCAGCTCTATCAACTTCGCAGGACTATCATGAGGACGAAACAGGGCAAGGTTTATGAAATGTGCAGCCCAATGCCTGACGCACCAGAGGCTCCAGTACTGAACGTAAATCAACGTAAAGAATTTATTAAAAAAAAAACACAGAAGGCATTCAGGATGAAGGAATGATAAGAGATAACGAGGACCCGGCAGAGGGACAATGTGAAATCAGCCCCTCATCTGTGATCCTTCACACCTCCCCCTTCCTCCGGGGACATTTCGCATCCCCACCCAGTGTCTGCCTCTCCACCAGCACATGGGCTCCAAAAAAGCAGGACATCTCTCCTGTATCCCCAGCCCCCAGGACAGTGGCTGCACATAGCAGGGCTTCAATAAGTGTTTTTATAGTTAATTAGCTGACAGCCTCATTAACCCACACAACCCAGTAAGGTCATTATTTTTTCTCTCCATTATGTAGTTGAAGATGCTGAGGACTGGAGTCACTGATCACAGGTGTGAAGGGGTTTCTGTGCATCTATACAGACCCCAAACTTGCCCCCAGTCTCTCAGAGGAACCAGAACTGCAGCACCTTTCATTTCAGGAGGAATGGAATTTTCCAGAATCGTGCTATTCAGGGCACACCAGGGGCTTTGAGAGTTAACTGCAGTTACTAACCAGCGCTGATGCAAACCCCAGGCCCCCGAGGGGCCAACAGCCAGGTGGTGGGAGGTTTTCTGGGGGTCACCAGAAGCATGCCAGCGGAGGGCCCAGCCTCACCGGTGACTGCGATGCAGGAGTCAATGGCGGCGCTCCGGCAGGCGCAGATGATCACCACGTAGTTGGTCTTGGCCAGCTTGCCCTCGATCAGCAGCCGGAACATCTCGGAGAGGCCCTCGGCCAGAGAGTAGGTGCACTCGATGATGTGCACGCTGTCGTTGCAGGAGCTGGCAGCCAAGCCGGCCAGCCAGGGCAGCTGCGCGGAGGTCACGGGTGCCACGGCGCCCTGCACGGGTGGGAAGGGCTGGGGCGGCGCCTGCTGGTACTGCCGGATCTCCGTCAGATGCGACTCGCGCCACGAGCGCAGGAAGATCTGCTCCAGGTCCTCCATCAGGGGCACCTGGTCCGCCGCTGGCAACGACAAGGCGGGTGGGAGGGGCTTTAGCACCTGCCCCGCCCACACCGCGGGGCAGTGCTGGGGAGACGCGTGGTACCCCAATGTCCACCTGATACAATCTGAATAATCCACATCCAAAATAGAGGGAGGCTGCAAACGCGGCCCTCATCTCATCTGCCTAAAAGAACCACTATTTTTGAGTGCTTCTCAGCCTTTTTCCCCCCACGTGCTGGAATTTTTTGTTGTTGTGCAGTTGCTCAGTTGTGTCTGACTCTTTGTGACCCCTTGGCCTGCAGTACACCAGGCTTCCCTGTCCTTCACTATCTCCAGGAGCCTGCTCAAACTCATGTCCAATGAGGCAGTGATGCCATCCAACCATCTCATCCTATGTCGACCCCTTTTCCTCCTGCCCTCATCTTTGCCAGCATCAGAGTCTTAAATCACTATGAACTGAACTGAAAGTCATTCAGTCGTGTCTGACTCTCTGCGACCCCATGGACTGTAGCCCGCCAGGCTCCTCTGTCCACGGAATTCTCCAGGCAAGAATACTGGAGTGGGTTGCCATGCCCTTCTCCAGGGGATCTTCCCCACCCAGGGATCGAACCTGGGTCTCCCACTTTGTGGGCACATTCTTTCCCATCTGAGCTACCAGGGAAGCCCTTTTAATCACTACAGTGGGTTTAAATCACTGTTAATGATTGTGGGGAAATCACTTCAGGATGTATCCGCCTCCTTACCATCATGCCAGCATCAAACCACAATCATGATGTTTACAGCTTTCACACACAGCACTGCTACCAGCCGCTTGATGTCCCATGACTTGGAGGCGCCATCACAGACTTAGCAACACTGATCTATCATTGACCCTTGCATTGCTTCTGAGTAAGCACCTTCAAAAATATGTCTGCAGGACACAGCTTTATGTAAAGGACATAACTTCCTGAGCCTAAATGGACCTACAGAGCTAACTGGCAACACATTATCAGACTGGCTGCAGAGGGTCTAAATGTGACAACTTACCATGACATTAACAAACCACAACAACAAGGCTTCTACTGCACCCCTAGTTCTATTGGATACCACCATTTGGGTTCTTATCATCAACTGAATTGAGAAAAACTCCATTTGTTTGATTTTTTTAACTTTGTACTTCTTTGACAACTAGCGAGACTGAGTACTTTCAACATTTTTCCCTATAACTATTTTCTGGTTTACACGTCAGAACTTTACATTTGGGTGAGCCAGTGGAAAGAGAGCCACAGTTTGATTTAGAAAACGTGTCCCCATCCAGCTACACCCAGCACCAGCTGTGGAGCCTTGAGCTATCTTAGGATACAGCTTTCTGATCTGAAAAAATAGGGATCACACCACTTCCTCATGGGGCTGTGCCAAAACTGGATTAGATAAGCTGTTGTATCTCCTGTCTTTTTAAAGTCTTTCCCTGGAGCCCACAGCCCCTTCCAGAACCACCACCACCCATTAAAGCAACCGCAAGAACTGCCCGCACTCACCACGCTTGTCTCCTCGCCTCCATCCCCTCTGACCATTCCAGTGTGGGTTTTGTCCCCACTCTCCTCATATCTCCACCCACCCGGGTTGACAGTGGTTTCCACATGCCCCAACCCAACGGTCAATCATCAGCCAGCCCTCAATTCTCGGCCATTAATGAAATGAAGTCAGATCATATATAAAACTGAAAGTCACTCAGTCGTGTCTGACTCTTTGCGACCCCATGGACTATAGCCCGCCAGGCTATTTGGAATTTCCCAGGGAAAAATACTGGAGTTGGTTGCCATTCCCTTCTCCAGTGGACCTACCCAAACCAAGGATTGAACCCGGGTCTCCTCCACTGCAGGCAGATTCTTTACCCATCTGAGCCACCAGGGAAGCCCAGATCCTATCTGTCCCCTGCCTGAAAGCATTCCAGTGCTGCTTTGGACTGAATTGTGTCCCCCTCCATTCATACATTGAAGTGTTAACCCCCAATGTGACTATATTTAGCGAGAGGGCCTTTATAGAAGTAGCTAAGGTTAAGTGGGTTCTTAAGGGTGGGGTCCTAGGCCAGTAGGATGGGTGTCCCTATAAGAAAAGGAAGCAACTTTGGAGGTCACCCTCTGTCCCCACACACATGCATGAAGGAAGGCCATGGGAGGACACAGCTATCCGCAAGCCAGGAAGAGAGGGCCTCCCCAGAACCCCACCATGGGGCCACTCTGACCTTGGACTTCCAGCCTCCAGAACTATGAGAAGATAAAACCTCTGTGGCTTAAGCACAGTCTGTGGTATTTTGCTACGGCAGCCTGAGCAAATAAACACAAGTTGTTCTCACCGTGTCTGACATACAGACTTTTGACCTTAGCCTGAGGCCCTGTCGGCTCTCTGACAACACCCTCACTCTCAGGTTCTCACTGGGAGGCCTCCATGGCTCCTGCGGACCTGGGGCACCACGCTCCCACCCGCCCCTAGGCCCTTGCCCACCCCCCCGACTCTGCTTCCCTGAGATCTTCACAAGCCTGGCTCCCCTTCATCACTCAGGTCTCGACTCAGAGACACCTTTCCCGATGACCTGAATCAGCCCACAACCACCCACCCCACTCCCACTGCTTCTTTTCCTCTTGTTTACTGTATCTCTCTCCTACAGAATCCTTGAGGGCAGAGCCTTTGTGGTATTCCTGCTGTATCTCTGCACCTAGAATGGCAGGGAAATCACTTTTGAAAAATATATATATATATGGTTGCATCGGGTCTTCGTTGTGACACGTGGGGTCTTAGTTCCCCAACCCACGTCCTCTGCGTTCCAAGGCAGATTCTTAACCACTGGATCACCAGGCAAGTCCCAGGAAGTCGTATTTGAATTCTCACTGCCATCCCAGCCCCTCAGGTGATGACCATTGCAGTGACCTGATGACAGAGGCCGTCTTCAGAAGGGCTCTGAGTGAGGGTCCGTGATCAGGCCATGTGCACGTCCCTCCTTCAGTGATTATTCCACCAGTGGTCCCCACAAAATGGGAGGGGACTCACCCAGCTGGACGAGATAGTAGACGGTCAGCAGGAGCTGCATCTCCTCCGAGATGGGCTGAATGGTGGAGGCCCCGTACTGCTCGTAGGCTCTGGAGATGGACTGCGAGTTCTGGTAGCACGTGTATAGCAGGGGGCTCACGACCACGTCGTTCAGGTTGCCGCAGAGGTAGGGGAAGTTCCCGTGGCCTGGGGGCAGGGGCACAGCATGGCTTGGCAACTGGCCTCAGGCACAGTGCATGGTCCCCACATGTGCACGCGTGCATGCTCAGTCGTATCCGACTCTTGGTGACCCCATGGACCATAGCTCGCCAGGCTCCTCTGTCCATGGGATTCTCCAGGCAAGAATACTGGAAGGGGTTGCCCTGCCCTCCTCCAGGGGATCTTCCCCACCCAGGGATCGAACCTGCATCTCCTGTGCCTCCTGCATTGCAGGCAGATTCTTTACCACTGAGCCAGCAGGGAAGCCTGGGGGTCTCGGCATGAAAGGGAGTGAAAACATGCAGGCCAGCTGCACTTAAGGCAACTCAAGCTCCTTTGTGGGGAAATCTTGAACTCTCAGCCTGTGATGGTTTGTACACCTGCTCTCATAACTGACAGGGGCTGTAGCTTATTCATTTGCTTATTTATGAATTTATGCTTATTATTTATGCTTATTATTATATGCTTATTATTTGCTTATAAATGAGTTTGCTTATTCATTTGAAAGTCTCCATCTTTTTGGCACCAGCGATCAGTTTCATGGAAGGCAGTTTTTCCACAGACCCAGGGTAGGGGTGGGATTATGGTCTGGGGATGATTCAAGAACATTACATTTACTGTGCACTTTATTTTTATTATTATTATATCAGCTCCACCTCCAATCATTGGGCATTAGATCCCGGACATTGAAGACCCCAGATTTAGTCCAATTTCTTATGTTACAGCTGAGTATACTAAGGTCCAGAGAGAATTACTAAAGCTGCTCGGCCATCACCCATGCCTCCCAGCCTCCCAGCCCCCCAGGACTCCTCGATGAGCTGAGTTAGGAAAATAAACCACTGTACAGATCAGAGACTCCAAACATTGACAGAACTTGACAAATGCTTCAGCAAATGGTACAAGATTAATTCTGACGGCAGCCCTCAGAGGCAGGACAGCCCAGGCCAGATCTATTTATTAACTAGGTTACCCCCAGCAAGAAGCTTCACTTCCTCAAGCCTCGGTCTCTGCATGTGTAAAATGAGGTGAAGATATCAAACCCTTGTGTGGTTGCTGAGATGATTAAATGTGGTAAGAGCCTGCAGGGTACCGTGTACTCAGATGGCCTCCGTTTATTCACCAGACACACACTGAGTAGACACCTGCTGTGTGCAGGCACCACGCTCAGCTCCGGGGAAATCTAGACTGGGACACAGTTCACAGCCTCAAGAAAATTGCTTACCAAACCTGAGGGTGCGCTGGGGTCCCCTGAAAGGCTTCCTAAAACACAGACTGCCAGACCCCACCACAGAGCCTCTGATTCCAACTGGGGCCTGGTTCTGATTCTGAGATGGGTGGGCCTGGGAGTTCACATCTTTATTGAGCTCCTGGGTGATGCTGTTTTTGCTGGTCCAGGAACCACAATTTGGGGAGCACTGCTCACAAACCTTCTGGTTTATCAGAGGCAACAGAAAGAATTACTCTTAGGGGAAGGATGTGACATTTGTCATAAAAAAGGCACAAAGATGCTACAGCGGGGCCCAGATAAAAGGGTTAGAACAAACGAACAAGCAAATGGTCATCACGGAACAGGGCCATCTCAAGGAAAACAGTGATGGGCTCTGAAACTTCTGGCATCTGATCAGGGGCCACCCCAGTGATCGGTCTGCTTGGTTGTCTCATTGCCCTGGAAACGGCTTTAGAAGTTTTCCCAGGAGGACAACTTGGAGTGGAGTCAGACTGGGATGATGTGTCATGTTGTCTGTTTCTCATGTATTCCCTGGGCTCCCCAACCTTCCGCCCCCGGTCCATTGCTGTACTTGCCTTTAAAGATCACTGGCTTGGCCTTGCATATCTTCAACAAGTTATCGGGAACGGACACTGGTTCTCCGGAGGCCACAACAGGAAAGGTGACTGAAGCTGGTCCCACCAAGCCGACCTGGGGCATGCAGGTCACACCTGCGCTTTCTAGGGACACGCCGAGAGCGTGAAGAGGATACGTCAGACAGGGCATCCACCTCCGGCAGACCTGACATCAGGCCAGTCAACGCACCTGCTACAACTCGACCTTCTCTGCACCTCCAGGAGCACCCAAGTCTGGGAACCACAGGTTCCTGAGTCAAAAGATCTTAAAGGTCACTGGGTCCCCCTTCCCCACCGAACAACCCAGTTTACTCTTCTTCAATGTCCCTGCCAAGTGACAAGCAAGCCTTTTAGAAAAAAATTCCTCTAAGATCAGGGAACTCAATACTGCCCAGGAATCCTGGGCTTTGTGAAGCAAGTCTAATACATGAGAAAGAGACTCTTTCGTTATACTCAAGTGTGCCTCCCTAGAACTTTCTCACCCATACATATGAAAGCATGTGTGTACACACACACATATGCACACACGAACATGCATGTGCTCATACACACACACTCACACACACACATTCACACACACACACACCCCACCAGTTCCCAAGCCTTGCATCTGGGGCTGGCTCCATCACTTACCATACTTGGCTCTGGTCCCTGCTCCCTGGGGGTAGCCACCATCCGAAGCTGATGGAGATTCTGGAGACCAGCCTTTGTGGCGTTTTTTGGGGGGGCCGGAGTTTGATAAGATACCTAGACAACGTTCAGAGTGTGAATTAGGCTATCACCAAAGACATGCTTCATCAAAATGTTCCCCTGAGCTGGAGAACACTTGTTATTTTTTTTAAAGCACAGCTTTACAATGCATTTTAGCATCTAGTGCATTTTAGCTTCCCTGGTGGCTCACATGGGAAAGAATCTGCTTGTGATGCAAAAGAGCCCGTTTGATCCGGGTTTGGAAGATCCTCTGGAGGAGGACACAGCAACCCACTCCTGTATTCTTGCCCGGAGAATCCCATGGACAGAGGAGCCTGGTGGGCTACAGTCCATGGGGTTGCAAAGACTCGGACATGACTGAGCAACTAACCAACAGTTTAGAGGAAGTATCTAGGCTTAAAGAACTATCCTGTTGACCTCTATAAATGTTTCATTCCAAAGCTGTGTCAGTGTCTAAGCTTTAGCTCTCTGAGCCTTACCTCCTTCATCATTACAATGGGATCATAAAACCTACTCTGAAAGGTGACTTCATCAAGACTAAAGAGAATATACGTAAGGCACAAAATTTGGGGCCAATAAATGGTAGCCACCAAGTCCAGATCCTCCCTTCTCCAGGGGATCTTCCCAATCCAGGGATTGAACCCAGGTCTCTCACACTGCAGGTGGGTTCTTCACCAACTGAGCCACCAGGGAAGCCCAAGAATACTGGAGTGGGTAGCCTGTCCCTTCTCCAGTGGATCTTCCCGACCCAGCAATCGAACCCAGGTCTCCCACACTGCAGGCAGATTCTTTATGTCTGAACTACACGGAAGTCCATCATCGTCTCCACATTCAAGCAAATTAATACTTGTTTCTGCAGACAAGCCCCAGCGGCAGTCAACCCTCCACCACAGTTTCACCACTCGGGGGCAGTACCGATCCACCTGTGCACCTCTCCCCAGCCCAGCCCTGAAAGCTAATTTCAGGCTAAAAAAATCCAGGGGAACAGAAGCTGGTACCCACTGCCACTAATGAGTCATCCTGCCCACGCCAGAACAGCGTGAGCGTGACTCATGCTCTGTTCTTGGATTCTTCAAAATACCAAGAACTGGTTACCACATTTTTGGGGACCAATCTGACACAAAATTTCCCTTACCTTTAGCGCTTTATGTTCAACCATGATGCGTTATATAAAGTCTAAACTTTAAAACACTCTATTTCTGGATGCAACCCTCTCCCAAGGAAATCAGGACCCCAGCATGTCCACACACCTCCCGATGACCAACCCCACCCCCCATCCCCGCCCCAAGCTCCTGGTGATTCTAAACCACAACCAGGGTTGAGAACCACTGGTTTAGAGCAGTGTTTCTCCAAATCTAGCCAGAGACAAAGCTGGACAGAACCAGGAGGAGCTTGTTCCAAGCGTCTGCTCCTGGGCACACCTCAACCTACAGAAGAAGATCTCCAGAAATGATAGGAAACACTTAGCCACAAGCACCCCTGCTTGTGCTTAGACGTGCTGCAGTTTGAGAATTATTGCTTCCGAGTCTCTTAAAAATAACCCAAAGTTATTTTCACCTCTTCTTTAGACCGACTGAAAATGAATGAAACGAAGTGAGTAAAACATTTAAAGACATGAAGTTCTTTGCTTGCAAAGAGCTTTCCCACAGGTGGGCTCCTCTGACCCCCGCAACCTCTGCGGCAGCTTCTGTCACCTTGATGTCATTTAGAACCATATCTTCGTTTCCCCACACATCTGTCCTCAAGAGCGGGGAAGAGCTCCCACACAGAAGGAGATGCCGGCTCCTCTAAAAGCCACGTTAAACTACCAGAGGAGGAAGGGCTATGGGATGGGGCCTCAGTATAAAGGCAGAAGGTCTGCAGGTGTTTTCTTCCTTTGGGGTGCTAACTGCCTCTACACGGACCCTAAGCTCCTTATGCGTGCGTGCTAAGTCACTTCTGTTGTGTCTGACGTTACAGCCCTGTAGCCCGCCAGGCTCCTCTGTCCATGGGGATTCTCCAGGTAAGAATACTGGAGTGGGTTGCCATGCCCTCCTCCAGAGGATCTTCCCCAAAGCTTTCCCAAAACGATGTCACCAGGAGCTGCCCCTGTGGACCAACCATTTCTGGCCATGTGTCCTGGTGCTGGGAAGGGGGACCCTATTTGGCATTTGGAGAGAGACAAGCCTTCAACTGTAGCCCACTCCCTGCAGGCACTGCAACACCCACACCCCAAGCTGAGACTATGCAGAAAGGAACTCTGCACATTTCCTACCTCCCCCGCCCTGCCCCGCCCCCACCCCATCCCGTCCCGTGCGGGGCAGCATTTCCGCTGAGAACCACTGAGCCCCCAGATCCTTGTCACACACTCCGTGTAGCTTCAGAAGCGGTTTCTTGAAACAGACGCCACCCTGCCCAGAGCAGGCCTCAGGCATGGGACTCCGAGGCTCCAGCTGTGCCCTTAATGGTGCAAGCCCCCTGTCTCTACCAGCACCCATTGCATCCTCCAGGCCAGGCTCCACGCAGTAACTGGGCTCCCAGGACACATGACAATGACTGTTCCTGGGAACGTCACCAGCCCGGAGGGCGACAGATCACCACTCATAATGGGCTCCCACTTCGTCCTGGCACACACCCATCACCCAGATTGGGGCAGAAGCCACGTGCCTACCTACCCGCAGCACTGGAGGCTGGACACACTCCCAGAGACTCCCCCAGCACTGGAGGCTGGACACACTCCCAGAGACGCAGGAGGTGTCTGCTGATCCAGCCTGACTCATTCCAACTCCAGGAGGCTCAGGGGCCCTGGCGCGGTGGCTCCCGTGTCCCCCACCCGCCACCGCCTTGGCCCAGAGCAGAGCAAGCACCCCCCACCTCCTCAGAACAGGACAGTCAAGGTTACCTAAGGCCGAGGGGCGTGGCACTGCAGACAGGCGATTCTTCACCAGCGGCTGGTGCTTCGGGGAATCTTTGCCATTGAAAACAGCTGGACCCAGGGCAGCAGTTAGGGCGGAGTGATCGGGGGCTGGTCCTGAGAGCAGAGACAAAGAGGGGAGACCATGGGATGCTCTGGGAGCCCAGCAAGCAGGAAATGGCTCTCCCTCCGTTGAACAAATTAGCTTTCCACTGATGCGGCCCGTCAGGGGTCAGGACTCTTGACAGTGATTCTGTCCACCCCTAGCCTCCCGAGAAAGCAGACACACATGGACATGCACACACGTGCACACACAGGACACACGCTCCCACACATGCTCCACTGAGCACTCCTGGTGAGAGAAGGGCCCGTGGGGGCCCCAGGATTCCAGGAGCACCCCTGCACCTGCTCCACCTCCTCCCACCCTCTCGCTCACCCTCCCGGCTTCAGGATCACGTCAAATATGCTCAGGAAAGCAGTCGGATTTGCCGTCGCCCAGGGTCAGACTACATATAGGATCTGGGGCTCCCCAGGCCTCCGGAGGATTCTGGGGGCAATTGTGGGCTCTGCTCTAAGTCACCGACATGGGCCAGAATGGTGTGGAGGGTACTTCAGAGTCAGGAGGAGCACCAAACATCCCCTATGTCGAGGTGGCGGCTCTGAAGCCAGACGACCCCTGTCTGAGCCCCACGCTGCCTCGAACTCATGGTACAACCTTCCTAAACGTTACACCCCCTCCCTGTGCGTCCACCTTCCCATCTAGAGGGTGGGGGTAATATTAGAGCCACTGTGAGGACGACGGAGTTAACAGAAGGTTGCAAGCAGTAAGTATTTGCTATCACTGTCATCATGTTTAATTTTTATAATCACCCTGAAAATTAGACAGAAAAGATTCTCTCCAAGTGTACAGAGGAAACGGAGAGTCGCAGAGTTAAAATGAGCTGCCCCAAATCTCTCAGCGAGGAGGCGGCAGCGCTGGAAGGGGGACAGGGGGCCTCTGGGGGGAGTGCATTCCCCGCTCAGCCTTTTCGCTGTGGTTGCTGAACCACATGCAGCAGGGGCCCGGGGCCCCTCAGCAGAACCCCCTGGGCAGGAGGACCCCCAACCACCAACCCCCCTGCCAGAGCCCTTGCGAAGGAGGTTGCTGTCTACTTGCCATCAGCTGTCATGCTTATTAGGTGTGTTTTGCATGGTCGAGGCCAAGTTCACGAAGCAGAAATACCTGCTATCAAACCCTACTGCCCGTGATAGCCTAAGCAAGCATTTTCGCACCTCCGTTTTTCAGTTGGGGAAACTAAAACCAACTCCCAACACCTCCAGCGCTGTGCCACCGCCTCACCTGCCTGCGGGGCTCCCAGCGGGGCGCTCGGGGTTGTCCCGGGACCAGGCTCGCCGGGGAAGGGGGCCGGCGGCCCAGAGCTGTCCAGCGGCGGGAACAGAGAGCTGGAGCACGCACCCACGGACGCCTGCCGGCTTCTGAACTCTGCGGGGGAAGAGGCACTCGTGACAGGCAGCTCCTGCTCCTCCCCAACAGCGACCCATGACTTCCGAGGCCAGAACTCGGCCTGCGGGAGAGCCAGGCACCGAGATAAGCGCAAGGGTGCCAACACCTTCCCCATTGATGCTTTGGTGCAGCTGGGGCGGGGGAGGCTGGGGTGGGGGGGCATTCCCCAGGCTCGGTCTCTGGGGAAGCCACTTGAGGGACAGTCCTCTTGCCAGCAGCAGGAGCAGTGGTGACCATTTGGGAAGAAGGGAAAAACACATGATGCAAACAAGAGCTCCAAGTCCAGGGACAAACAGCATTACAGGAAAAACACATGATGCAAATGAAAGCTTCAAGTCCAAGGGACGAACAGCATTAGTCAAAGGTGAAGGAACAGCTGGCTTCCCTGGTGGCCCAGACGGAAAGAATCTGCCTTCAGTGTAGGAGACCCGGGCTCCATCCCTGGGTCTGAACAATCCCCTGGAGGAGGGCATGGCAACCCACTCCAGTATTCTTGCCTGGGGAATTTCACAGACAGAGGAGCCTGACAGACTGCAGTCCCTGGAGTCTCAAAGAGTCGGACACGACTGAGCAACTAACACAACAATAACAAAGGCAGAGCTAATACTTTCCTCCACCCTCTAAAATCACTCTCCGTTGGGAAGATTACCTCCCAGTGAGGTATTGAACCTGAGAGGGGCTTTGTCACAGCAAGTGATCAAGGACTCTTGGCTGGTCCCACAAGGGGAAGAACCACTTCCTCTTCGGGACCTACAAAATGACAGGCATGTATATGGTAGGAGCTCAAGAAATATTTATTGGGGGATGTGGCAACCCAGTCCAGTATTCTTGCCTGGAGAATCCCATGGAGAGAGGAGCCTGGTGGGCTACTGTCCATAGGGTCGCAAAGAGTCGGACATGACTGAGCAAATTTTTGCAAGCAAAAAAAGGGACAGGGTAGAGAGGAGTGATGGGAGGGGACAGGGGATGAATGCCTAGAACCAGCCCCTCCTGAAGCCCCTTTTGTCTACTCACAGAAGCTGGCTGGGATATTATTCCAGGTGACCAGAGAGCACCAACACAGACAAGTGAGGGACAACAGGCTGCCTCTCCTGGGCACCTCGCTGAGAACTCTTCTAGGACACGTCCCTCCACAGTTGGTTGATGGGAGAAGGGGCATCTCAGTGGGGTCTGGAAAATCCAGCCCCTCCCTCTGTCTCCAGAGCTGACTGCAGCCAGGAGGATACAGGGCGACAGAAGAGAAGGATGGAGGGAGGCCCTTCCTAAAGCTGGAGCCCGCTCTCTTCTGCCAGCCCCAGCCCCAGGAAGCTGATCTTTTCTGTTCGTGGTTGACAGGGCTGCGGGGCAGGGAGGCAGGCTCTCTGGACTGAGCTTTCTCTAAGTCGGGGCTTCTCAACTTCAGCACCATTGACAGTGGGCTGCACAATTCTCTGCGGAGGGCTGCCCCGGGCACAGCATCCTTGGCCTCCACCTATGAGATGCCAGGGGCTCCCTGCCGTCACAATGGTTAACAGTGTTTCCAGACATCGCCAAATATCCCTGGGGGAAAGAATCACCCCCGGGTGAGAATCTTGCCCCAGATACTTACAAGAAGACCCCACACCATGTGGCCCTGTGTCAGCGTTCAAAGCGCCCATACAATTAGACTGATACTATAAACTGGACGCCCAGAGGGCGACATCGCATTTTGATTTCATAGGGCTGACCTCTTGCCCACCACGTGCACTGCAGAGCAGTCTCAGCCCAGAGTCGGGCCAACAGGCCCCTGGCTGGCCTGGAGGTGCCCCCTTCACACGGCCCACCCCACAGAGCTTGCTCACCTGAGCCTTTCCAGCAAATGAGAGGCCCTTTGGTCAGAGCCCCCTGGGCGTTGCGGACCAGGTAGTACTTCAAGTGTTTCTGCTTCTTGGGCTGCGTGGTCAGCTTCAGGTTGATGTGATTGGAGAATTCCGTGAAGTAACAGAAGCCCTTCTTGCCACAGCCCACACAATTCCCAGAGAAACCTGGGGGAGCAAACAAACCATGATCATCCCCCCCGACACCCAAGACCCCCTCAAGTGAACCACCGTTCACTACACGTTCACGTCGTGAACCACCAACCAGACAGGTCCAGGAGGCAAAGGTCACTGTCAGCTCACGCGGGTCCAGGGGTCAAGATGACCTTGACACAAACAAAACACCTTAACCAAGGAGATGCTGGGTCATAGAGATGAGCCCAGGCAAGCATGGAAGACGGCACTGGCTTAGGGGCACATTTAAAGCCTGTGCCTCCTATGGAACAGGATAAGAACCATCCCATTCATCTGTCCACACTAACTGAGCACCTGCAATAATGTGGTGTGTCCCCATGGTCTTTGGGCTTCTCAGGTGGTGCTTGTGGTAAAGAAACCACCTGCCAATGCCAGAGACATGAGAGATGCAGGTTCGATCCCTGGGCCAGGAAGATCCCCTGGAGGAGGTCATGACAACCCACTCCAGTGTTCTTACCTGGAAAATCTCATGGATAGAGGAGCTTCATGGACTATAGTCCATAGGGTCACAAAAGAGTCAGACATGACTTAGTGAATAAACAATAAATGTTTATACTGTAGTCCAACACATGAATTGAGGAATTATGTGATGTTTGAGCATCACCAGCAGAAATAAAGTGACTATATTCTGTGTATGTAATATGCACACAAAGTGTTTCTAGTTGGTGGGGACGGAGGTGGAGGGAAGAGCTTTGATTAAAGTATAAGTAAGTACAAGCCTTAAGTACTTGAAATTATGTTTCCCAGGTGGTTCAGGGGTAACAAAACTGCCTGCCAAGGCAGGAGACACAGGTTCAACCCCTGGGTGGAGAAGATCCTCTGGAGAAGGAAATGGCAACCCACTCCATATTCTTGCCTGGAGAATCCTATGGACAGAGAAGCCTGGCGGGCTATAGCCCATAGCATCGCCAAGAGTCGGACACGACTCAAGTGACTTAGCACACACACCCCATGGTCTTCAGCGCCAGCCAATCACAGAATCTCAAAGCAATTAGACCACTGAGACTGCATACACTGAGAGCCCTCTTGAGAGTCCAAAATTCCCTCCAGGAATCAAGGAAGTAGACCCCACGAGTAGCAGAAATCAAGCGCTTCACCACAGGTGGCCAGGATCATGGCGAATGAAATCTGGGCCCAGCAGCTGTGGTGAAGCCTCTCATCTAGAAGTTGACTGCTTGTACCAGTTCCTGCTGCCCAAGGCCAAGGGAGCCTTTCTGGGAGACCACAGAGCGCAGCTCTGAGGCTCTGGGGAGGCTGCCTTCCAAAGGGGATAACAAAACCAGCTCTTATGAACTATTAAAATCCAGAGAACATGCTTAAAAGACTTATACAAACCATGAAGTCCATTTAGACTGGACTCAATAGAACTGTTGGTTAATACAAGAAAAACGTGATGGTTTAGCTTTTGTACCTGGTAGACTGTTCTGCTTTAAGCTCACTGTCTCGCAAAGGCCTTCCCTATGACCTTGCCTTGCTCACTGGTACGTCTGGTTTCTATGCAACCAAGTCCTTTGGCAGGAGAGACCCTGAAGCTGAGACTAATTTGTTTTATCTTATCCTCTAGCTGACAAGTTTACAAAGGGCATCTTGATATAGGCCAGGAGGGCCAAAGGGTTTTGTGCATAAGCTCTGCTTTTAAAAGGGATAGTCCTGAGGCCTCTGGCTACTACTGTCCAAAATAACAGCAGTTAGTAAAGGTTCAAAACATTTCCCCATAGAGAAAGAAGATGTCTATATTACAGAAATATGACGGACTTCATTTTCTCGGGCTCCAAAACTGTCCGCAGAGGCGGACAGTGACTGCAGCTATGAAATTAAAAGACACTTGCTCCTGGAAGAAAAGCTAGACAAACCCAGACACCATATTAAAAAGCAGAGACATCACTTTGCTGACAAAGGTCTGAATAGTCAAAGCTATGGTTTTTCCAGTAGTCATGTACGGATGTGAAAGTTGGACCACAAACAAGGTTGAGAGCTGAAGAATTGATGCTTTCGAATTGTGGTGTTGGAGAAGACTCTTGAGGGCTCCTTGGATTGCAAGGAGATCCAACCAGTCCATCCTAAAGGAAATCAACCCTGAATATTCATTAGAAGGACTGATGCTGAAGCTGAAGCTCCAATCCTTAGGCCACCTGATGCGAAGAGCCAACTCACTGGAAAAGACCCTGATGCTAGGAAAGATTGAAGGTGAAAGCAGAAGGGGGTGTCAGAGATGAGATGGTTAGATAGCATCACCGACTCAATGGTCATGAATCTGAGCAAACTCTGGGAGATAGTGAAGGACAGGGGAGCCTGGCATGGTGTAGTCCATGCAGTCACAAAGAGTCAGACATGACTTAGAACCAAACAACAAATATTACAGAAACCTGGATTTTCTGCTCTATTGTAAGCAAATTTAATATTCCTTAAAAGGCATTTAAAAATAAGGACAAATCTCTTGGTCTAAGAAGGCAGGCACAGGTTAGTTTTTCCTTCCAGACACCTATCCCCTCTGTACTGAATAGATTCAGTTCAGTTCAGTTCAGTCGCTCAGTCGTATCCGACTCTTTGTGACCCCATGGACTGCAGCACGCCAAGCCTCCCTGTCCATCACCAACTCCCAGAGTTTACTCAAACTCAGGTCCATTGAGTCAGTGATGCCATCCAACCATCTCATCCTCTGTCGTCCCCTTCTCCTCCTGCCTTCAATCTTTCCAGGATCAGGGTCTTTTCAAATGAGTCAGGTCTTCGCATCAGGTGGCCAAAGGATTGGAGTTTCAGCTTCAGCATTAGTCCTTCCAATGAACACTCAGGACTGAATCCCTCCTGAATAGATTAAGGTACCAAAAAAAATACCAACATGGTGCTCTAAGTTTACTTGTTGTTAGAGGGACATGAAGGAAACTGACATGCAGAGAAAACCAACAGTGTTCTTGCCATTCACTCTCGCCCAGACGGAGCACCCAGCTTAACTGAGGCAACCACCAGTTGGTCAGGACAGCTAAACCTTCCTTAGGGAAACCTGAGAGCCAGAGGGGCTAAGTGGTTGTCCAGAGTAGATCCAGAGAGTGATGCATTCGATTCTAGTGTGAGAACGTAGTGTGGATGCACAAGCATGCCCTCCAGGGCTGCCCCCAATGCCTACCACCCCCATCTCCTGCTTTATCTCCCATCCCTCCTACTGCTATGCCGGACTTTATATTGCTGACAGTTCTTATAACTTCTTCCTTAGTGTTAGAGTTATTAACATCTGTATTTTCCCCTATAACTATCCCCATCCTTCCACAGGACCAGGAGCATGTATGTCCACAGGGAGGTATGGGTTGTATCTGTGTGCATTAGTTTACGTATACAAACTAGTGCCCAGAACAGGAGAAACAGTCAGTAAATACTGGGGGGGGAAGGAGGAGAAAGGAGACAAAGCAACTAGCAGAGAGAACACTTAGCCTCTCTGCACACGCTTTGATGTGCTTTTGTTTTCTAATGTTTTCATGTTTCTAATGCTTCCTAGTTTATAATCTAATGTTTTTATTTTTTCTTTTGTCTCCAACCTGGGAAGCTTGAGCAGTGCAACTGCCATCCAAGAAGGAGGCCCTGAGAAACCTTCCAAGTTCCCTGGAAGGGATCCTGACCCTGAGGTCAAACAAAAGACAATGAATAAGAAACGGAACTGCAAATCCAAGGATGTGCTCCAAGCACCTTGCCAAGGCCAGCACTGCCATCCCTTCCGAGAAACAGCTAAACAGGTTACAGGCCTTCGTTCCGTGACAGATGCGGGCTGTGGGACCACGGCTCTGTTCCAGAGGCAGGGAGGGAGGGCCACAGACCAGAAGGGGCTCCTCCTTGTGGTTCAGAAATCAAAGTGGAAACCTTGGCCCTCCCAGGGCAGTAAGGACAGGCACACCTCATTCTATCGCACATGCCTCTGTTTCTTCATATCTCAGTGCTAGGTAGTAACACACCCACCTCACTCACTCACTCACTCACTCACTCACTCCATTTTAACTCCAGCAGTCACTGGCACATGAGAAGTAATCAGTACAGTGGCGGCTATTTAGGTTCATTTGCTGCCGCTGTCTTTCTCCAACTGGTAATCCACCCATTTTTCAGGACCCAAGTGCGTCACCGGTGACACCCTCTGAGACACTCTCATCCCAGAAGTCGGTGCATCCTTGGGGATCCCACAGCATCTTAAGCTCTCGGTGGGAGCCTGCTGCCCAGAGATTTCCCAGAAGTTCAATTTCTGTGACTATGCATGTGGATCTCTGAGGGAAGTCTTGGTCGGCCTGTGTCCTCCCACGGCCCTGAGCTTCCAGGAAGGACCAAGTGCCACTTGGCTTTGGGGCCCCAGGCTGAACTTAAAGTCCACCTTCAGTTATTTATTACTATGAATGATAATAAACGCATAATTATTTGCCTACCAGACGAACAAACGGCTCATTTACTCTCATCTCAGAAATGAACATTCCAGCTGTAATAGATGGAAGCTTCCTAGGTGGTGCTAGTGGAAAAGAACCTGCCAGCCAAGGCAGGAGATGTAAGAGACGTGGGTTTGATCCCTGGGTCAGGAAGATTCCCCTGGAGGAGGGCATGGCAACCCACTCCAGTATTCTTGCCTGGAGAATCCCATGGACAAAGGAGCTTGGTAGGCTACGTGCATGGAGTCGCAAAGAGTCGGACGCGACTAAAGCGACTTAGCAAGCACATGCACAGCTGTAATAGATGGTTTCCTCTCCTTCGTCTTAGCCATCAGCTAGTTTCGATGAATTACTATCAGAAACTGGAACACACACCTACCTTTTAGTCTTTTCGCTTTCACAGAACCGAAATCTCTCAGTTGATTCAAAGTCACTAAAACCAGCACTCCTTTCGCTATAAATTATGGGGGGGGGAGGGGGCGAGGGTTTTAAAGCTGTTACTTTCTCCTAAGATACTCCAGAGCCTCCCCTTTATAGGTCACTAAAAAGTGCTGAGCCCCGGCCTCAGAGGGGTGCTGGGCCACCGTGCTCTGTGCAGCCATCAGGGTTAATTACAGGAAACTTAAACAGTGCTAAGTGTGCAAGCTGAGAGTATAAAGTTATTTTAAAAGAAGAAAGCATGGGTTATTACCAGCCGGCCCTTGTTACCCACCTCCGATGGCTTTTTGGCAAGCAATTAACAAAGACCCCACTTCCTCTACGCTCCCCGCCCGAGGGGCTGAAGCTGTTCCCGGGACAGTGGTGAATGAACTGAAAGATTCTTGTCTCTGCATTTTGAGACATAGAGCCTCCTAGATTTACTGCCCTCACAAAATGCCCTTTACAGTCACAAAGGGAAGGAATTCAGGCAAGCTCCCAGCCACGGCCAGATCAAACGCTAACCAAGTCACTAGTCCGTCTTCCCCACTCATTCTGTCCTGAGCGGCCTTGATAAGCAAATTCACTCTGAGATGCAGTGACTCAGATGCAATGAGCTTCCTTGGCGGAGTAAATTTCCTAGATTATTCTTGCTTTCAAAAACTGGTTACAATAAGCACATAGAACTGCCTTAAGAAAAAACCTGCCAAAACCTTTTCTCCCACTGGTCGTTGCCCCAGAGTCGCATCTGTCCCTCCAGTGAGGAGTCATCTGCTAGGTTTCAGAGTGTACACACCATCATGACCCCCCGGCCCTCGTGGCAGGAACCATTTCTTTTTCTTCTCTGGGTCAAGCCTTGCTCTGCCACCTCCATCCTTCAGTCCTTTGCACAGAGACTCACCTTCAGTCCTTTGCACAGAGACTCAGACATAAAATGTCCTCAATAAATATCCACTAAAGTGTGTAGGAGATCCAACAGTCCATCCTAAAGGAAATCAGTCCTGAATATTCATTGGAAGGACTGACGCTGAAGCTGAAACTCCAATACTTGGGCCACCTGATGTGAAGAACTGACTCATTGGAAAAGACCCTGATGCTGGGAAAGATTGAAGGCAGGAGGAGAAGGGGACGACAGAGGATGAGATGGTTGGATGGCATCACCGACTCAAGGGACATGAGTTTGAGCAAACTCTGGGAGTTGGTGATGAATAGGGAGGCCTGGCGTGCTGCAGTCCACGGGGTCGCAAAGAGTCGGACACAACTGAGCAAGTGAACTGAACTGAAAGTGTGTCTACCTACCCAGATTTGGGGGCATATCAAGCATAAAACTGAGGTTTAAATGTTTGTCCACGGGGAAAGCATAGAAGGAGTTGGGGGCCAGCAGGAGAAGTTTAACCTAGAAGTTTTTCCCATAAACTCTCACAGTCAAACTTGCTTCTGCCATGAAGATTATTTCTGAGGCTACATCTCAGCTAGACAGATCAGTACCAGCCCTCCTGCCTGCCCAGCTCTCCTGCCAAGGAGACGCCAGGCCAGGTGAGGGGCCATGTGGAAAGCACTTGCCCACTCTCTGGACGAGGACACGGAGGCCCAGGGTCACACAGCAGCCTGTGGTCAGACACGGGGCTGGAGCCAGCTCACTGAGCTCTCGGTCCAAACCTATTTTGCTCCCCCTCTTTTGCTCCACTTATGGGGGAGTGTGCTGAGCACAGGGTCAGGCATTCACTAAGAGCTCAATAAATGTTTGAACCAACAGGAGACAGGCTTGGTATGGCTTGGCCTCGACTCTGCACTGACATTGGGGATCCCATGGGCCAGCGGTGGTTCCAAAGTTCAAAACTACAGCTTCCTTAGGCTGACCCTGACCCACTGAGGGCCTGTAGGACGCAGTAGTTAAAGGTACCATACGGAGCCAGGAAGACCTGAGTCTGAATCCTGGCCGCATTCCTTTACTCACGAACCCTCAGGCAAGTTCATTAACAGGTCCAAGGCGACCTTGACTGGTGGGAGGCAAAAGGTAAAAAGCAAAGAAGAGAGCGGTAGAGGGTGCCAGGCAGTCACTTGGAACAGGACTGTCCTGGTCAGGGGGACACACGCTCAGCCTTATTCTCCTCCTGCCACGTGTCTGCTGGCCTCTGAGAGCATCTCGGATGGGGTCTGGATTACATTCCCAACACAGGTAGGCACTTAGGAAAGTTCTGATGAACACATTTAGCAAAAAAAGTAGTACTAACTGACAGGCTTTCTACAGGAAAGTTGTCACATTATTTTTACACTATTCATTTTATTTTTTGGCCATGCTACACAGTATCATGTAGTTCCCCAACCAAGGATCAAACTCGCGTCCCCTGCACTGGAAGTGCAGACTCTTAATCCCCGGACCACCAGGGAAAGCTCCAGGTAGTCACATTTTAAAACAAATCTCATTCGTATTCCATTCTACAAAGAAATATGCCACAGAATGAGGACAGAATGAGGTTGTGGGAAGTGCTAATGAAGAGGCCGAAAGGTCTTCATCTTCCAAGGGGACCGGTGGCCCTTCTTGTCCCCACCCATCATGCAGCCTGAGCTGTAAAGTAGAGCCCAGGAGGAACTCACCGAGAAGGGCGTTGTGGCCATTGTCATCTGGCAGGAACCTCTTGTCCACGGCACACACCAGGAGATGGTCGGGCAGGCTGGGGGACTTGGCGCCCACCAGGAGGAAGCCCACGGGGACGTCGATGGGCTCACTGGAGATGGAGACCAGACGCAGGTCCTTCCCAGCCTGGCAGAACCCTAGGAGGGATGGACAGGGCTCACACATCGTCCAGCGAGTGGCCCCATACACCCAGGATCCACGCGGGCAAAGCTGGAAGAGTGGATTTTATCAGCGACCACCCTCACCCCTGGACCGGGCTGACTCTAAAATTAATTCTGAGAACATTATTAGGTATGTTATCCTTACACACGCTTCACTTGCCAGTTACCATGATTCACAACAATAAAGTAACTGGGCAAAATAAAAAAATAAAATGAATAAAAGTAATTCTGAGAGATCAAATTATAACCATCATCATTCATGACACTTAACTACTTGCTGTTTTTATGACTACTGCTGTTACCGTACAATACACATACATGAATATACAAATGAAGGTCAACTGGAGAAATGGGTAGACAAGTGATGGTAAATTAAAATGTGGACGAAAAATTCATAAGGGACTGTGAGTAATTTGATGTCTTTTCCACCCTGCAGTTAACGTGTATGAGGCACAGACCAAGGGCAGGAATTCAGGCTGACGACCCGGTAATGATGGTCTCAGAGAAGTCACATCAGCAGAGGAGGACCCTACGCACTTGAACTTTTTGTATTTTAGAGCATTTAAACGTCTGTGCACGTGGCTAGTCGCTTCAGTCAAGTCTGACTCTTTACGACCCCATGGACTGTAGCCCGCCAGGCTCCTCTGTCCATGGGATTCTCCAGGTGAGAATACTGGAGTGGGTTGCCATGCCCTCCTCCAGGGGACTTCCCAATCCAGGAATCAAACCCTCGTCTCTTTACAGATGCTTTACCACTAGCGCTACTTGGGAAGCCCTTAAACATGCTTCTTCTTTAAAAATTAAGTGTCCAGAAATACTTAAGGAAAAAAGGAAGAAGAGAGAAACAGCTGAGATTTATCTGGATGGACCTTTTCTGGGAATCTCTCTCCCCAAAGGCACAAGTGGCCCCATGCCCTGTGTTTTTCCATCTTTAATGACCAACAGAGATGACATGGGCTGATGTAAACTCTGAGACCCCGAGGCCTTCCCTGCAAACCCGGAAGGTATTTATACCTTAGTAAGATTCTCCTCCAGGGACATCTGCTTTACCATTGTCAAGGCACTGGCTCCTAGTTCTCCCATCTGCTCCTGGGCAAAGCAGGAAGCAGGAAGTAGTACCCACTGTGTGCGGTACCAAGTGGGAGAAGCCTGGAAAGCTTTCATTTGATCATCTTTGGGCAGGTGGCCCTGCCCTTAGTTTGCAGACACAGAAATTGAGGCTCAGAGAAGTTAAATCATTTACTCAAAGCTTCTGAGAGGAGGGCCAGGATGGAGCCAGGTCTGGCTCTCAAGTATGGGGTGGTTCCCCTTCATCCATCATCTTGGGGACATGGGCTCGGCTCACAGCTCAGGGTGCTCTCAGCGCACAGCCCAGCGGGCATCTCACCGTCCGTGGTGCAGCATCCTTCAGGCGGGGGATGCATCTGGTAGGGGTTTGGGGGACAGTTCTGTTCCAGCCCCCCGTCCCCTTCCTCTTCCTCTTCTTCATTGTCCACTTGGCTTCCACCTAGACGTGGAATAGAGAAGTGATGACCAAGGCAGAAGTGAGTACACAGTGAGCCCTAGTTAGTTAGGAATTAACCAGTCCTCAGAGACACTGTCTAAGCCGGGCACTATCACCCTTCTTCACTAGGGGCGAGGGCCGAGGCTCACTCAGACCGGCTGTCTTTCCCAACGTCACAGACTCTGGCTCCAAGCCTGGCCATGTGACTTCAAATACAGGTCCACATCCCCTCCCAGCGCTCACAGCTGGGTATATGTGCATGAGCAACAGGGCTCAGTATGTATACAGTTGCTGACAAGGACCGACTATGAAGTCTGCACACAGCAGGTGCTCCAACAACAGCTGTGTGGGAGGAACCACAGTGTAACCCAGGAACCATTTTACAGATAAGGAAACTGAGGTTCAGAGAGACCCAGTGATTCAACCACCGCCTAAGCAACACAGCCAGCCTGTTCCCAGCTGTATCTGGTGCCCACGCTGCTGTCCTTGTCGTAAACTGCATCACTTGGTTTAGAACCCGAAATACAGTGTAAACAGCCTTTACATTGAAAAAGACAGGAGTCAAACTATATGCTGTTATTTATCCCCAAGGGAACACTAGGTGTACACATTATTAGAAATCTAAACACACCAGAAGTTGTCACATGCACAAAACGAGCCAGCACAGGGCCAGGCCCTCTCAGTGACTTTATGACTATAGGAAACTTTTCTTTTTAAGTGAAATAGCATTTTAGGACTAATGGCAAATGTGGAATGGGCCAGGAGAGCCAGCAATTGGCCAGGGAAACCCCACTTTCCTCGTGCGTGCTCTCCATCTCCGCAGCAGAGGAAGCGGCCTTCCCCACATGGTCAGCTCCTGGGGGGCCGGGGGGCCCTGGGTTATTCAGGAATCTAGGCCCCCAGCAGAATGTCTCACACACAGAGAGGCAGCACTCGGGAAACCACTGAGTTAGCCAAAAAGTTTATTCCTGTTTTTTTCCGTATCACTGTAATTCCCAATCGTTTGGAGTATACACAGAGTGCGCGCCCGCATACACACACACATACACACACACACATCCCTTATTTACCCAGCCTGCTAGAACAAAAGGGTTCCACATCAGTGAATTTTCAAACTTCTTTTAAGAGATGTTTTGGGTAAAAAGTCTTTCTCAAATTGCCTATCTTTAAATGTCATTTAATAAATAGCACCCAGATTTCTTCACACAGTAGGGCTGTTACAAGCATCCTTACACACCTGAGGCCAGGGACAGCTGCTTCTTTCTTTCCTGTGTCTCCTGTCTCTTCCCCTTGTGCCAGCCCCTTTGCTGCCATTTCTTCTACTCTAACCTCCCTTGGCTCTCAACCCGTCCATTCAGTGTGTGACGTGTTTTCCGGTTAATGATGAAATCGTGTGCAGCAGAAAACGGACTAGGAATCTGGGAACTCACAGTTTTAGTCCCTGGATCTGCTACTGTCTGTGTGGCCACAGGAAAGTTACTCAACCTCTCTGTGCGTCAAACCCTGCCTCTTTAAGATAAGGTGGATATAGAAGGTCATCTTGAGCTGTGAGTCTTTGTGGGGAAATACGGCCCTCAGCATTGCACAGAACATTCCAAGGGTGATTTAATCAGTACAGCATGCTGGGAGCATAACCTCAGGGTGTTCACCATTTTAAAGGTGTTAGTCACTCAGCTGTGTCCGAATCTTTGTGACCCCATGGACTGTAGCCCGCCAGGCTCCTCTGTCCATGGGATTCTCCAGGCATGAATACTGGAGTAGGTAGTCATTCCCTTCTCCAGGGGATCTTCCTGACCCAGGGATCAAACCTGGGTCTCCTGCATTGCAGGCAGATTCTTTACCATCTGAGCCACCAGGGAAGCCTTATTTTAAAGGTGCCGGAAGGGACAAGAGGCAGAAGAAACAACATTTCGGGCCAGCCCAGGCCCATGACCTTGGGAACGTCACAGCAGGAAGTAAGCAAGAATTCCTAATGTCTCCCTCCCTCTAGGGCTGGAGGACACAGAGGTGGTGGGGAGACTGTAAAAAGATTACCCAGGAAGAACACAAAGGGGGTTGGAGGGATAAACACTGGAGCCTCTTTCAGGCGCTTCCTTCCTGCCACTAAATGCAGGCGTGGCTGGTTTCAGCAGAAGGTATAGAGTCACCCCGAGACCCCAGGCGCCACCCACGCAGCGCAGTCCCCATGGGGCCTCAAACCACCCTTTAGCCGCCTACAGAGTGGGTGGCTTGGAAGGCTCTGCAAAATCAAGATTAGTATGTGAACCAGGGACTCACCTCCAAGGGCTCAGCAGGGGGAGAGCAAAGAGCCAACAATTAGAGTGAAAAGGGGAGAGAAAACCAGGCTTTCAGAGCTCAGAGGGCATGCACAGGAATGTCTGCATGTTTATTCTGTTCAACCAAAAAGAGCAGGAATGCAGACTCTCAGAAAGAATGAAAGAGGAGGGTCTTAAGCCTCCAAAAGGCAAAGAAAGGGCTCAAAATCCAGTGGCTGCTAAGAAATCCCGCTTAAAGGTCAAAGGTCTACATCAGACATTCCAGGGTCTTTGATGGAATCTGTCAGCCAGCAGCAAGCCCAAGGAGACTTCCTAACCAGGGCCAGACTAAACCAGACTGTTTACCAAGGTCTTCTGGCGGAATGAGGGCTTTAAAATGGCCTTAGACAAAACGAACTGGATTGGGAGCTTAGGATCTTAAAATTCAACCATGGGAATCCAGAGATGTCATGACAGCACTTCACCCCATGGTGTATGAAAGTATTGATGTTTTAGAGTAAATTTTGTTTTCTTTACACGAGAAGAAACTGTATGGCATTCTGAGTGGGTGGGATGACAGGGATTTGCCTATATCTTGTTTAATAAACACTTATCCCAAATTCTAAGGATGTATTTGTTTGGTTTGCTTGGCCTTCCTTTAAAAAAAAATAAAATAACACATAAAAGGTTTCTCCCCTGTTAGGAAGGGTCATACCCCTAATTTGGAGAACAAAGTAACAGGGCCCCTCTGAACTGCCCTTGCAAATAGAGAAAATGTTAACAGATCTGGGGTGTTTGGTATACCAGCGCCCTGGTCATAAAAAGCATCCTCCTTAATGTTACTGTCTGAGGAAGGACAGCAATAAGATAAGAGACCCCGACAGAGAGACAGACAGGCAAACAAGCCCTGTGCACCACGTTCTATGATGCAGAAACCAGGGGCTCAAGCTGAGTGCTCGATTGATAGGGACATTTAGCAAATCAACTAGTCTCCTCCTTTTCGCCAAACCCCCTCCCCACTCCTCCCAGCACTAGAGAAACAAAATCCAGGAGGGTCTCTCTATGCTGCTTGTCAGACAAATGGGAAAATGATAGAGAGGGCCTGCACTGGTTTTCATATCAGAAACGAGAAGGGCTGACCATGAGTACTTATCCTGAGTACTACGGTTCATTTACCATTAGCAGCTAAACTTTTTGATACTGTAAGAAGTTAAATGATCATTTAATACATATTTCATAAGTCTTTCAGCTAGTCGAAAACATGGACTGTAAAAGATGCCCCAGTTATTCCTCAAATGCTCCCCAGTGTCACAGTAAAACTTCCTGGGCCAGAAATCATTGGTACTTTGATGTGAATGCCAAAGAACCCTTGGGTTTCCTGACTCCTGCTTTTGACCACAATCTATTTTCTCTCAGACCCAGAGCCAGTTCCTTTAGGTCCTTAGCTGCTGCTATTTGCAAGATTACTTTTGTAAAAACACTTTAAAGAGTGACACAAGGAAAGCCTCCCTCCTAGAGAGGGATGATCAGATATCATGAGGACCTTAGTGCCTCATTTTCCCTTGGAAAATGCAACCGTCCCCAGCCCACCTTCCTCACACCCACCTTGCACACACAACCATACACACACAGGAACACAGGCACACACCACGACCACCCTAAGACAGGACCTGGTACACTGCGGGCTTCTTTAATGAGTTCATTGTTGTTGTAAACCACAGCCGTCTTTCACATTAAAAGCTAAGCAAGTCTGCAGGTAACTTCAAGTGGAAGACAAGTGACAAAAACAACTTCTTCAGCAATAAATAAGAGGGTGGGGCAACTCTGGACATGAAGATACATGACTATAAAAAATACAAACTAAAAACTGAAAAATACAACCAGTTTATTCTCTGGATAATTAAGTAAACCCCACACTTATCCCCATGCCCGAAGATAATTTATTGCTGGCACATAGTAAACTCACAAGGGTTGATTCTTGGCTTTTAACAGTTTCTAGAGGGCTCTCATAACTGCTTTCACATGGAAAAGTATTTACACTCCTTTGCAAAGATAGGGCCAGTTCCTTTAGGAACAAATCACAGAGGAAAAAATATATATATAACTGAAGGTCAAAAATATGTTAAAATGTCTTACTTATCCAAGTCAGACCATCAAAACTTTTCATGAGTATAAGTAACAACCAATTGATAACAAGTTAACACTGGCCTTTCTTTCTCCTACTAGTCCAATGAATCATCTCATTGCTTGCAACTTTATGGCTGAGACTTAAATTTGAGTTTAAGCCAAGTAAGGATGCACAGGCAACTTTCTGTTTCCTAATAATTCCATTCTGCCATACCCAACAGTTGCTATACCAAGCAAAAGAGGGAAGTTTCAAGTCCCACCTCGAACATTCCTGCACACGGTAGAGAAGGGCACAGATGCATCTCCTACCTTCTAGAGCGGAAAGCTGCTGCTCTGCTTCCAGGTACAACTGGGAGAAGATGGGCCTGGGTACCAGGCTGTTGGAGCGCAGGGAGGCCTCGATGGAGTTGTGCAGGACCTCCTCGAACCGCGTGGTCTTCAGCTGTCCAGCGTACGAGTTGCCCATCTTCAAAAGAGTCGGAGGAGTTTTCTGTTTAAAATGGCATTTCAGTTGCAGTTAAAAAGCCTGCCCCCTGAGCACGAAGCCCACAGGTAGAAGAGATCCAGGCTGCCAGGAGGGGAGGGCCCCGTATCCCCTGCTCAGCCAAGAGGAGGAGCGGGTGGCTTTCAGTGACTGCTCCTGCCGAGCAATTACAGGAAGTTATATAAGTAACAGCTTTCCCTAAATTAGCACGCCGCAGAGTCTGACACCTCTTAGGAGATTTTACTAGAAACTGGCTCTCAGTCGTCCACAGGTTTCACAGCACCACCCACCCCCCAGCTTCTACCTGAGATGTGATCCTGCTTTTGAGAGACCCCAGACAAAAATGACGCTTTCTTCTCCTTGACTTGCAGAATAGCCCTGCGCCACTTTCTGTGTGTGACGGCAGCCGACAAGGCAGCGATCCATGACAACCAGTCCCTGATTTCAGGATTACTGGACCCGGCCTCCACTCACTTTCTCAGGAGGAAGGTTAGCAGATTGCCCATCACCGCCTCCTCTGCTAAAAGGCCAATTAGGAACAGTCTTGCTTTACAGTGTTTTTTACTTTATCGTAGTTTCCATTAGACAAATAATCCAGAATTGCATCTGGAAATCTGGGAATTACAGAAGAGGGTGGAAACCCAGGAGGCAAATCACTGCGTCCATGCCCCAAGATACTCAATGTGATTTTTTTCTGTAGCAGCTTAAGATCTAATTCACTTACTTACCATCCCATTTACCTGCTACACATAAAACAAACAATAAGATCCCACAGTAAAGCATCAGGAATTATACATAACAATACCTTGTAATGAACTATAATGGAAAAGAATATGAAAAAGGACATATATATGTATAACTGAAGCACTTTGCTCTACACGGGAAACTAACACAACACTGTAAATAAATTATACTTCAATTTTTTAAGGGTACAAGTAAATGGTTTTTAGTATATTCACATGTGGTACAAGCATCACACAACTGATGCTAGAACACTGTCGTCACCCCCAAAAGAAACCTCATACCCTTTAGCTGTCACCCCCGAGTCCCCGATCCTCCAGCCTTAGCCAGCCACCAGACGTCTGTAGACACATGTCAATAGAATCATATAGTCTGTGGTCCTTCCTTCCATCAGGCAATGTCTGCACCCTGCCCCTACGTTGAGCACCTATCCATACTCCACTCACTCTGATACCCTGATGTATTCTTTGCAGACTTAATTCCCTAGGAAACAAGAGGGACATGGAAGGCTGTATCCACATGGCTCTATCACTCTATGATACACTTTTTGATTTTCCTCGTCTCATTTGACATAAACATTTCCCCTAGTCCTCTGACAAAGCCTGTTAGAACCATTTTAACGGCTGCATTGCATTCCCTTGAGTGAAGGTGCATATACTCGCTCAGACATTTCTTTGGGATCAGACATACAGTTAAATCTCTATATTTAGTCCTGGCCAAAAATTGGCATTTAAATGTATGTTCCTTTCTAATGCGTCTATTTATTCTCTACTTCATTTAGTTTTTGGTTTAGATCGCCCTGTTTCCTTTTAGTTTAATGTGTTGTACTTTTTACCAAACTTCTTAAAATGACTACTTTATTCTCATCTTTATTTTCTGTATGACTGCTTTGATAGTGAAGATATTTAAGGCTATACGGTTTTTTCTGGGTGCCTTTTATGCTGTGACCCCTAGGTTTAGTGTAAAGAGGTCCCCTTTTCTTTCTTTTTGGATAGTTTATGATCTCCCTTTTGATTCCCTTTTGGATCCAGTAATTATGCAGAAATGTAGGTTTAATTTCTAAACAGTCAAAATTTGAGAGGAAGAAGGATTAGCCTTATATTATGTATTTCTAATTTTCATTGGATAATCACAACCGTGGCCTTTAAAAACTCCTTTTAAAATTTATTAAGGGTTTCTTTTAGACAAGACAGATGCTGGATGGATTTTTACAAATCTGCTATCATATAAGAAAAGATAAACTCTTAAAGGGATGAAAACAGATTATTCAACTTTTCTATGCTCTCATCTACTTCATGTGTCTGTTGATTCTTAAAGTGGTATTTGACTTTAAATTGCACAAGATGGGGAGTTTTCTGGGAGTCCAATGATTAGGACTCTGTGCTTCCACAGCAGGGGACAAGGGTTCGATCCCTGATCAGGGAACTAAGATCCCGCAAGCTGCTTGGTGCAGCAAAAAAATAGCAGAAGATGCCAGCCCCGACGTGACCTCAAGACAGTGGCTTCCTGATTCATTACAGTGAAACACAGCCAGCCACACTAGTTGTGAACCTGGCTTCACATGCCAGGCACCACCTCACAGGTCACTTTGACTTAAGATGTAGGTAAGAGATTCTCTGAGTCCTCATGCTGTTGCCGAGCAACTTCAAGATGGGACCACTGGTGCCCTAAGGAGCTCTGGTTTCCCTCGTGAGGGTAAAATGGGGTGGTGTCCTCAGGCTGATTTTCTGCTTCCGTTCAAAGACAGGTCCAGCCTTCCTTCTTCCAACTAACAGTAAAAGGAAACAATTAAACACTTCCTGCTTGTGGCAATAACTCCTGAGCACAGGTCCCCCCACCCCTCCGCCACACCTCCTAGGTCAGCCCCAGCTTACAGCCTGGGGAAATGAGCTGGTGGGAGGGTTGCTACAGGAATTAGCCCCAACAAAAAGAAAGTGCTCCTGAAAGACTGAGAGCAACGGCCAAGTCACCAAACAGAACAGTCGGAAGAGGCTCCAGGGCTCTGTGTCTGCCTTTTCTGTCGACTGGCTGCATCCTTCAATCCAAGAAAGAGGGATTCCAAGCCACATCTGGGGGCCCATGCTTGCATTTTGATTCAGGGTGGTCCATGGAAAGCTGCCGCCAATTAATAACATCACGAATGGCTCCTGTTTCTATAGATCTTTGTCTGAAGAGCTTAACGCACAGAAAGCAGCTTTAAGACCGGCCCATTTTACGAGGAGGCCCTGCAGAAGCATGCTCGACGGCTGAAAGAAACGCTCAGGGCATCCAGAACCTCTCTTCCTCCCCAAGGTCCTGTGCGCCTGACGCCTGATCGGCACCTTGAGCCCAGAGGACTCCAGGGGTTAAGATAGAGCAATACTTGGTGCAGACAAAGCCATAAAGAGGAAGAAAGAAAACGAACACTGTCTGGCTTCCCGAGTGCCAGGCACCGGGCCTGTTCCCTCGCTCCACACGTGTGAGCGACATTATGAAGTCCAATTTAAAGATGGGGTTCTGAATCTTAGCCTCGGAGATGACAAGCAACCTGCAAGAAGTCTTGTGGAAAGAAAACAGAATTGGGGGTGGAGGGGGAGTGGGGAAGGGAGGGAGATGGGACAGGGGAGGGGAGGAGGAAGGGAGAAACACAAAAGGGACAAAACATGAAAGAGTGCTCACACTCAAAAAAATGGAAATTTCATTTTACAACCCTAAGCACACACCAAAGCTTTAAAGTCTAGAAGCACAGAGGGAGAGAGAAACTGACTCCACTCCCAATCCAATGAGGCATTTGAAAGCCGAAGTAAGTGCTGGTAACTGAGGATGGAGGAGGAGTGAGAACCATCTTACGTCGGGGCCCTTGCTGTTCGTCCCACTGCACCACCGTCGAGTGGTGTGGGAGCTTCCTACCCATCCCAGCAGTGCTCCAGCTCACAGACAAGACCACCCACAGGGGGCAGAGCCTGGAATCAGAAGGCAGAGTAGGCTGAGATGCCAGCCCTGCTGGGGCTCGCTGGCCTGCAAGGAACCCCCAACCATCAGTTGGGGAAGTGAGGAGTCAGGAGAGAGAAAAGCCTCACTCAGGGGCAAACCCCAAAGCCGAACCCCTCTTCAGTGTTTGTGGATCCAGGCCAACACCAGTGACCTCCAGGGCTGGGCTCTGACCGCTACTCCCTGGGCACTGCCTCTGCAATATTCTCCTACTGCAGTGACTCCAGTCTGCAAACCAAGGGGGTTCCTTTCCCCCCACCCCTCCACTGCCTGCCTTCCAAGGCCTCGCCCAGCCCTTCCCAACACTGGTGGGCGATGCTCTTCAACCACAGAATCCGAAGCAGTGCCCGTCACCACGGCCTTCACCTTAATGCACAGAAGCCTGGTGTGAGATGGAGAGAGAGAAAGCAACTCACAGGGCCTCCGTATTCTCATCTGTAAAATGGGCACTCTGAAGAACTAACTGGTCATCGTGGGGCATACCAGAGACAGAAAAGGAAAGTGCCTAGCAGAGCACTTGGTGGTCAGTGCAGGATCATTCACTTCTAGCTAAATGGAACAGGCATTGAAAAGATTAGAATTTCAGATCAGGACTTCCCTGGTAGTCCAGTGGCTAAGACTCCACACTCCCAATGCAAGGAGGCCCGGGATCAACCCCTGGTCCAGGAACAAGATGCCACAGGCCTCAACTAAAGCTCTTGCATGTCACAACTAAGATCAGATGGAGCCAAATAAATTAAAAGCATGTCAGATCATATCATAAATGACAAATAACAAAAAGGACTATAGTCCATAATTTCTACAACATAAGGTGGGGGCGGAGGCCTTAGGGGGAATCGATGAGAACTTGAGTGGTTCAAAGGGGCTGGTACCCAAAATAGGCCAAAAGAAAGAGTAGGGTATTTTTGGCCAAAAATTGAGACCAGCAATTGAGAAAGAAACAGGAGGGGACAAAGGCAAAAAGCTCCACAAATACGGACACGCTCTAGAAAAAGAAAATGAGGGCTTTTGACAAGTAATGAAGATGGAACTGTGGTGGAAAAAAACAAAAGTGAGGGTAAAAATTAGACACTGCTTTGTTGTTATTGTGGTTATTTAGTGGTTCAGTCATGGCCAACTCTTTTGCGACCCATGGACCACAGCCTGTCAGACGCCTCTGTCTACGGGATTCTCCAGGCGAGAATACTGGAGTGGGTTGCCATGTCCTTCTCAGGGGATCTTTCTGACCCAGGGATCGAAGCTGGGTCTCCTGCTTTGGCAGGCGAGTTCTTTACTGCTAAGCCACCAGGGAAGCCCACTTTAGTAGGTGACAACCCTGATGCTTCAGAACGAGGGATTTATAATGATCAAGGTCAGGTTTTAAGCAGGTCAAGTGGACAGAGATGTTTAGAATAAAACTGGAGGGAATACCTGGAGGCAGGAGGCCCGGTGGCGTTAAATTAGGAGTGGCAATTAACATTAACATATTACTATAAATACGCTAGGTAAACAAGGACCTAGAACATAGCACAGCGAGCTATCCTCAATATCTCAAAATAACCTAGAATGGAAAAGAATCTGAAAAAGTATATATATATATATATATATATATATATATATATATATGCGCGCATCACTGAATTACTTTGCTGTACAGCTGAAACTAACATAACCTCGTAGATTTACTATACATCAATAAAAAATAAAAATTAACAAAAAACAGGCTTTGCTTACTTCCTGTCTCGGTTACTTTTTCAGTAATTTTCACAAGATTTCCAACCCTCCACCAGCAATAAGATTCTAACTCACTGAAGGCTGAGATAATGGTTAATATTTTTTAGCAATAAAGTATTTTTTAATTGGGGTATATACATTTTTTAGACATAATGCTATTGCACTTTAATAGACTATAGTATAGAGTAAACAAAGCTTGTATATGCACTAAGAAATAAAAACATTATACACCGAGCAACATGTGGGCCCTGACTTCTCGGGCCAGAGATTGAACCTGTGTCCCCTGCAATAGAAGCACAGAGTCCTCCCCCACTGGACCACCAAGGAAGTCCTACTTTTCATTTTAGTTTATAACGTATAATTTTTTGGACTGAGAGCATGTTTGTTTTTATTAAAAACTGAAGGTTACTTTTAAAAAATAAATAAAATGCAGTCATAAAAACTGATGACGGATGTCCCACAGAATCTAAGTAGAAGAGCAAGTGAAGATCAGGTGAACCACAGACCTCCGGCAAAGGCAAGCCACCCTGCTAAGCATCACTGTAAGCATCAGTGATTTTAATCTTAGCAACAGTCCTATCAGATCATTATTTCTCTCCCTGTCTGTATGCCGACTTTATAGATGAAGGAACTATGGCCCAGGGAGGCTGGGACACCTGTCTAATGACACATAGCTCGTGCCTGATCTGGAATTAAAAGCCCATCTTGAAGAATCTTCCATGAAACGTGATGTTAATAAGTTTAAACTGGCGGAATTGAAAATCTCGGACATCCTCAGCTGAAGGGTTAGAAACCTCTATTACCATTCCCCGCGAGTGGTTTTTTCCAGTGGTGACAAGGCTTTTCCCAGTGTTACAGAAAGCTATGGCATCCTTCCAAACTTCCAGAGGACAGCACTGGAAAGTTGGCCTCACCAGACTAAGCAGACACACATACCCAAAACCAGACATCCTCTTGTGCTAAGCGTTCTTGTCAGTGCTCTGGGAGCCCATAAAACCCTGCAATTACTTACTCATAGGAGACTTCCCAGGTGGCGCTATTGGTAAAGTGAAAGTTGAAAGTGAAGTCGCTCTGTCGTGTCCAACTCTTTGCGACCCCGTGGACTGTAGCCCACCAGGTTCCTCCATCCATGGGATTCTCCAGGCAAGAATACTGGAGTGGGTTGCTGTTTCCTTCACCAGGGGAACTTTCCGATCCAAGGATCGAACCCAGGTCTCCCTCATTGCAGGCAGACGCTTTAACCTAAAGAACCCGCCTAACAGTGTAGGAGATGTACAAGACCGGGGTTCGATATCTGGGTTGGGACGATCCCCCGGAAGAGGAAATGGCTATCCACTCCAGTTTTCTTGTCTGGGAAATCCCATGGACAGAGAAGCCAATCAGGCTACTCTGTCCATGGGGTCGTAAACAGCTGGACATGACTGGAGCAACTTAGCACGCATTCATAGGAGAGTATTCTACCCATATTCCCTGAACCATATGACTGACCTTATAAAGTCCCTATTACAGTACTTACATACACAGTTTACATATACAGTACAGGCTTCCCCAGTGGCTCAGCAGTCAAGAATCCACCTGCAATTCAGGAGACATAGGAGACGTGGGTTTGATCCCTAGGACAGGAAGATCCCTTGGAGAAGGGCATGGCAACCCACTCCAGTATTCTTGCCTGGAGAACCCCATGTTCAGAGGAACCTGGAGGGCTACAGTCCATGGGGTCATAAAGAGTCAGGCGTGACTGAAGCAACTTAGCATGCATGCACACACAGATGCAGAATTACATCCAAGGAGGACAAAAAAGAAAACATAAAAACCCCTGTTCATATCTATTTTCTCTAATCATGATATTACTTGTCAGTATATATTTTATAATATAAATAATATATAGAATATACTGGAGTCCATTATGCAATTTATAAATCAATAGACAGATGTGTGTGTGTGTATATATATATACACGTACATACATATGGGGCTTCCCAGGGGCTGCTAGTGAAAGGACCCACATGCAGAAGACATATGAGACGTGCGTTAGATCCCTGGGTCGGAAAATCCCCTGGGGGAAGGCATGGCAACTCTCTCCAGTATTCTTGCCTGGAGAATCCCATGGACAGAGGAGCCTGGTGGGCTACAGACCATGGGGTTGCAAAGAGTCGGACACGACTGAAGCGACTTAGTACACACATGTATATATACGGGTCAAATTTGAATGAAAGAATAAGAAAACCGATATTTGCTTGGTATCTATTTTGTGCCAGCAGTCATGTGGCCAAAGTACTATTATCTTCATTTTGCATGAAGAGATTGTGTCTGGGATTTAAAAGCATTTATTGTCTTCACATCTTTATCATTTCCTTTAGCAATGCAACAAAAACCTCAAGAGCATTTTATGTAAGAATCAAAATAACAGTCATTAATTATTAGGTTCACTTGGTGCAGACCTTTTTCTTGGTTTATGTTTATCATTTATTTTATCATCACCGTGGCCCTAAAAATGCACATAGCGTGGCTCTCATTTTATATTTTTGGAAACTGACGCAGGATGAGCTGAAAAGAATGTCCAAAATGTCACATTTGAGATAATTTTAGATTTAGAAGGGCCCTAAGCAAGTGAATCGTGGCTTTCAGTGATTTCAGAAAAGGGAGCATTTTTTTCAAGTTCTTTTTGTTTTTTTTTAATGGCATCCACTTGTCCAAACATGCCAAAGCTTTTGGTTAGAAATCCTGGGCTCTTCCTTAGTAGTATTTTACCAAAATGAGGGCTGCCATGACAAGAAAACACAGCCTCAGCAAATGAAAAGCCCCAAACTTAAAAAGACACATTTCTAGCCAAACAAAGAAAATCAAGAGCATTTTAAGAATGCTACCTGAAGCCAGGTCTCCCGGAGGGAGGAGGTTGACCAGGCTCACTGCAGCTTCAGAGGAAGAACAAACAAACCACCAGGCGGCCGGGCTCCAGGGTCTGGACAGTGTCCACTCTCTGACAGTCTGATCAGCCCTTTCCTGGAGATTAAAGCAGGGATTAAACTAGACTCCAGCCCTTTCAAAGAAAAATATGCTCACGCCAGCCTTTCCTTGAAGTGACCTTTCTCTATCTCTTTACTTTTTAAAGAACAGAATTATCAAAAGTTTTGCCCCAGTGGCAGAAAATCCATTTCACTTTAAAAGCTCACCAGAGGGACCTCCCTGGTAGCCCAGTGACTAGGATACTTCGCTCCAAATGCAGGGAGCCTGGGTTCGATCCCTGGTCAGGAGACTAGATCCCACATGCTGACACGAAAGATCCCATGTGCCACAACTAAGACCTGGTGCGGCTAAATAAACAAATACTAAAAAGAAAAAAACAAAACAAGAAAAAAGGCTCACCAGGGTCTTCCCTGGTGGTCCAATGGTTAAGACTTCACCTTCCAATGCCGGGGGTGCAAGTTCAACCCCTGGTCAGGGAGCTAAGATCCCACGTCTCAGGGCCAAGAAAACAAAACAAAACAAAACAGAAGCAATACTGTAACAAATTCAGTAAAGACTTAAAAAGAAGGCTCCACATCAAAAAACCTTTAAAACAGAAAAGAAGCTCACAGCACCGACTGGGGACCCTGAAGAGTGCTGTATCCAGCTTAACTCTGGGTCCACAGTGATTCCACTGTTCTTTTCTGAGCACCATGCCCTTTGCCTTTTATTGGTCAAGTAACGAGGCACCTCTACTTAAACCCAGAGCTCCTATCTGTCAACAACAGTTATTAGTTCCTGGAATGGCTGGATCTCACTTCCTGAGATAACACCCAGCTCTGCCTATCCCTGGCTGCTGCACCCTGGCCACTCCGCTCATAAAAATAAAGCCTGCAGCTCACCCATCAGAGCCAGCCCTTCCCCACCCAGATCTCCAGTTAACATGTGGATGCGCCCTCACCCACATCCTGTTGCTGGGTCCTTCTGTGTGTGGAGACTTGAGCCCAGAGGTGTGCTGGGTGCAAGCTCTTTGGTTCTAAGCCATAGTGTCCACTTAGGTCAAAACCAGCAGGACTCTCAGAGATGGCCCTGCAGACCCGTTTGATTGTAAGATATTAAACCCTTCAGTCAAGTTGGACTTTACCAACTGCAAACAATCTTTCAAACACAAAAGTACTCATAATCTGCCTCGTTGTTGTTTAGTCAGTAAGGCTTTTTTCGCAACACCACGGACTGCAGACCTCCAGGCTCCTCTGTCCATGGGATTTCTCAGGCAAGAATACTGGAGTGGAAGTACTTCTACAAGGGATCTTCCCGACCCAGGGATCAAACCTTTGTCTCTTGTGTCTCCTGCATTGGCAGGCGGATTCTTTACCACCAGGGAAGCCCCATAATCTACCTGCTGAGTAGTAAAAACCATGTACTTCGGAATAAGACCAACAGCAGCTTAATTTATGACTATGCTCCCTGTGAGCTGTGTGGCCTTGGGTAAGTTACCTAACCTCTCTGAACCTCAATTTCCTCATTTGTAAAATGAAGATAGGGACTTCCCTGGTGACCCAGTGGCTAAGACTCCTCACTCCCAATGCAGGGGGTCTGGGTTCAATCCCTGGTCAGGGGACTAGATCCCATGTGTCACAACAAAAGATCCTGTGTGTCACAACTAAGACCGGTGCAGCTAAAGAAAGAAAGAAAGAAAATTCTAAAATAAGCATAATATAAATACAAACTACCTCCCAGAGTGATAAATGAGGACGAAGTGAACTAACATGTCTAGGGTGGTTGGCACATAGTAGATATTAAAAAATTCTAGTTTTCTGTCTTAAATTGGAATTAACTGCCCATAAATCTCCTTTCTAGACACCAACTTAGAACGTCAGAGATCTTGACTTGATTCACTGTCCTCCAGTAGCAACAATCAAACCGGCTTCCTTTAGGGGTACACCAATTGCAATGTACCTTTCCAAGTAGATAGCAATCATTTCCACACGGCTTCTCTCCCTTCCTCTCAAGACGTGAAGCTCCTTGACAACAGGAACTGTTCTAGTCACTTCTTTATTTCCCAGACAATAACTCCTAAGAGGAGGCAGGGGGAGAAGGAGACTATGTGCTCAAGGTTACAGTGAAGACGGCAAAGAGACAGAGCACGGTCCTGTGGGAAAGCGCCGCGTGCAGCCTTGGAAGCCCCTGGGGAGGAACCAGGCAGACACAGAGGAGGTTTCCATTTCAGCCGCTGGGATGTCATCCAGAAAGGGTATTACCTAATGCCTCTCTGACAGCTCAGTTGGTAAAGAATCCGCCTGCAATGCAGGAGATCCCGGTTCAATTCCTGGGTTGGAAGATCCACCGGAGAAGGGAAAGGCTACCCACTCCAGTATTCTCAGGCTTCTCTGGTGGCTCAGCTGGTAAAGAATCTGCCTGAAATGTGGCAGACCTGGGTTTGATCCCTGGGTTGGGAAGATCCTCCGGAGAAGGGAAAGGCTACCCACTCCAGTATTCTGGCCTGGAGAATTCCATGGACTGTATAGTCCACGGGGTCGCAAAGAGTCGGACACGACTGAGCGACTTTCACTTTCACTCCTGCCTCTCTGCCCCAAGTGTTACCTGAACTCACCTGGTTATCTTCTACTCCAAGCAGGGTCAGAGGGGAGCCCTTCCCATGAGCATCCAAGCACACGACGTACACTTCTGTTCTTTCCTCGTGAACACTCTCCTGCCCCGGGGGCCCTGTTTGTGCCTGATCTTCCCTCGGCTGACACCAAGGCCAAGGGTCACGGCTCCCCCTTCTGCCCCCCACCCCCCGGCACTCTCACCGGGCTCCGGGTTTCTCCCTCCACAAAGCCACACAGAGTCTGTTTGCCTTCCCCACCTCCGCGCAAGCTCCAACTGCCGCAGGGGGCAACCACGCTCACTCGCTGCCCAGAGCCCAGAACACTTTCTTGAGAGCAGGTCCACCAAAGGAGCAGCCATCAACTCTGCTCATTACAGACCGCCAGGGAGAGAGACCCACCCTCCATCCAGGGCCACCCCCGGGCTCAAGGAGAAGATGGGGCCAGAGGTCTGGAAGGTCTCAGGCCTGAGGTCAGACAACTGGGTCTGTCCTAAGCCACTGATCAACAACTCCATGTCTGTTCTCTGCTTCCTGCATGAGAAGCAGAGAACCTCCCTCTTAGATTCGTGGTTTGACCTGCAATACTTAAACAGTCTAATTTGGATTCATGGCAGAAACATTTCATTCCCCCTTGGAGCTCAGGGTAAAAGTGAAAGCCACAGAGTCCCTGACCTGCAGAAACTCGCAGGTAGGGAAGGAGAGTGCAGGTAAACAAGGCCGTGTGACCCTTGCCTCAGCAGGGATTTAGGCAAGAGGGCAGCTCTGAAGGAAACGAGATGGGAGGTGAGGTTCTGACTCAGGTCATTCTCAGGGCAACTCCGGGAAGAGCTGAGTCTGGGGATGAGCACAGGTTTGCCAGCCAGAGAGAAGGAAGGGCATTCGGGCAAGAGGTGGGCAACACACGCAGGCGGGACCCAGGGGGGGTGACACCCACATGTGCCTGCTGATGCAGGTCCTTCCGGACGCTGGAGGACGAGTGTAAGAGGGTGACAAGGGCCAGTCTACACCGAGCCCTGAGAACACGGTCAGAGTTAACCCTGCAGAGTCAGTCAAGGACTTTAAGGCGGCCGGAACAGACTGCATGGGAGAGAGATTGCCTAGGCTTCCTAAGGAGGAATGTAGGAGAATATTGCAATATGTTGAGACTCCAGAGGGCATGGCCTGAAAGGTGGCACAGAGGGTAAAGCCTGGTGGCTCTGCCTGCAATGTGGGAGACCCAGGTTCGATCCCTGGAGAAGAAGGAAGATCCCCTGGAGAAGGAAATGGCAACCCACTCCAGTGCTCTTGCCTGGAGAATCCCATGGACGGAGGAGCCTGGTGGGCTACAGTCCATGGGGTCACAAAGAGTCTGACATGACTGAGTCACTTCACTTGACTTCACTTCACTTCAAGAGGGCACAAAGCCTGGCTCACATGGAGGCTGAATGAGAGGTAGACAGGGCTTAGAAAGAGGAGGAGGCCAGAGGTGGTGTCACCATCACCGTGCTGGAGGACAGAGGCCGGGGGATGTCAGAGGGGCTCATGCACCCTCCAGCCATCCCCCGGCTCGCATCTGTTCCCTCACAAGCATCTGCCGAGATACATGCAAAGTGGGTCCGGTACCCACGTGTCTTTGCCCTCTGTCTCCTCTCAGCCTTGCGTGGAGGGGGCACCACAGCAGAGAAGAAAGCGGCTGTGCCCTGGAGTCCAGACTGGAGTTCAAGTCCGCAAGACAGAAAACCCGTCCGTGACCTCCGAGAGGCTGGTCTTCCACTCCCTCTGACATCTGCCTCTGCTCTGAGTCGCGCCCAAAACACACCTGAGGACCTCAGACCCTCCCACGTGGCCCTTTCTGAGAGACGGCCCTCTCCCAGGATCCCTGCTGACCTCAGGGCCTCTCGGAAGGTAACCAACCTGGCTCCACCCAGAGTCAGCCTCCCAGACTCCAGCTCAGATGTGAACTGCCACGGATCCCTGTTCCTTCCTCCTCCCTCATCCCTACAGCGAAAGCTAAGAATCTTTGAGCCAACACACAAGAATGACTTTTCTCTGATGAGCCCTAAGTTTCGGAAAACAAAACCAAAAGCAAAGGGCTCTCAAGACGACATTTCCCACATCCTTGGTGGGCCCTCCGGGAGGAAAGTGGGCGTGACACTGAAGGAGCGTAGGGAGAGTCAGCCCCGTATATATGATATGGCCATAAACGCATTCAGGCTGCAGGATGGCATCCTATAAACTCTTTGAGGTCTTCCTGGCAGGAAACACCATTCTCATGCAGATTTCTGCGATTTTCCGTCGAGGAACTCATAAACTCCACAGGTGTTGTTTAAGGAAGAAAAGCAGGCTGAGGGTTTGACTTCAGTCTAATTTGCTGTTTCTCCTGCCCCACAAAACCACCGCAGCACCATGCCATCCAGACATCTGTCCACACAATGCCAGGTGGCGCTCCCTCTGGGACCTTCCTTACTTGCTCTGGAAAGGAGCCACAAAGCCACAATGTCCCCACCCCCTGGCTGCTGGGAGAACTGAAAAAGCAGAGAAGCACCTTCAGAATAAAGCCAGGGAAGATTTGCAGGGAGGAAGAAATTACAGGAAAAAAAAAACCTCTTTCCAGAGTCCACCAGGCCGGATCCACAGAGTGCGGCTCATTCCCTTAGCAATTATAATCCAACTCCCTGCTGCTTTGGGTCCACTTTCTGCAAAACTAAATAACTCCAATCCCTTCAGATAACATTTCCAACAGAAAAAAAAAAAAAAAAAAATCAGGAAACAAATGCATTAAGTGGATTCACTCAGCTTACTGAAAAGGCAAACACTTTGCCATTTTTCTGCTTGACACAGGCCAGGGCCACCTAATTCATAAGCCAGAAAGCCAGGGCCCACGTCTCCAACCTCCCGCCCCCAAAGCAGGCGCTCCGCTCCTAACATTGAACACACTGTACCTTACAAGAAGCTGGTCACTGCAGGCGGCCAGAAAGCACCCAGCCAGGAGCAGGCTGAGCCCCGTGGAGGGCGAGCGCTTGCCGAGCCCCAGCCTCCTGGGCTGTGCCTTTGATCGTGCAGGGAGCCCTCAATGACCCCAAGAACAGTGCCAAGTATTCGGGCAGCCTGACACCCTGGTTCCCCAGCCCCTGCCCGGGGAGGCAGAGGCGGGCCAAGCCAGCCTACAGGAAGGTTTCAAAGGCACTATCTGCTCCTGGGGCTACAACAACAACCAGGAGGGGAAAAAAAAAAAAAAGAAAGAGGCAGCAGACTTTCCAAGTTGAGCTCCATCTGCCCCAGGCTCCTGCTGGGTCAGATGGCAAATGCCATGGTTTTCCATCTTCTTAGCACTGAAGTGTTTTGCTGGGTCAGAGTGCTCTCCACGCAGGTACATACCAATCTGTTGGTCTAACCACCAGCAGTTAAACCTGGTCTTTTCAAACATGAAAGTTTTGTACTTGGCGTGGAACCACATCTTCTCGCACAGAGAACAAAGGGTCAGGGAAGCGCAGAGACTCTGCCCCCAGGGAACCGGGCCGTGGCCCCTGCGGGACCGCAGGTGCGGCCCCGACCCGGGGAGGCACACGCCCCTCCAAAGAGCCGCCTCCCGCTGGGGACACACAGCAGGAGACACACCCACCCAGAAGTTTCCCCCGAGTCACAGAGGCCCTACTCAGATTTCTCTTCTGAAGTCATTTCTACCCCTCTGGACATCATGGAAAACACGGGCTCTCGTCTGCATCTTCCTACACATTCCTGTTGCAACTGATGCTTTGAAATCAGGGAATCCTCCTCAAATCCTAACTGGAAGGGGGAAGTAGTAGTCATGGGTGCCCCCCTCAGATGTGCCAGATCCCTTTAGCTTTGATTTTTATCTTCTTTCCAGGGTTTTCTATTTGCTAGACAAGGTGACTTGGTCAGGACCCAAGGGGTCCCACATCACCTGCCTTTTGTGACAAAGCCCGAAAGACGAGATTATTCTTGTTGGTGTCTCAGACAGCAACGAGAGTTCTCAGTTGCTTCGAGGCTCAGGACTCAAAACCACCACGGATGGGGTGGAAGGAAGAGCCACGCGTCACAGACCTATTCCTGCAGGCTGAGCCCGGACTTCCGACCAAGGCAGGTGAGAACCCACCTGTCTCCAGGTCTTCACGGACAGGTAGGGCAGCGCCCCCTGGTGGCCCCGATTGGGCGATGCTGCCGGAGTCCTACACATCGCCGCCCCCACCCCCGCGCCCCGCCCCGCCACCCCCTGCAAACCCTGGCCGGGCTTCTCTCTGGGGTGGGGCCTGGGGGAGGAAATCACATCTGAGGACCCCGGGGACTGAAGAGGAAGTGACCCTGCTTGAAGGGCCCACACGGTCCACCGCTCAGAGCGCTGTCTGTCACGGTGTTAAAAACCACAGAAACGTCCAACAGGAAAGGAAGGCTTCATGCAGTCTCCAATAACCGTATGCGAGTGCTTTGGTCTTTTTTTTTTTTTTTTAAACAAGGTAAAGACTATTCTTAGATGTTTAACTATAAATAGATAAAGGAAAAAAACATCTTTCTCAATTTTATGAGCTTTCGAGATAATTTTCATTCTTTAAGGTATATAATTTTAAAAATATAAACACAAAGCTGCCTTGTTCATGATCTAAGGCAACAATCCACACAGAAGTGGCTTTGTGAATGAAGCTTTTAAATGATACAGATACACTCAGGATGCACCATTTGGCAAGGAAAAGATTTTAAATTGTTACAGAGATAGAAATATATATATACACATATATGTCATATAAAGCATATGATATTATAGAAAGAGACTTCTAGGGGGGTGGGGTGGCATATCCCAGGTGGCTCAGTGATAAAGAATCCGCCTGCCAATGCAGGAGATGTAAGAGACTCAGGTTCAATCCGTGGGTTGGGAAGACTCCCCTGGAGGAGGAAATGGCAACCCACTCCAGTATTCTTGCCTGGGAAATCCCATGGACAGTGGAGCCAGATGGGCTACAGTCCACAGGGTCACAAAGAGTCGGACACAACTTGGTAACTAGACAACAAAAGCAACGAATCTAGAGAGAGATACCTTGGGTTTGACCCAGGCTTGGGTTTCAATTCTGACTTAATGGACATTTGTCCTTGAGCAACTTCCCCAACCTTTTGTGTCTTGGTTTCCGCAATCTGAAAGAAGGGATAAAAGTATCCGTTTCTTAGGGGTGTTGTGTGGATTCCATGAATGAATATGCAGAGGGTGCTCCGAACAGTGAAGGGCATATATGAAATACTAACAGTATAGGCCATGAATGGTATAGGCCAATGAATATTCATTGGAAGGACTGATGCTGAAGCTGAAACTCCAATACTTTGGCCACCTGATGCGAAGAACTGACTCAGTGCAAAAGACCCTGATGCTGGGCAAGATTGAAGGCGGGAGAAGGGGATGACAGAGAATGAGATGGTTCAATGGCATCACCGACTCGATGGACATGAGTTTGAGCTAGCTCCAGGAGTTGGTGATGGACAGGGAGGCCTGGCCTGCTGCAGTCCACAGGGTCACAAAGAGTTGGACACGACTGAGCAACTGAACTGAACTGAAGGCCATGATAAGAGTGAAACAATTCAAGGTGTTTTTAATGCTTCTTTAAACTTTTCTATAATTTGCTCATTTTAAACTGACATAAATTATCATCATCACGAGGAGAAAATTAGCAAAGAAGGGATTGCCTTCATCGGGCCTGTATTACATGCCTTTGAACTGACTGTGCTTTCCTGCTGCTGTCAAAATAGGCTTTTGATGTGAAAATAACAGAGGAGCCTGCACCGGAGAGCTCACCCGAGTGTCAGCTCCGATGGGTACGTCTGGTGAGAGCCTTCCTTCCGAATTTACATCCACACATCTATGCTCAGTGTCAGTGTATCTCCTTGCCATAAACCCCTGTCTTCTATTTCATATCAAATACTGTTCACCCCACCTCCCGGCCAAATCCCCTCCACCTTATATGTGACAAGGATGGATAGATTCACCACGTGTGTGTGTGTTTGTAGGTCAGTGGTGTCCAACTCTTTGCGACCCCATGAACTGTAGCCTGCCAGGCTCCTCTGGTCCATGGGATTCTCCAGGCAGGAATACTGGAGTGGGTTGCCATTCCCTTCTCCAGGGGATCTTCCTGACTCAGGGACTGAACCTGGGTCTCCTGCATTGCAGGCAGATGCTTTAACATCTGAGCCACCAGGGAAGACCCTACATTCACCAAACTAGCAGCCGTGTTGGCTTTTTTCTGTGACCACAAATGCTGGAAGTGATGACCTTCAAAAGGCAAAAGGTCTCTACCTGTGCAAAAGAACGTCCTAGAGACCATGGTCACCACCACTAATGAACAAAGAGGCCTGGGCTTTTACAAACCAGTTCCCTGAGAGTTTTTAGATTACTTTCGATACGCTCTACTCGCACCAACTGTGAGGGCCTGGCACTGCCTGGCACTGACTGCTCACAACTCCGGCATTGTGTGCATGGGAGGCCCTTACACCTCGATCATGACATGAACTCCTACGCATCCTTCAAACCCTACCTCAAAAGTCTCTTGTGTTGTGTGATGGACCTGACCTCCCTTAAGAGACCTGAGCGTTTCTGTCTTTATTTAGATTTAACGGAACTCCAGAAGCCAGAATGGAGAGATTTGTGGCTGATACAGGGGAAGTAACAAGAGGAAGCCGGTTGGCCTTACAGAAACCCAGACTCGGGGTTTAGCCGAAAACAGAGGACTTCCTTGAAATGCTGTATACAGAGCACTTGTCTCCTCCATGGGCCACTCGACGGCCATGTGTAGAATTCCAGGACTCAGGTGGTGCACCCCCGGCAAAACATGAAATCAATTAAACTGAACCAACCGAGGAGAACTAGGGCCACTAATACATACACAGCCTAGTATTTAGAGCCCTCAAAATGCTGTCCTGAGCACCCAAAAAATCAACCCGCCAGTCCACAAGCTCCACCTATGGGTGCAAATCTCCCAGCCAACTTTCTCTTTTTTAAACACACGTGAAGATCCAAGGGTGACCTGGCCTCTGAAGCAAGACGAAAGCATGACAAGAACATCCAGGAGAAGAAAGGATACTAAAGCAACCAGAGGAAAAAGAACTGTGATATATAAAGGATTTAAAAAAAACAAAAACCTATAATTATTATCCTCTGAGAGATTTGGAGGAGTGGGCATACTTTGTCACCCAGCCCATTCAGTGAGAGACTCGAAAATCAGAGAGGAAGACGTCTTAGAAGTGACCCCTGGTCCATCCTCTGGTTTAGAGCCAAGGGAGGGTCTTAGTCCTCTGAGGTTACTGTAAAAAAATACCATAGACTGGATGGCTCAGAAAACGAACGTTTCTTTCTTCAGTTCTGGAGGCTGGGAGGTCCAAGACCAAGGTGCCAACAGATTTGGTATCTGGTGAGAGCCCATTTCTTGGCTCATAGATGGACCGGCTTCTCACTGTGTCCTCAGGTGGCAGAAGAGACGGGGGAGCTTTCTGGAGGTCTTTTTAAAGGGCATCCATGCCATTCCTGAAGGTGCCACCTGCATGACCTCATCACCTCCTCAAGGCCCCAACTCCTAATACCATCACATCAAAGATTAGGTTTCAACATGTGCATCTGGGTGGGGAGGACACATGCATTTAGTCTGCGTGGGGACCCCTGGCTACCTAGAGAGCTGAATGGAAAAGCTCCAGGTATGGGAGCCACACACATTTCCACGTCAGTCAGTTCTGCTACACCTCTTGTTTTTAAACCACAGATCTGTGCCAACAGATTAATAAATTACAGAACAACTTGAAAACTTTGTGCATTTTGTGCGCCCTTGGTGTAATTTCCTTGGCAAAAAACACTAAGGTTTATGCAGAAAAAGGGTGCCCCGCTGAAGTGAGCTGCTTAAGGAAGACACCAAACCACACACCTCCAACACCCACCAGCCACCTCCAGTCTCAGTATCTGTGACGAACCACAGCCATCCGTCTCTGGTGTTAGAACTTTCCGTATGATTCCACATCTCTCTCCTTCCTCTCCTTCACAATAACTCATAATCACCAACCCTTCCCATGAGCACTTCTGCACACAAAACTCCATTCATCTTGTACTTCTAAGTCAAGTTCCATATTTATTGCAGCCTTTATGTATTTCTTGACCATTTCTCATATGTAGAATTGTGCTTCCCTTTTTTTTGGCCAAGCAGGGTCTTAATTCCTTGACCAGGGATCAAAGGGGCTTCCCCGGATTCTCAGCGGTAAACAATCCGCCTGCAATGCAGAAGGGACAGGAGATGCAGGTTTGATCCCTGGGTCACAAAGATCCCCTGGAGGAGAGCATGGCAACCCACTCCAGTATTCTTGCTTAGAGAATTCCATGGACAGAGGAGCCTGGCAGGCTACGGTCCATGGGGTTGCAAAGAGCCAGACACAGCTGAGGGGTCAAAAAGAGCTGGCCACAGCTGAGCAACTGAATGTGCACACACACAGAGGGATAGAACCCACACCCCTTGCACTGGAAGTAAGGACTCTTAACCACTGGACCACCAGGGAAGTCCCTTGTGCTTCCCTTTTCTATTAGGCATTTACCTTTTTTTTCAATGTGTCATTGATTAAATTGTTGAGTTCTGTGCCTATAATGCCAACTTTCCCATAACTCCTGCGGTTTTCATTGTGCAACTTTTTATGACTCAGTAATTTTTAGAAACTTGTCGCATTATATCAGAACTGACCATGTGACTGTATTTCTGCATCCAAACCACATTTTCAGGAGTTTTCTGATTCTTGGGGTGGGGCGGGGTGGGGTGGGGCACACAAACAGACATGGCAAGCTGATTCTGTTTTGGAAAATTTGGTCACCATCATCGAAATGCACACCAGTCATGCCAAGCTCTTTCTGGCAACCCCAAATCTTTCATCAACTCCTTGGCCTTTTCCCTGCACTGACTGAGCTGGAATCTCTTCCTAGGACAGAGCCAGCTGTTGGGTTTGTTAATATAAAAGAAATCTGTGTATCATCCGGGTTTCCCCCCCCCACTCTGCCCCCATCAAATACAAAATAAAATTCAAGCATAATTAATGAAGTCTCCATTCCTGGCTTGTGTTTACAGGAAAAGCTGCTATGGAGCCGGTGCCTGGGTTCCCATCCTGCCCCTCACTTATCAGTTGCTGTGTGAGCTTAGGAAGCTCCCGCATCCTCTCTGAGTTCCCTTCCTCCCCCATAAACAGAGATAACAAGGCTTACTTCAAAGGGGTTCTGTGAGTTTTAAGTAAGATAATGTATTTAGCACAGTGACTAACACTTAAGTATTTTTCCCTTTTTTTTCACTATGTCAAGCTGATCTTTTGGCTGGTTACAAACCTATTCCTTCATCCATGTCTTATGTTATTTGCCTACATTGAAATCTCCTCCCTTCCTCCACTGCTACTCAAATTTGGAGCTTAAAAATTGCAAAAAAAAAAAAAAAAGAATGATTGGGTGGTAACAACCTTTTAAGTTTTTGGCTCATACTGGTTAGGTCCCCTCTTCAGCAGTTCCCTTCCATTAACTTGCAGTAATAATTCAATCACTCATTCAACATGCCTAGCTTACAACTACTGGGTATTTGAGTGACTTAACTTTCCAGAAAAGACCCTGATGCTGTGAAAGACTGGGGGCAAGAGGAGAAGGGGGTAGCAGAGGACAAGATGGTTACATAACATCACTGACTCAACGGACAAGAGCTTGAGCAAACTTGGGGAGATAGTGAAGGACAGAGAAGCCTGGTGTGCTGCAGTCCATGGGGTTGGAAAGAGTCAAACACGACTTAATGACTGAAAAACAACAATCTTCCAGAGCCTGTTTTTCTCAGCAACATGAGGATAATAGCACCTATATCATAAGATTGTGGGAGGGCTTCAGTGACACCAAGAGACCAACACGTTTTGTACTGTCTAGCACATAGTCGGTGCTCAAAAATGGTAGCTTTCACTGGTATGGCCATGATGAAACTTCTCTCCTCCTACAAACCCAAATAAGCTGGAGCAAATGTTCTACTGGCGATGAAACAATGAGTCTGATTATGAGTGCATATGACTGAAAAGGCAGCAAGCTAGCTTAAGTATGATTCATCATTGTCTGCCACAGTAATTAGAAGTATTTTGGTTGGTTCTAGGTCAGAATGACCCAGTTACTACACTTTTTTTTTTCATTGCTAAAGTTTGTGGTGAACCTTAAAACAAAAACTAAAGGCTTAGGGAAAGATAATTCCTTTGTGGCTTTTGCTCAGAGGCAGGACATTATCAGCTCTGCCTTTCAGAAGCAAGATCCTTGCCAAGAAGCTGTTAACGCTCCTTCTTTCATTTTACTAGACACAAGAATAATATTCATGGATGCTCCAGACTGGAGCTCCTGGAAACCTATTCTGCCCATCTGTTTCCCAAGCTCCTAGCACAAAATAACAACCACGAGAGTGTTTATTGATGAGGTATAGGCGATAAACAGTAGTCACGAACAGATATGAGAGTTGGACCATAAAAAAAGCTGAGTGTTGAAGAATTGATGCTTTCAAATTGTGATGCTCTTGAGAGTCCCTTGGAAGCAAGGAGATCACACCTGTCAATCCTAAAGGAAATCAACCCTGACTATTCATTGAGGGGAGGGCTGTTGTTGAAGTTGAAGCTCCAATACTTTGGCCACCCAATGCAATACTTTGGCCACCTGATGCAAAGAGCCGATGCCTTAGAAAAGACCCTGATGCTGGGAAAGATGGAAAGCAAAAGGATAAGGGGATGGCAGAAGATGAGATGATTAGACAGCATCACTGACTCAATGGGCATGAATTTGAGCAAATTGCGGGAGCTAGTGGAGGACAGAGGAGGCTGGTGTGCTGCAGTCCATGAGGTCTCAAAGACTTAGCGACTGAACACCAACAACGAGGCAAGGGAAAAAAATTGAGAATTAATCACCCCAAATATCTCTCCAGCAATCAGTGAACATTTCCACTTTATTCTGGCTAACACAGACTCATTAGCAAGATAGTTTCTTACATATTTAGTATGCCACATTTCAATGACAAAAAGCATGAAGTCATGACAGAATGCAGAGAAAGTATATTGCATCCTTAGACTCTACTGTAGTTGCAAGCTTTTAAATGCATAGAAAAAAGACTGGAAGGAAATACACTGAAATGATAACACTGGATGTTTGGGGAAATGAAATTATGGGCAAATTTTTTTCTTCCTAATTTTCTGTATTTCCTAAATTTTTTACAAACACATAAACAACTTTGGTGTGGAGACAGATTACACTCATAAAATTCCATCAAGTTGGAGGTCCACCTGGAGACAGCACAGTATGGAAAAGATGAGAGGACCTGAGGGCTGGAATCGCCCTGACCCAACTGCCACCCTGCAGCAGGCCAGTCATCTGACCTCTGCAAAATGAACAGTCCAAGCTACATCATCTCTTTAGCAGCCCACAGCTCCTGCGCAACAGATACTTGTATATTTCAAGTGACAGCACTCACAGGATAAACTGGAAACCCTCCTAGGGCTGAATGGGGAATGCACATCCCCAGAGCTGTCCTCCAGTTCCAGGCCTGAGTCACTGTCGGAAGCTGGGAGGGAGCCAGGGCACCCGCCCCCTTAACAGCAGCCCACCACCTGTGTTCTCTTTCTTCTTGGAACCAGACTGACTTCAGAGCCCAATAGAGTTCTGGGCTGGGCTGGGCTGGGCTGGGCTAGATGGACTTGCACACAGCATCTCTGACCCAAAGGAGACCCAGGATGGCCTTCCCTCCACAAAAGTCAAACTCCCCATCCTTCTAGGCTAACCTCAGGGCCCACCACTTCTAGGAAGCTGTCACACATTGTTGCAACCTTTCCTCTTACTCCTTCCTGTTTTTGAATTGTGCTTATTAAATTTGTGCAAATAGGGACTTCCCAGGTGGTCCAGTGGCTGAGAATCTGCCTTCCACTGCAGAGGATGGGGGTTCAATCCATGGTCAGGGAACTAAGATCCCATATGCCATAGGGCAACTAAGCCCGCAAGTGGCAACTACTGAGCCCTTGAGTTCTAGAGCCCATGGTCCACAACAAGAGAAGCCTAAAAAGCTTGTACACCACAACTAGAGAAAGCTCAAGTGCCAAAATGAGCAGCCTGAGTGCTGAAACAAAGACCCAGTGCAGATACAAAAAGATATTTGTAAATATTTGTGTGATAAAGACTCCAGTTCAGTTCAGTTGAGTCACTCAGTCATGTCCAACTCTTTGCGACCCCATGGACTGCAGCATGCCAGGCCTCCCTGTCCATTGCCAACTCCCGGAGTTTACTCAAACTCATGTCCATTGAGTCGATGATGCCATCCAACTATCTCATCCTCTGTCGTCCCCTTCTCCCGCCTTCAATCTTTCCGAGCACTAGCATATCACGAGTCTTTATCAAGGGATTATAATCCCTTGACTCTACAGTGGAAGTGACAAATAGATTCAAGGGACTATAATCCCTTGATAAAGACTCATGATACAACAAATATCCACATGCTCACTTCCAGTGTAAGAACAAGAACATTTCATACTGTTTGGTATCCCCCAACTCATGTGCTCTCATCCATCAACACCCCCAGGTATCTGGTACCCTAAATTTTATGTTTATCACTCGCTTGCTTTTCTTTATAACTTTAACAAAATTCTTAGTTTAACTTAATGTTAACCTAAAATTTAACACAGATTTAACTTAGCTTTTTTTTTTTTTTGGTTATCCTATTTGGTAAAGGTCAACATCAGTGTACCTATACGTCACCTGGGATCTTGTTAACATGCAGATTCTATTTCAGTTGGTCTGCCTTAAAGGCTGAAATCTGACATTTCTTGGCATTTGACAAGCTTGCTGTTGTTCAGTCACTAAGTTATGTCCAGCTCTTTGTGACCCCATAGGCCACAGCACACTAAGCTTCCTTGTCCTTCACTATCTTCCAGAGTTTGCTCAAATTCATGTCCATTGAGCCGGTGATGCCATCCAAGCACCTCATCCTCTGTCATCCCCTTCCCCTCCTACCTTCAATCTTTCCCAGCATCAGGGTCTTTTCCAATGAGTGGGCTCTTCGCATCAGGTGGCCAAAGTATTGGAGCTTCAGCTTCAGCATCAGTCCTTCCAATGAATATTCAGGGTTGATTTCCTTTAGGATTAACTGGTTGATCTCCTTGATGTTCAAGGGACTCTCAAGAGTCTTCTCCAGCACCACAGTTCAAAAGCATGAAGCATCTGACAAGCTAATTTAACTTGCTTCAATCTAAGCAACATATTGTCTAGTTTTATATTTTTTAAACTCTTTATGAGTGGACTCACACTGTATATTTTTTTCTATAACATGTTTTTTTTTTTGTATAATTCACCCATGATGTTGCCTGGATCTGCGAGTTGCTTTCACAGCTGTATAGTACTTCATTGTGTAAATACACCACTGTTTATTTTTCTACTCCATAGCTGATGACTACTTGAGCTACTGCTATGAATAGTTTTTGTTTGCTTGTGTGTTGTTACAAATAACACAAGTATAAACATTATCATACATATCTCCTGTTATAATCATAGGTCTCAAGGCTGCCACACAACTCCAGGGGGCGCTATCCACACTGTAGGCTACTTGAATAGCATCCCCTAGAACAAAAATGTTGTGCCAACTTGAGTGAGTAAGTCTGGTTGTTTCCCATCCTTACCTACCCTTGATACTGTCAGATTTCAATTTCTGCTAGCGGGTATCTCATTGTGATTTTAATTTGCAGTTTTCTCTTTGCTTGTGAAGTTGAGAATGTTTTCATATATTTATTCATTATCCGTTTCTCTCTTGTTCCTTCCTAAATTCCTAAACTATTCCTTTGGTTTATCTTACCAAACCAAAAAGAAATTTCTGTAGATATTACTATTTCACCTTTATTTTGTAGTTTTAGTTCCTGTCCTACAGTCTATTCTGGTTTCTCTATTGACTATTTTATAGGGTCTTTTACTGAGCAACTAACTAACACTGTCACTTTCACTTCCCCTGGTGTGGGTAAGGGAACTCTTCCATCTTCACAGGTTTAATATAGATTTGGCAATTTCATTATTTTTAGAGTTTCTTCCCTTTATTTTCAAATGAATCCTGGAAAAATGGGAATTTTCAAAGTCATTGTGCAAAATAAACATATAAAGTAGGAGAAAGTGTTAGTCCATCACTCATATCTGACTCTGCAACCCCATGGACTGTAGCCCACCAAGCTCCTCTGCCCACGGAATTTTCCAGGCAAGAATACAAGAGTGGGTTGCCATGCCCTTCTCCAGAGGATCTTCCTGACCCAGAAATTGAACCTGTGTCTCCTGCATTGGCAGGCAGATTCTTTATCACTGAGCACCTGGGAAAGCCCAATCACTGAATCTAATTACTTTAAATCTAAAAAAAGCTATCTAGTCATTCTTTTAGAATAAATATCTATAGCTAGCAAAGAAAACAGTGAAATTTGACAAACATATATCATTTTCATATGAGTACTGGTGTTGAATATTTCTCCTAGAAAATACAGACTTAGTTCCACATACTCCTGGCAGACAGCACTGCTTGGCAAAGGGTTTTATAAAATAGTCTACAGTCACACAAGTTTTACAGCTAAAGGGGCTTAGAACTGTCACCCAGTCCAACCATTTGCCTTATAATAAGAAATTGTTATATTATTTTAAAAACAAAGACTAGAACATTTAATCCAAACAAATAATTCTCCTACTTTCACATAGTGTGTTTGCACCTTATAAATGCTTGCCTTTTATGGGTGGATTTGAAAGAGATTTCGGCCACTCATTAACTTTGATGTAAATGTGAACTTGGAGCAGTGGTAGGTCCCAGCCTTGAAAAGTCGTCATACTTCTGTTCTACTGGAATAGTGACCCCTGGATTGTTGTGATCTGCTTCTCAGACACAGTTGCAAGTCCGTGAATTCAGGGCCTTTTCCTAGCGTGGACAGCTGGCAACAGGCGTATCCAGCCCCATGTCCATTGCATTGTTTCCCTGAGCAAGTTTTTTACTGGGTGGAGGTTGATTTTACAGCCTGAGAAAGACGGATTCTGAGATCTTGTGAGTTTCGCTCTACTCAACAGCTGTTTTCGTGTCAATGCAGAAAGGAGATAGATAAGCCTTCCCAAAAGTTAAAGGAAAGGGAAACTAAGGGATTTGGAGAATGCTTATCAGCAGAACAAACAAGGTGGCAGACTCTGTTCAACTACTGATAGACTTGGGAAATGGTGACATATCCTGCCTTCTTTCACAACATTCCCCACACCAACAATTCACGCTACAGTGTGTTGTCCCACTAGATCATGAACTCTGTGAGGGAAAAGACCACATCTGTTTTGTTGATTACAGACTCTCCAGAGTCCAGCCCACGCCTGGCTGTCTCCACTAGTACTGCCTAATTGAATGAACAAGTGCAATCTTGCTATTTAGAGAGCTGACCAGCAAAAAAGACAGGTCAAGAGACATGCTGTACACCCAGCCCACCAGGTGCCCAAGTTTACTCTTGGATCAAGTTTCACCATGAGACATTTTCAGCCCCATTAACTTAGTTCCTCATGGAATCATCTACCCAGAGTTACTCCGTGATATTGCAACACTGGCATTTTTTCAACACCATCATGGAAAAGAGCCATATGGAACTGGCTTTGGCATTTACTAACAAATTAGGTCCACTGTGTCACAATATCATTTATATGAGGTCCCAGAATAGAAACTGATTTAAGAATTTAATGGGGGGCAGGAAGTAACAGGAGGGAAGACCTTTGTCCTGAAGAATTGGCATGTTTCTTCTTTTCTTTTAATATACCTACTAGCATTTATCATTTTCCCATTTTGTGCTAATAACTAGATAAACAGTGACAAATAGGTTAAAAAAAAAAAAAACAGCAATGACTAATTTTACAAAAAACGAAAGCTAGCAGGAAAAAGATAATAACTAACAGTAATATTAATACATACCTAGCTCAGCCATCAAACTGTTTACCTGGCCATATTCATGCATTAATTGAGTCCAGCTATCAAACATTATAAATAACTGTACTGGGATGGTAGAGGGCAGAACATGTGTATCTGTATGGGAACAATGGGGCAAATGTGAAACTTCCAAATTGGGAAGTTAATAAATACTACCTAAAATTCAACAATTAACCAGTAGCAACAAATGTCCTTTAGAAATGGCAGGGGAATTACTAAAAGAATCCATTAAAGGATTGACAGTTACTGCCTTCCAAGGATAAGATAAGAGAGGAAAAAGTGGGCAGCTATAGAGAATAAGACTGCCATTAGTATTCAATGTATATGATTTTATTTAATCTCCACTAAAATTCTTACCTTACTAATGAGAAAACTAAGGCTTTTAGACATTAACCAAGATCGCACAGCTGCTAGGTAAAGCTCAGATTTTAGTGCAGGCTCACTGAAATCCAAACCGTCAAATCTTCCCACTACATTAGGGTCTGTCTCTTATTCTCTTACATTAAAGGAACTTGTGACATAAAGGAAGAAAGCACTGAGTCACGTGGGCTCATAAAATGGTATATGATATAAAGAAAGAAAAAAAAGTGGCAAAGGTGAGGAAGAGTGAAGGACAAATGCTTAAAACGATTGATAAATCTAAAGTTACACAAGTAATTAATCCACATGAACTCCAGGCCTCAATGGATCTTTTTTTCACTAGAACAAAAACTAAGTTGGCATTTATAAAAGTGAGTCTCTGATAAAACCCTGCCAAGTCTGACCCCTCCAGGTGACTGGGTACCACATCCTATGGGGCTGGTCTCTGCCTTGACGGGCAGTCCTGGCCTGAGGAGGGGTCACTACACCCCCAAGCAGATGCTTCCCCTCATCACTAGAGGCAGCATTTCTGTGTGAACACAGCCTCCCATGTCTTTGCTACACAGCCATGTCTGACTCTTTGTGATCCCATGGACTGTAGCCGGCCAGGCTCCTTTGTCCATAGGATTTTTCAGGGAAGAATACTGGAGTAGGTTGCCATTTCCTCCTGGGAATCCTCCTGACCCAGGGATCGAACCCACATCTCCTGTGTCTCCTGCATTGCAGGTGGATTCTTTACCCTCTGAATCATCAGGGACGCTACCTCTTCCTGTGTCTTGGCCAAAAGCCTAAAGAAAGAGGCCCAAGTAAATCTACAGGACATGCCATTATGGAAGGAAACGGGCACAAGAAAGAGAATGTGACCAAGACATCTTTTAAAAGGCCACATGAAACGTGTAAATTGACACGGTCATGTCAGTGTGAGCTCAACCAAGCGCTTCACATACCCATCACCATATTAGGTTGCCCGTTACAGAAACCCAGCCACAGTGGCTCAGCCCAAGAGCGGCTCATTCTTCCCATGTAACTAGGAAACCTGTAGGCAGCTAGTCCAGAGCCAGTGCGGCTTTTTGACAACGGCATTCCCTGGTGGCTCAGATGGTAAAGAATCTATCTGCAATGCAGGAGACCCCGGTTCGACTCCTGGGTTGGGAATATCCCCTGAAGAAGAGAATGACTACCCATTCCAGTATTCTTGTCTGGAGAAGTCTACGGACAGAGGAACCTGGCAAGCTACACACAGTCCATGGGGTTGCCAAGAGTCGGACATGACTGAGCGGCTAACACTTTTACTTGTTTCTTTCACTTCAAGACCAAGGCTCCTTCTGCCGTGGAAGGCAGCCTATGAAGTTCACAGTCCAGCCTGGAAGAAGGAAGAAAAGCAAAGTATAAGGAGCAGGACTTCTTCAGCAGGAAAACAGTTTTCCCAGAAGTCCCAACCAGTAGATTTCTGCTTATAAAACACTGGCCAGAACCTGGTCTTTAGGGCCACCTAGTCTCCAACAGCAGCGAAGGCAATGGCACCCCACTCCAGTACTCTTGCCTAGAAAACCCCATGGATGGAGGAGCCTGGTAGGCTGCAGTCCATGGGGTCGCTAAGAGTTAGACACGACTGAGTGACTTCACTTTCACTTTTCACTTTCATGCATTGGAGAAGGAAATGGCAACCCACTCCAGTGTTCTTGCCTGAAGAATCCCAGGGACGGGGGAGCCTGGTGGGCTGCCGTCTATGGGGTCGCACAGAGTCGGACACGACAGAAGCGACTTAGCAGCAGCAGCAGCAGTTTCCAACAGAACCTAGAAAACTGGGTTTTTAGCCAGGCACTTTGCTATTGTGAACAAAACCATTAATCAGGTTCCATTAATCAGGTTCCATTAATCAGGAATAAACAAAGTGATGGACAGAGCGGTCTGCCACGGCCTCACTGAGCCCAGTGTTGGTTCAGCCAGTAACAAGAAGACGGGCGCTGTGTTTTGGAAAGCACGGAATGAGAAGTAATGATAAGACCAAAACAGAGCAAGGAGAAATCTGTCCCAGACAATGAGGTCATGCTGACCTTCTGGGGAGACGTGGATGTTCAGACAGGACACGGTACTGCAAGGCAAATGCAAAAATATCCAAGTGCTATTTTACAAGGCTGCCAAGGTGGCTATTTTAGGTATTGATTATCCACCTGATAAGGCTGGCATGCGAACTGCCCCCGAGGGATCCTTCTAGCCGGGCATCTGATATCATTTCATTTCATCCTCACAAAGTTCCTATGAGACCAGCAGGAGGGGAGACGTGAGGGCCAGAGAGATGAGGTCTTGCCCAAGGACACACAACCAGTAAGAGGCAGAGATGGGATCCGAATGCAGATGGATCATGCTCTCAAGCCTACAGCCGCTCCATCTCTCCTCTGGTCCAGTTTAACCTGTGGATAGTGGACATGGACCTGAGGAGCTGGGCGAGATGCTGCCTCTGTCCTCTGTCTGGTCCCACCAGACATCTGGATGCCTAGCCAGACAGAGCTTTCAGATCCCCTCTGAGTCTAAAGCAAGCTGTCTCCATAGGTTTCAGCCTTTGTGAAATGAAGAACACCAGCGGAAGGGCAAGCCAGATAGATGACCCAAGTTAATCAGTGCCCTGGCAACTTTCCAATTGCAGATAAACCTCATTGTGGCCGACGCCTTAACCCTGAACTTCTGAGACTCTCAGCTGACAGCCTGGGACACCCCTGAATAGCCCCAGAGAGACCAGAAACCTCTTCCTACTGAGAAGAAAAGGAAAACACCATCAAATACCTGGACAATCAAATTGACCTTTAAATGAGCGTGACTGTCTCCTGAATTTATTTTGAAGTGCTCATTTTCAACTCTCAATGATGGTCAAGTCATAAACTCCCACCCTGACTGGACTCTCCTGTTCCTGATGACCTTGACAGGAGACGCCTATCTGGAAAGAGGCCACCAGCTTCCAGGGCAGGTCATCCACCCCCCTGTTTGCAGGAGATAAAAGAGTACTACTGCCAGTAATTGAATATGCATGCACCATTTTGTTAGAGTCCCCGGTTCCTTTTTCTCCTTCGCTCTTAGAAGAAAAAGCACTAAATCACTTTCTCTAATAAAATGCCCACAGACAAGGAAAATAAAAACAACCACTCCGAGGAGAGCTCTCTGGGTCCTGTGAAGTTCTCAGCAGCTTTTAATTACTCCTCAGTGTTTTGCTACCAGTTGTTAAATGTAACAGAAACAAGAACTACATTAACACATTAAAACAAGAGGACCTAGGTCTGCAAAGAGTGAGACATATAACAGCAGATGAGTGTGGGGGAAGGTCCCTTTGAACAAAGACTACTATCAGGGCAGGAAGCCAGCTTATCCTGGGCAATAATAAAATACCAAGCACTTTAGTCTTCAATAGCTGAGTGGGGAAGGTGGTTTTTGGGGGGTTTTTTGGCTATCATTAGCACCTTTTTTTTTTTTTTTTAACAGATAGAGAAGCGGAGCCTGGCCACAGCAGGATCACATGGGAAATAATAGTAGAATCAAGGGTGTAACTGGCTGTGTTTTGGCACCCCTGCTCCATGGTCATCAGTTTAAAAAAACATCCACAAAATGGGAATGTCCGGGGATGATCACTTATAATAGCAAATTTTCCAAATGTCTAAAGGTTTTCAATAAAATACTATTTTATAGATATTTTGTAAGGGAGCCATAACCTTTTGCTCCCTTCCAAAAGGAGAAGCAAGCGGAAATATATTGGCAAACACAATAAGGCCATGCTGGAAAAGTCACTCACCCGATGAACAGCATCAGTCATAACTTAAGCCAGGAAAAAAAAAGAAATGTGAATGCACAGATTTTTGTTAACCAGATAGTTTCTTTGAGAACAGATGAGTGAACGTGCTGCAGTTCTTTGCATGGTCTTGGTAAAGGGCTCCCTGCAGTTCCAAAGCACACGTTGCCTCGATGATGCCTATGACAGTAGCCCGGGACCCCCAGGAGGATGGAGCAGAAGAGGGACCACCTGAGGCAAGTGTCACAGTGGGGATTATTCTACAGTCGAGCAGGCGAAACTCAGGAATGTTCGGGGCCCTCCAAGAGGAGGCCTGCCGCTAAAACCCGGGGTTGGTCAGAGCCCCATGTCGAGCCCAGTTCCCCGGGAAAACTGCCAGAAGGAAGCGCCAGTGAACAAGGGCAGGAAAAGGGCCAAGTGACTGTGGTGGACAGAACCGGATCCTGGAGCAAAGTGGGAAGCTGCGGCCACAGGAGCCCGTGAGGCTGGGGAGACAACAGCGCCGTGCCCAGAGCCACATGCATCCTCTCCGCAGGCGAGTGGCGGGGTGGGGCCCACATGTCGGCCCACCGCCCACAGCGAGCGAAGAGCTCCGCTGACCAGCTCACTCTTCATTCAGGCGAACTCTCCCAATGACACCAGCATCACTCCTGAAAACTTGGCTCTCAGCAACACAGGCATTTGATCATATCCTCTCAGTTCGATCAATAGAGACGGTCAATTCAGGACTGCAGAGCTAACACAAAATGCAGGCTGAAGCCAAGCATCTCCTGTCAGTGAATGGGGCATTCAATTACCATGTTTCCAACCCCCTTTATGCTGCCCAGATGCAATCTGGGGAAGTCCTTAGGTCCAGCTGGGGAGGCAGAGGGAAGTCCCATAAATCTAAAGTAATACATGTAATTAAAATGCCCAAGGTTTTTCCAGGGACAAACTTCTCAGCAGGATAAAGCGAACCACAGATCAAGTACAAGGTGACTGACCACTCTGGGAGAAACAGAAGCCCCCCCACCCTCAACCCCGTGCATTCACCCCTGTTGTCCACCTCCTCCCTTGTCCCCCAGGAATACCCTTCTTCCATGTCACTACCTGTCAAAGTCTTAAGCGCCTTTCAAGCCAAGAAAGTAACTGTAATGGAATGAATTGTGTCTCTAAAACCCATAACTCCCAGCACCGCAGGATGTGACCTTATTTGGAAAGAGGGTATTGTGGATGTAATTAGTTAAAATGAGGTCATCCTGGAGGAGGTGAGGCCACTAGTTTAATCTGATTGGTGTCCTTCCTTATAAAAGGGGAACATGGACACAGACATGCACACACTGAGAACACCGCATCGAGAGTGGAGCTCTGCTATCACCAGTTAAGGAATCACCAGAAGCTAGAGGTGGGGCTAGAGGAGCAGACCCTCCCCCGGCACTCCAGAGGGAGGTCGGCCGCCACCCTGAAACTGGCTTCCAGATACACCACGTTTCTGTGTTATAAGCCACTCTCGTGGTTCGTGGTGCCATGATGGCAGCCCAAGGAAGCTGGTACAGTGACTGACTTAGTCCACTCGGGCTCCTAGAACAAAAGACCAGTCAGTGACTTTAAAACAACAAATTTACTTCTCTCAGTTCCAGAGGCTGGAAGTTCAAGATCACGGTGCCAACAGGGTAGGGTTCTGATGAGAACCCTCTTCCGGCTGTCTGTCTTCTCACTGGGTCCTCATACAGCAGAAGGGGGCAAGGGAGCTCTCTGGGGTCTCCTTTATAAGAGTAAGGATCCCCTTCACTTTGCCAACAAAGATCCATCTGGTCAAAGCCGTGGTTTTTCTGGTAGTAATGTACAAATGTGAGAGCGGGACCATAAAGAAAGCTGAGTGCCGAAGAGTTGATGATTTTGAACTGGGGTGTTGAAGAAGACTCTTGAGAGTCCCTTGGACCGCAGGGAGATCAAACCAGTCAATCCTAAAGGAAATCAACCCCGAATATTCATTGAAAGGACTGATGCTGAAGCTGAAGCTCCAATACTTTGGCCACCTGATGTGAAGAACTGACTTACTGGAAAAGACCCTGATCCTGGGAAAGATTGAAGGCAAAAGGAGAAGGGGGTGGCAGAGGATGAGATGGTCCGATAGAATAACTGACTTGACAGACATGAATTTGAGCAAACTCCAGAAGATAGGGAAGGACAGGGAAGCCTGGCGTGCTGCAGTCCGTGGGGATTACAAAGAGTCAGAAACGACTAAGCAACTGAACAACAACAACAATCCTCTCCATGAAAGCTCCACCCTCATGACCAAATCATCTCCCAAAGTTCCCACCAAATACCATCACACTGGGGGTTAGGCTTCAGCATATGAATTTTAGGGAACACAGAAATTCAGTCCATAGCAATGGCTTAAGCCTTATCATCACCAAGAGACTTTTCAGATTCCACTGACCAAGCTCCCCAAGGAAGGGGGTCTCCTGCCCCACCTGTGTTATAGGATCCCCATTTCAAATAACAGCCTCTGCCTCCACTGCAGCGTGGGGAGGAGGAACTTGCATGGAATGACTCAGAAGGAGCCACTGGGCCAAATCTCTCTCTTGTAAGTCTGAACCCGAGAGACGCAGAGGGTGAGCAGACCGGGAAGCAGGAGGCACATGTGGTCTGCAGCTAAGTCACAATATCCTCGATGCCACCGATGAGATGCCCCGTCCCCCAGGGTCTAGCCAGGGGCAGAGCAGCCAGGTGGAATCAGCCAGGCTTCTTGGCTCATGCCTTATCCACACAGGCCAACCAGCCTTGGCAGAAATGAAGGTGCAACCCTTCTCTCTGTCTACCTGGTCCTTCCTCCATGGCAGCTGGAACACAGGTAAAGAGAAGAGGGTCTTATCAGCCCCTGAGTCCCAGTGGGAAAGCACAGCAGGGCTGGAAACCGTGAGTGACATGACTGGACTCGGGTTCTGGAAGCTGGGGGTGCAGTGATGCATATGTGAACCCTCATGGAGACCCGTCCAGAGAAAATAAACTGCACCAGAGCAGTCATGGGGAGAGAGAGGACAGCCCCTCCCCAAACCACAGAGGATGGCAGGGAAGTCTACATCACTGACCACTGGGGGCTGGAGGCAAGGAAAGATGCCCACGTTCCGGGTGGACGGAATCAGTGCATTCACGAGAAGCCAGGACAAGGAGACAAGGAGGAGTTCACTGTAGATGGCACGCATTCGGGCCACCAGCAGGCAGGGAGACCCAAGTCTGAAGACAGGCAGCACTGATCCTGCTATTGCCATGAAAGCTACCAAGCCCTGCAGAACAGGTAAGCCCGTTCTTCCACTTAAAACACCCTGATTATGGATTTGCCAGAACAGTTTGAAAATACTAGGCCACTGATTCTGACGAGGCTTTTTTGGGGCTGGGTTCTGATGCGTGCCTGAAGCATGTGTCCTGCAAGGCTGACTCAGCATCCCTAAGCATCTCCATGTGGCATCTCCACCACAAAGCCTGGAGAAGGTGAGCGGATTCACTCTGCCCCTCAGGAGTCTGAAGTGTCTCCCAAAGAGCTACTGGGATGGATGAATCAAGAAGGTCAGAGGGTTTCGCCTCTGCTCTCAGACAAATGTGCAGTCACCTCCTGTTCCCAGAGGAGGGGCTGATGAATGATGGCTCTGCCCAGAGAACATCTGCTCTGTCCTTTTAGGCAGCATTCCTCTCGGGGAGACACAGGAGGGGACGGTGATAGGGCCACCTTGAAGCCACCAGGTCAGCACCCCCAGCCCTGCCCTCCACATACAGCTCCTGTGGAGAGCCTCACGTCTCAAAGGGCTTCCAGCAGAGGAAGCAGCCAGATGGTGCCAGGGAAAGCCTCAGAGGGGCTGAGATACCAGGGAGATGGAATGGAGGAGGGGTTGCCTCGCTCATATCTAACTTATTTAAGATAAAAAAAGAAAAGCAACTTACTATCTTCTTGGAAAATCCGAGACTTGGAGACAATGAAGTCTTCACTCAGTCATTTTTTTTTTCTACTTGCAATGTTTTCTTCTCATTATCCTTAGATTCTGAGCTCTTTGAGAGCATGGTCTGTATCTGATTCAATCTCTGTCACCTCAGTGTTAGCCATAATACCAGGCACATCGTACTCTTCAGAGAGTACCTAATGAGTGAGTGGATCAGCAGATGTGTGGATGGGTCAGTAAATAGAGTAATACATAAGTGGATGGGTGCATGGATGGGTAGGTGGGTGGGTGAATGGATGGATGAGTGGATAATGGATAGAAAGATGGATGAGTGGATAAGTGAGTGGTGAGTAGGTGGCTGGCTGGATGAACAGGATGGGTGGATGGATGAGCAGGTAGATAGATGGGTGAATGGATGGATGGATTGGTACACTGATGGGATAATGAGCAAATGGCTGGCTGGATGGATGGATAGATGTGGATAGGGAGATGGCTGCCTGGGTAGATGAATGGATTCAACAAGTAGCTCTGAAGTACCCACCCTGTGCCAGGCACTGGAAGTATTGAGATGATTGGCACCTGCTCCCAACTTCAAAGGAACTCACAATCCAACAGGGCAAGATGTCATATTGCTAAATCAATACCTGATAAGAGCTATAACAAAGGGAAGGAGCAATGGTCTCAGCATAGAGATTGGCTGTACAGAGTGAGTCCCAAAAGATACACAAGTGTCTCTTGGTCACTATTCAGCACAGGATTCCCCCAAACTTCATGGGCATTCCTTTGGCCCAAGTGAAATTTCCAAAGAGTTAGTTCCAGTTCTTTCCCTCTACTGATCCCCCTGCAATCAATCAATACTCCTCCCTCTTTTCTTGACAAGCATTTCTGTGGGCCAACCCCCTCCCAGAAAAAGCAGTTAAACAGCACACACATCTGAAGACACAGCACTGACATTTGATAACAGAAACTATGACCACGGTATGTTAGCAAAGAGGTGGACGCCCGCTGGACAGGTGCAGATTTGGAGTCGGTCTCCAGCTGTTGAATTACAGGCTCAACAATGCAGGAGATAACTTGGGAAGATAAGTTTCTCTAATTCTGTGGCTTCCCCAGTATGAAATAGGTAGCATGGTAATACCTACACAATAGGATTGATTAAAGGATTACAGGAGGACTGTGGTAAACAAGCCTAGCCCAATAGGCAGCACATACACATTAGACCCTCCGCGTCAACTGCTTATCATCTATGTCCTGGGCTTTAGAGACGCTATTCATTTCCCATTGTCTTTGGTTGTACAGATTCAACCCTACACCTCTGGCCCAGGTGCTCAGTCAAAAATATTCCTTCTTCCATCCATCCCCACCCTTTCTACACTGATCTGTGAATGTCTGCGTGCACAGTTGTTTCAGTCGTGTCCAGTCATATGGACTGTAGCCCACCAGGCTCCTCTGTCCATGGGATTCTCCAGGCAAGAATACTGGAGTGGGTTACCATGCCCTCCTCCAGGGGATCTTCCCGACCGAGGGATCAAACCCATGTCTCTTATGCCTCCTGCATTGCAGGTGGGTTCTTTACTGCTGGGCCACCAGGGAAGCCCCCACACTGATCCACCTGATCCTTAAGAGAGTTATTCTCACTCCTTTTCTGTTGGTTTCCTCACTCTAGTCTATGAATGCCCAAGGGCAGAAACCAGAACTCGTTCAGCTCTTCCGCTCCTGAGCCCAGTTCAGTACCTGGCACAGACTAGTCCTCAGAAAATACTGGCTGAATGAAACCACAAATTGCGCTGCTGTAACCAGTCCTGCTACAGCCCATGTGAGTGCAGAGGGACACGCCAGGCCAAACACCCACTAACATGTCACACTCAGTACCAAGAAAAGCCAGGCCTGGAAAAATGTTTCATAAATACTGGTTTATTTCACAAAAACTAAGTAAGTGTGAAGTATTACAAAGAAGCCACTGTTCCTATTTTTTTAAAGCAAGACAGAGAACCCTGAATGAATTGGGATGCTTGGGAAATAGGATGCGCCTATTAATTTAGGTTTCTGGTAAATCTGAACAAAACTCCAATCCAGGGCTGCAGAAGTTCAGAAAAGGAGAAAATTCTACCCAATAAGGAGATCAAGGAAGGCTTCCTGAAGGAAGTGGGCTTTGACAGGTGACTAAGAGATTTCCTAGGAGCTCAGGTCTCTGCTCAGAGTCCAATTTATGGTAGAGATCTTAAATGTTGCTTCTGGAAAAATTCATTTCAATAGCTGAGGTACTTCAAACTTCCTTCCCTGAGAAGCTGTTCAGTCACTAAGTTGTGTCCAACTCTTTGCAACCCCATGGACTGCAGCAAGCCAGGTTCTCCAGTCCTTCACTATCTCCTGGAGTTTGCTCAAATTCACGTCCATTGAGTCGGTGATGCCATCCAACCATCTCATCCTCTGTCATCTCCTTCTCCTTTTACCTTCAGTCTTTCCCAGAATCAGGGTCTTTTCCAATGAGTCAGCTCTTCACAACAGGTGGCCAAAGTATTGGAACTTAGCTTCAGCATCAGTCCTTTTAATGACTATTCGGGACTGATTTCCTTTAGGACTGACTGATTGGATCTCCTTGCAGTCCAGGGGACTCTCAAGAGTCTTCTCTAACACCACGTTTTGAAAGCATCAATTCTTTGGTGCTCAGCCTTCTGAGCACTGACTATACGGATCTTTGTCGGCAAAGTGATGTCTCTGCTTTTTAATACACTGTCTAGCTTTCCTTCCAAGAAGCAAGTGTCTTTTAATTTCATGGCTACAGTCACTGTCCACAGTGATTTTGGAGCCAATGAAAATAAAAGCTGGAAGGTGTCCCTGAGAAGCCCATCCTTTCAATTTGGGACTGAAATCCCTCAAGGGTGACATAGAGGCCCTTACTCTTCCCACACTGGGACCAAGTTAAAGACCCACCACTCTGTCAGGGAGATGAGCTATGGGTCTCTTACCAACCCGCAGGATGGGTGAAAAGACATCCATCCTTGGGAAATCAAAGAGACAAGATATACCTGAAACTAACAACATTGTAAATCAACTGTGTTTCAATATTAAAAAAAAAAAAAAACACCTTAATCCCATATATAAAGTTGCAAGTTGCAATCATGTAACTTAGCAAACTTTTAGGATCTAAATCAAACAAAACTGACATAAGTATATACATTTTTAAAGATTTGGTGAATCTGCAGAGCTTTCTGGAACCCAAACCTGTCCACTTACACGTCTTGTTTGTGAACAACAAACAGGAAAACAATCAGGTCCAATTAAACCTATTATTTTTAAACTTCTCTTTTTAGCTCAAGAACAGAGATGCTCTGACTTCATCAAAAAGTCTGTTCCCAGGCAGATGGGTGAGGAAAGAATCACAGTCCCTGGGTGCCTTTACCCAAGCAGCTCCAGCAACTGAAGGAGGGTCATTTTGACCCAATTATCTTTGGGTATAAATCTTACATCGTATTCACTCAAGTGAAACATAAAACTAGCTTAAACTGCGCAAAATGTCTCCGAGTTGTTGGGAAGAGGCATTTCTTTCATTCTGTTCTCAAGAGGACCCTTCAGGTCCAGTATCAGGTCACTGATCACAGGGGGAAAGGAGCTCCATGTGGATACTCACGGCTGATGGGATGGACAATCCCAACCCAGGTTATCAACTCTCACCTCACTGTGCCTTCCATCACAACAAGGGGCTCTTCTACAATCCTCAGCCCTCGGCTCAAAACTAATTTCGTTCTAAAGCCTTGGGATACAAGCAAATCTCCCACACCCTGGCGTCGCCAAGAAAATCCTGGCAGACGGTGCACTGGGACGACCCAGAGGGAAGGGATGGGGAGGGAGGTGGAAGGGGGGTTTGAGACGGGGACACATGTACCCCGTGGCTGATTCATGTCAATGTATGGCAAAAAACCACCACAATATTGTAAAGGAATTAGCCTCCAATTAAAATAAATAAACTAATTTTTTAAAAAATAAATAAAAGTTCTCAGAAGCTCTCAAGATAGTAAGACTTAAGCCTGTAAACACTTTTTTTAAAAGGTATCTTGAGGGAAAAAATATTTTAGGCTATTTGTTATTTGCATGCATTTTTCTTAATAGCTTGTACTCATTTCTAAACATGTAGAAAATACAGAAAAATACAGCATAAACACCAAATATAAATCACCTATTATCCTGCCAGAAATAACTATTATTATTTTAATATATTTCTACTGTCTTTATTACTTGCAAATGTGCATGTATGTGTTTGCATTAACATGTATGTGTGTATATTTGATTTCTTTGCAAACTCAGTATCATATTACACATTGCATTTTTAATCTGGAGTTTTCCAATAGCTATCATATAAGATCATCTTTTGTGCAATTAAAGGTGTCCATAAATTAAAAAAAAGAAAAAAGAAAATCGTGGCAGAGTCCCATCTGTTTAATGCAGGACAAATACCCAGGGTTTAGCACATAGTAAGCACTCAATATAAAGTTATTGAGTGAATTAATTTTACTCACAGGAAGAGCTGCTTATTTTATTTTTTAAAAAAATTTCCACTTAATGGGACTTACCTGGCAGTCCAGTGGTTAAGATTCTGTGCTTCCACTGAAGGGGGTGTGGGTTCAATCCCTGGTCAGGAAGCTAAGATCCCACATGCTGCACTTAAAAAGCAATTTTCCACTTCAGCCCCATAAGAATGACCATTTCTGTCTTCCAATTCTACTTAATTGAAGGATGGTTCTAAGAAACAAGTTCTTCCACAGGAGTCCACGGGGAGGAAAGGGGAGAGAGTATGACTGAAAGGCCAGACTGTTATTTGTCATCGTGGTTACCAAGCAAGGCGTGGCCAGCCACCCAAAGGAGAAAAAAAAAAGTAGGGAGAACAAACATAAAGAACAGAACAGTTTAATTCTGATCCATAGGAATGTAGCATTTGTGTGCCTCCCAAAACTGTAAAAAATGAAAATAAAAGAATTTAAAGACAGAGTTGCTAGTGGTACCGGAAGCAACGGAATGGTGAGTATGCTGAAAGCACTAAATCTTTCACTTGAAAAAGGTCCACTTTATGCTACATAAATTTCACTTCAGTTTAGGGGGAGAAAAAGCTTCTGTCTGGCACTGCTTTCAGGTGTAACTCCAGTGCCTGTGCCATGGAAATTCCACCAGCTGCACGCTCAAGATCCCCAGTGAGGGAGAGCGAGTGGTGAGATTGAAGCAAGACTGCTTTTCTAGGAACACAGATGCCAAAGCGAGGGGCGGGGAGAAAAGTCTCCTGGATGTCTGCGGAGGTCTTCATTAGGTGTATTATCTCACTGAACCCCCACAACAACCATAAGAGACAGGACTTTTGTGATTATCCCAGCTTAGAGCTAAGGATGCTGACCCAGGAGACTTAGTGCATCTGTGAGGCGTGTGTTTTAGGCAGAAGGGGGCTGTTTAATTAGGAATGGGTTCTGTTCCCAAGCAGGGCTTCCTTGGCGGCTCAGGTGGTAAAGAACCCACCTGCAACGTAGGAGACCTGGGTTCGAATCCCGGGTTGGGAAGATGCCAAACCTATCAAATCACCAGTCTACTGATTACACAGAAACAAAGGTACAAACTAAACATCAGCCCAGTGATGCAACCAGAAAAATCCAAAAAAGTAGAGAAATGCAGGAGGCCAAAGACCTCTTGGTGGTTTCAATAAAGAAATGGCAGAGAGAGAAAAACTGTTATCAATCAGAAGACATGGACCTCATCTGGATCCTCATTCCAACAAACAAATCAACTGCAAAACATGTCAATGAAACTTTAGGGTAAACGGAACACTAACTGGACATTTGGGATAAAATGGAATTACTGTTCATTTTTTTTTTTTAATTTCGGTAAGACAATGGTTTCTTGAAAAGAGAATACCTTTTGAGATAAACACAAAAATGTTTTTGCATGAAACAGTTCATCTGGAATTTGTTTTGAAATAATCCATCAGGGAAAAGAAAACTACTGGGGGAATAGACAAAACAAAATTATCCAGGTGTTGCTAATTTTTTAAGATGGGAGGTACATAGAGTGATCCCTTGGTGTTCACAGGGGTTTAGTTCCAGGACTCCCAGCAGATACCAAAATCCACAGACACTCAAGTCCCTTTTAGAAAATGGCATAGTATTTACACATAACCTACACACATCCTCCTGAGTATTTTCAATCACCTCTAGAGAATTTATAATCCTGATACAATGTAAATAGTTATCACAGCAGCAAACTCAAGCTTTGCATTTAGGAACTTTCTGGAATTTTTTTTTCCCAAATATTTTCAATCCACTGCTGGTTGTATCCTAGGATCTGGAACCCATGGATACAAAGGTCAGGCTGTATGTGTTCACGATCAGTCATGCCTGACTCTTTGCAGCCCCATGGACTATAGCCCACCAGGCTCCCCTGTCCATGGAATTTTCCAGGCAAGAATACTGGAGTGGGTTACCATTTCTTACTCAAGGGCATCTTTCTGACCCAGGGATCAAACCTGCGTCTCCTGCAGTGGCAGGCAGATTCTTTACCACGGAGTCACCTGACTATATGTACCAATCTTGTTTCTTTTGTGTATGCTTAAATTTTTCTATAATAAAAGACTGAAAAGGCAAAAAAGCTGATTTGGCTCTGGAACTTTTGGACTGGTAATTCTGGCAAATCAAAGATAAAGAGAAAAAGTTTGGATTCACCTTTCAGGCAGAGTCTCTGGGTGCAGAAGACAACTTTAAAGGGCATTTTGGGTGGGCAATGTTTGGGCAAAGGTTAGTGGAGGGTCTAACCCCACACACGATGATATGAAATGGTGTAGGTCTTGAAGAAAAATGGTCTTCCATGCGTTGAAACCAAATCTCTATAGTTTATGTTGGCTTTGAAAAGATGTTTTGTTTTCTTCCATTCTAAATAGGGGTTTAATCTACACTGTCCTGGAAAATGACTGTTTGTTCCCAGAAGGATTCTGTGTTCTCAGTCAGGCACGTAAAAGTGGGAGGGGCCATGCAAAAATGTCAGGAAGAAAAACAAGCCTTCCCCAGGCAAGGTGAAGGACAGAAGGGAGATGATGCCCAGAAAGCTCATTCTGTGGAAGCGTCTGTGGGGGTCCTGGTGTTTGTTGGAAAATAAAGACTCTGGGAAACATTCCCTTGCAGGGAGTGGGGAGGGGGGGCAGGGGAGGCAAGCCAACCCTGGCTATAAAGGGTGGGGCTGTCCATCCCAAAGGAAACAGGAATTGCAACTTCCAAGAATCTCTGGAAAAGCAGACACTAGGGTGGAAAGTTGACTTGGAGAGCAGGCCTGGGACACGGGGCTGGGGACAGCCTGGAGGAGACTGCCCCTGTTCCTTCTCTCTCTCCCCCTCCACCCACCCGCACCCCCACACCCCTCCTTTACTGGCAAAGAGGACAAGCCTCCACAGCGGGAGAAATGGCCTAGAAACTCTAAGAAGCCTCTGGAAACATGTCTCAGACATGGTTTTGTGTTTTCCAGGCTACAGTGCCCTCCTGAGAAAATGTCTTCAGTTCATTGTTGGAAAGCAATACAGTCCTTGTTCAGATGAGTTAATGAAAAGAATTAAAGGGCCAGAATCCCCACTTGGAATAATTCCAGAAAGGAGATAATAAAAGACTCTCCCACCCACTCCAAGGCCAGTGTGATGACAGCACCAAGTCGAGCTCCATGGTCTTAGGACTCCAGCCTCGAGTGGGGACAGCGAAAGGACAGGTTTGGTTGGACGTGTGGCTCATCCTGGCCCTCAAAGGGCAGAAGGGACTTTGAGAAGCACTGGGCCAGTGCCTGGATGGAGTCTGGGAGCTTCATGCCTGGGGACTCCTGGAGCAGAAATAATGATATCCATTTCACAGATCTGCAAGTTCTAGGCAACTTCTTTAGTATAGTAAAACATGATTGGTATGCTCACTGTCATAATTTCTTGTTATTAAATATAAGGCACCTGATCTAGCGCCTAGAACAGAGTAGACCATCACTTTTGCTACCATTACTATGGTTTTGTTGTTACTATGGACTCAGCATGAGGAAATGTCAATGTCTGCTATATCACCACTCAGCAAAGCTGGTATATATATTTTAATTTCTTGATTAAATGAGTTATTAATTATCGTGCAATTTTGTATCAAAATCAGTATATCTGATTCATGCAAGACATATAAAGTGACATAAATACTTTGCATTTAAACAATGGCTGAGGGGATAAATTGGGAATTTGGGATTAACAGATACACACTACGTATAGTTGCAAAGAGTTGGACACGACTGAGCAACTAAACTGAACTAAACTGAACTGATCATATTCCATATCTGCACGTTCACTCCCCTCTCCTATGAACCAAGTCGTGAGCCCCAGGCCACATTCTTTCCTCCCCAGCACAGGTCACAACATTTAAGCATAAGAAACTTTTCATAAATGAACGAATGAGAGAGAGGGAGGACCATGCGATTATTTCTGTCTACTTAGGGGAAGGCCTGGTGTTGGAGAAGACTCTTGAGAATCCCTTGGACTACAAGGAGATCCAACCAGTCCATCCTAAAGGAGATCAGTCCTGAGTGTTCATTGGAAGGACTGATGTTGAAGCCAAAACCCCAATACTTTGGCCACCTGATGCAAAGAGCTGACTCATTTGAAAAGACCCTGATGCTGGGAAAGCTTGAAGGTGGGAGGAGAAGGGGTCAACAGATGATAAGATGGTTGGATGGCATCACCGACACAATGGACATGAGTTTGAGTAAACTCCGGAAGTTGGTGATGGACAGGGAGGCCTGGCGTGCTGCAGTCCATGGGGTCTCAAAGAGTCGGACACGACTGAATGACTGAACTGAACTGAACTGAACTGAACTGAGGGGAAGGTCACCACCAGTTCCGATCTAATTGCAAAGGCATCTATCTGGTCTAATGGATAAATAGTAAATACACCATCCAACGCCCTCATGGCCTCCATCTGCCACAGTAGGTTTCTCATAACCTAATTAACAAAATACCACGGATCTGGGGAAGATGTGCAGAATGGCCTACCATCGATCATGGGAAGAGAAGCGTAGATTCACAGGCTGGAGGAGCTGTCATCACTGGCCTTACTGATGTGAAAGTGTGTCTGGTGTCCCTTAGGCCCTTAATACAGGCTCAGTCCCCAGAGAAACTGTCTGCATGCAGCCTAGCGGGTTCCCTCCCTGGCTCTTCGGCATGTTAACCGCCCGCTTATACAGCCAGCTCGCTCTCACCCTACCCTCTTAGACCTGGGCAGTAGTTTCCTTTTGCTCCGTGGTTAAGTTTTCTCATCTTTAATAAACCCCCAAAAGTCGGCTGTGCAGTCTCCCACCTGCCCAGTAGGCTGCACACCAGACATCCACTCCCCCTGATATCGCAGGCACGCGCCGCATGGCTAAGCCCTTCCCTCACACTGCTTCCTGGGTCAGAACAAACCTTCCCCACACCATTCCTCCCCCAAAACCCCCTTGCCAGCCCTGCAGTGACCACCAAGTCATCTTCAGATCAAGTTCCAGTCTAGGTCAGGCTTCTTTGGTCTCTGCTCTCTGGAGCTCTCTTCCTAACTGAGTGCCTCCTTCCCCATTCATTCAGGGGCTGTGTGATAAAGTCTGTCTCCCCCACTTGGCTGAACAGACTTATGCACAGGAGCCGGGCTTGGGGGTGGGGGTTGGCTTCACCAGTCTTTCCCTGGTGCCTGACACACGACAGGTGCTCAATAAATAAATACCGTAGCAATAAGCAAACACAGCAGTTTCAATGCCAGTCTGTCACTGCATTGCAGAACTGCAAATGCTCTGTCTCTCTGCCCCCTGCACCCCCCTGAAAGCTTGCCAACACTAAACACTATTATTTCCCCCAATATAACAGTTATGGTAAAGAATCCACCAGCAATGTAGAAGACCTGGGTTCAATCCCTGGGTCAGGAAGGTCCCTGAAGGAAATGGCGACCCAGTCCAGTGTTCTTGCATGTGGAAATCCCAGGGACAGAGAAGCCTGGTGGGCTACAATCCCTGGGGTCGAAAAAACTCAAGACACAACTTAGCAACTAAAACAACAACCAAGCAGCATACTTTACTACGGCTTTCCTTTCAATGTCTGTTTACAAATAAGTTGAATCACTTTCATCATGTGTTATAATGAATTGATCTGTTATTATCGAATTTCCTCAAGGACAAAATCAATATTCTGGTCCTGTGTCTATTATTGATCGTGATTTTGATGTACGTGTGCCTTTCTCTAAACTCATCATATGTAATACAGAGACTTGGAAATGTTCTTGTGCTATATCACTGCAAAAAGACTATTATATCAAAATTAAAAGTTAGAAGGAAATACTGTCATTCTGCTGAAATAGATCAACATCTAAAGGTAATTTTAAGATGAGAAGTGGCAGCTGCTGCTACACGAACCTTTTCTGGCTGATGGGACTTATTTTTTTCCTACCACATCAGGAATTACTGGGGTTTGGAAGCAGTCCCTTTTTTATTCTTTTTTCTCCACAGAAGTTCCTCAGAGAATTTCTGAGGAAACCAATAAAAGAGTAAATGATATCTTCCAGTCAATCCTAAAGGAAATCAGTCCTGAATACCCACTGGAAAGACTGATGCTGAAGCCCAAACTCCCCAGTACTTTGGCCCCCTGATGCGAACAGCTGACTCATTGGAAAAGACCCTGATGCTGGGAAAGATTGAAGGTGGGAGGAGAAGGGGACGACAGAGGATGAGATGGTTGGATGGCATCACTGATCCAAAGGATGTGAGTTTGAGCAAACTCCGGGAGATAGTGGAGGACAGGGAAGCCTGGCATGCTGCAGTCCATGGGGTTGCAAAGAGTCAGACACAGCTTAGCGACCTAACAACAGCAACGTTAAAACTACCAGAGTGTCTAAGCTGGGGAGGTCATCTCTGACCTAAGGCATGCATGAAACCTCTATGGAAGCTGGGGGCTGAGATGAGACGCCCACAACCACGTGGTCTCTTCATCCTCTGGAGCTCTCTCGTGTCAGTCAGCACCGCTGCCCCTTCTTCCCCAGCTCTGTCTGTGAAGCCTGCACCCCACCCTGGAAGCTGGACAACCCAGTGGCACCAACATAGCCTTGAGGCTGCATAGACTTCAGCTTGAATCCCAGTAGACCCTTTCCAGCAGCATGACTCTGTCCGTGAAGATTTCTCAGCCTCTGTTCCTGAACTGTGAAATGGAGGCAATAAAATTTAACCTCTGTGGGCTCATTAAAATCATCCAATTTTACATCCTTCAACCCCCTATGAGCCTTCATTATACAAAGTGCTACAGATGAAACGATGCATCATGCAGATTGAGGCCCAGATGAAGAACCTGATAAAATGTTTGTGGCCAGTAAATATTTTCACCCTATTTGGCATCATTGCCTTTATTCAGATAAACTAATAAAGGAACATACAGATGAACTGAGCAAGGTGCTAAGTTGCCCTGGTTGTATAAACTTGAGAGAAAAATCAGTCTCCAATTAAAAAAAAAAAATCAGTTCTGCCCAAACATAAATAAAAAGGGAACCCTAACAGTTTGATTCCTGAAAACAAGAAAAAGCACACCTGACAGGAAGCAGGTACTTCACAGGTGTTTGTGGCTGGACACAACTCAAAATGATCTTTTCCTTTAGTAAAAGTACAGTATAATATAGGAATCTAAAAGCACCTTCCCTTAGGAATGAACTGGGTTACAGCAACTTAGGAAACCTGTCTATAATACTTCACATCCCATTCTGGAAAGAATCCCATTGTGGAAATAAGACTTCCCCCTCTCAGTCACATACTCTTGCCTCTCATATCTCAACTACGATGGCAATTTACTCAAAAGAGCTTAGGACTGAAGTGAATAAACTGCAGAGTCTCAGGGCACACCGCTGAATTAATGGGGCTGAACGAGTTCATTGGCCAGGAGGCTGCAGCGCTCCACTGGGATCCCGCGGGTGCCCGAGTGATAGAGCCTGGGTTCCTGCCTTCAAAAGCTGGTCAATTCACACAGGGAAGGCGCAGGCAAATAGGCATGACAAGCAGGGTGGTCAGGACAAAGACAGAGCCTGGCACAGCGCGTGGCTCAAGATGGGACTGCGAACTTGAGCCCTGCATCTCGGCCAAGTCACATCACGGATGATAACGTGGAGTAAACCGGTATCTCATGATCTGTTAACATTTCTTACAACTCAGGCTAACACTGAAATCAAACTAGCTTGCCAGGGCTCTCTACCCTTTCTCTCAGTGTTTCTTAGCCAAAAGTTGGCCTAGAAAAATAGGTTGGCGACCGACCTACTGGGCCCCTCATCACCCTTCCCCCGCAGAGGTGCCCACGTGCTCAGAAGTCTGACCAGGATCCATTCCCTGCTCTAAAGATGTCAAGTACCCATTATTTGCTCAGTAAAACTGAGTCAGTCTCAGTGGTTCCCTTATTTCAAGCTACTAGAACCATTTTAACCAACATAGTAACAATCTATTACCTCAATCATACTTTTAGGAAGTTCCCATGAGTGAAAGCAGGTAATTTTATACACGATGTTTTAGTCTCTACAATAAGCACTGTTTGCTAAGCAGAAAAGGGAACAATACCAATTTGATTTTTTTTTTTAAGCAACAGTTCTGAAGTGTAAAGAAATTATGTAAAAGTGATATGTGACCAAACACTCTGCAGATACAAATTTTGTGCCGTTGAATGTTTACAGCAATGACATGGTTGCCAAACCCTAACCACACTTACAGGGAAATTGTACTCACAGGATGATAGCATCTTTTATTAAATTCCTATTGTACATAAACATGAAAAAGACAAGAGGAACTTTCCAAAACATGAACAATGTCTGTGTCTAGGTAGAGAAACTATCGTTTTTAGGTTTTGTATTTTTCTGTTTAAAAAGTTTCCAGCAATTAACACCAATAACACTTGAAATCTGAATAAACTGTATAATCTTTCAATCGGGTGAGTAAATAAATAAATTTTTCTCAGGACAAAACAGAGTGGGGGGTGGTGCATACATGGCTAATGCAAATACTATTGATCCGCTCTTGCCTGGAATTAATGGTGGGATTGAAGCCATGGGCTCTGCCCTGCAGGACTCCCTGTGGGAAGGCCCCTTCCAGAGTCAGGGCAGATGACAGGGCCAGATAACAGTGTTTAGCCACGTCTTTGATGTCCTCAGCCAGGATCCTGGACAGCTGAGCAGGGGAAACAAAAGAATGCTCTGGCAGCACTGGCCCCACCGGCCTTGGGGTCTCCCACCCTTCGGAGTGGCTGTGTTTCCCAGGGCTGACCTCTGCTCCCCCACACATGGGCCTCATCAGCAGTGTGACCTGCAGCATCAGAACCTCTCTCCACATTCAACCCAAGAGAAGACACTTTCTTTTTTTCTTTCCTTTTTTTTTTTTCTCCCCAAACCAGCTTTGTGTCTTGATGGTCCAGCTGGTGAAAGAAACAAGCTAAAAACAAACAAGCAAACATAAAAAACAAAAAACTTTCTTCCAAAATTAAGAATTTGGGGTTTACATACCTCAGGGTTCGGAGATCACAGATACATTTTGTTGAACTGTGCTTTCTACTCTTTCTCCAATGAAGACGTGTGTACTATGAAAACATTTAAAAATAATCACAGTTTTTTTCAATGTAAGCCCACACAAGATTGCTCTGGAATTCTGCATGTTCTGGACACGAGTTTTGAAACAGCTGCTGGAGGTCACACATCATGGGGATTGGGTGGGGGAGACCTCACAGGAGCGGACAGCTGAGATCACCGGAGCTCAGGCAGGGCTGCGACTGACGGAAGAGATGAAGTGGGAACCTAACCCGGTCATGCCCAAGCCTTCCAGAAGGTCAACTCCACCCGCAGGTCAGCCTGCCCCAGCCTGACCCAGAACACCCAGTGTCACCACCCCTGCCTGGAAGAGGAAGCTGCCCAGCTGCACGCCAGCAAAAAAAACTTCAGAGGAACTCAGTCTCCCACCCAGAGTTCCCCAGCCTCTTATTCCCCCCAACTGCCATCAAGTCCTGACTCTCAGGGTCCCTAAGCTGCACCCTCCTTATAGATCTCCTGACTGTAATTAGCGACAGGAGCATCTCAAATTTATTGTACAAACCGTAGGCACTTACGTGGCCCAATATATTTGCCTTGATAGTAAAAAGCACCAATTCTGAAAAGAAATTAATGCAAAAGCAATTCAATGGAAGACAGCCTTTTCAACGAGTGGCACTGGAATAATTAGATATCAGAGGCAAAGAAGTGAATCTTAACCTAAACTTTAACTTCTATACCAAAATCAGCTCAGACTGGATCACAGACCTACACATAAAACAAATAGGGAAAAAAACTTATAAAACTTTTAAAAAACTTATAGGGAAAAACTTACAGGGAAAAAAAAGCAAGAAAACAGTTTAAAATCTTCATGATCCAGGTCTAGGCAAAAAGTTTTTATATTTGATACTAAAAGCACAATCCTTAAAATGATAAGTTGATATACTGGACTTCATCAAAATTTAAAAGTTTTTGTTCTGCAAAAGATCCTGTTGAGAAAATTAAAAGATAAGCTACAGAAGAGAAGAAAGTATTTGCAAACCACATATCCAACAAAAGACTAGCACCTGTCACATTTTTTAACTCCCTAACTGAACAGTTTTAAAAATCCAGTTAGGAAATGGGCAAAAGACATAAACAGCCATTTTGCCAAGGAGGATAAATAGAAAGCATGTAAGTCATGAAAACATGTTCAGCATCATTAGCCAATAGGTAAATACAAATTAAATCCATAATAAGATATCACTACACAACCATCAGATGTCTAAAATAAAAAGTGACAATACCAAGTGTTGCCAAGGGTACAGAGAAACTAGATATTTACACATTGCTGGTGGGAAATTGTATATCTATTCTAGAAAACTGTTTTGCAGTTTCTTATAAAATTAAACCTGTAACTAGCATAAGAACTAGTCATTGCACTCTTGGATATTTGTCCCACAGAAATCAAAACTTATGTTTACACAAAACCTTGTGGACAAATGTCAATGCAAGCTTTACTCATAATAGCCCCAAACCAGAAACAATTTGGATATTCTTTAACAGGTTAATGGTTACACTGTGGTAAGTCCAGAGCTTGGAGTACAACTCACTAATAAAAAGGAATAAATTACCTTTTCACATTTATTTTATTCAAGTATATTTAATTAACAGTGTTAATTTCTGCGGTACAGCAAGGTGACTTAGTTATACAGATATACATTCTTTTTCATTTCTTTTCCATTATGGTTTATGGAAGCTACAGAAATCATAATGCCTAATTCTCTAGCAAAACCAACAAAAATCTTAGTAAAAGAAAAGGCCAATAAAATTATATGAGGAAAAAAAAAAAAGAAAAGGCCAAATAAAGATTTTTTTTGGACCCCCACAAAAGCCTATGAAAAAACGCAAGTTCTCAGAAAGAAACAAGGGAGATGCTAGAAAGGAAAAAGGCAGAATGTTTATCCTGAAATATGGCTGTTCCTCTGACCAGCCCTGGGGCCAAGAAAGGGGCGCTGAATGATAGACAAATGAAAAGTCCAAGTAGAAATTAACTTGAAACAGATGATGGTCTGAACAGATGACAGAATGAACAAAACATTTCTCTTCTTTTGGTGCTAAGATCTGGCTTCACAGTTGTATAGCTTTGTGGTCAGATAGATGTGTATCAAATCTCGGTACAGCATCTTACCTCTATATAACCTGGATCAAGTTCCTGAACCAAGTTTCTGGACTTGGTTTTCCCACGTATAAAATGAGAATGACAATACTACACCTCATGGGCACTATCAGTCCAACCCTGAACCCGGCCAGAAGAGCCACATAAAACTCTTGTGAAACTCTTACAATGTGGTAATACACCCAAACTCAATGGAGCACAGAAGGAGGGTGACTAACTCTGCTGGACCCTGTTTCTGTTTTCTTAATGTCTTTGAGCAACTAAAAGGTATTTAATTTTTAATTTTACGAGATGTGCCAGAATTAGCTACTCGAATCAGTTCCCAGGGTCATTCTTTGGGCTTTCATTTTTTTGTTTCTAATCCCTGACACACAGGATCACCTTTGGGTGTCAAACTGCAAAAGAAATGCAACAGGATGGCCATCTGTAGAATCACTTTCAGAGTGAATGTGGGTGAAAAGAAATGCACAGAAAAGCACACAGATCAGCCCTCACCACCTAGGAGATTGAGTTTGAGGATCTGGTCCCACTTTTTCAACTGGCCAGTTTTGTAGTAGCTTCTCAATCTAAAACATAGAAACGATAGATTCTACAGAGCAAAGAAGTCCTAGTAAATTGAAGGCCCAGATGGGTCTCCTGATATGTTACTCCTAAATAGAGTCACATTCAAGTCTAACAGAAAACAAGAATGTCAAGTGGGAAGCAGAGGCACAGAATCATTTCTCAGGCCAGAAGCAGAGACCATGAATCAGAAACCTTTGTAAAGGATGGTCTGTATGTGTGCCTTCAACATTAAAATAAACCAGTACCTTTAAGAAATGTATGAATGATGGTGGGAAATCTTATTAGTGCGGCAGGGAATTCATCAGATGGTTCCAACCCAGGAGTGCTTGCTTTCTGAAGCAAGCAATTTTTGTGTGCTGTTTCCAGTCCAAAACTACCTACCAAGCCACAAACATCTACAGCTAAGTACCCTGCCCTGGGCTGCACAAGGGTATACACACTCAGTCTGTGCCAGGCACAAAAAAAAATCACTGACAACAATAGAGTCACCTCTATGTGTTCCGGCCCTACCTGCTACAGAATAAGAGTCCCACTCCTCCTCTAAGCCCTCCAAACCAGTGCTGGGAGACCCTGTGTGCAATTGCAAACCAACCCTAAAGCTGCAGATTCCAAAATTAAGCCTGCTCACCTGAGGGGGCAATCTTTGGAGTGTGCCCTAGACTGAAGACTTGCATCCCCCTAAAATTCATATATGAAAGCCCTGCCTCTCAGTGTGGCTGAATTTGAAGAAAGAGTCTAAAAGGAGGTAATTAAGGTGAAGTGAGGTCATAAGGGTGGGGCCCTGATCAATAGGGTTAGTGTCCTTATTAGAAAAGACAGCAGAGGACCCTCTTTCCACCCTCGAAGAGGAGGGGATGAATGACCATGTGAGAACACAGCAAGAAGTTGGCCACCTGCAAGCCAGGCAGAAAGCTTTCACCAGAAACCAAATCAAGCAGAATTTTGATCTTGAGTTTCTAGCCACCAGCATTGTGAGAAATAAATTTCTGCTGTTTAAGCTACTCAGTTTATGGCATTTTGTTATGACAGCCCAAGCTATTACAGGGCAGTGCAAGAAGGAAATACTGGATCTTTTCTATTATGTACCTCTTACTTTAAAAATCATAAGTACTTAAAGCCTTGGTAATGCATTGACCCTGGCACCCACCAGCCCCAATGTATGTGTCACATACAGCAGGAAATGCATCATGAAGAAAGAATGGGCATCCCACACCTCTCTGCCTAGTCTCCATGGATTGCAACATATTATAGCTTATATGTGGCCACCTTGTGATCTTAAGTAACAGCATCTTTAGCATATCTTCTATGAAAATGAAAATCACAGCACAGAGGTCCACTGCCAGTCTTACCGCTAAAATGTAAGTTCCATGAGGGCAGGAATCACCTCTTTTGTTCTCTACTGTATCTTCAGCACTTAGACCAGTACTTGGCACAAAATATCTACTTGATAAATATTTATATATTAAATGTTGTTGTGATTTAGTTACTAAGTCATCTCCTACTCTTTTGTGACCCCATGGACTGCAGCCCATCAGGCTCCTCTGTCCATGGGATTTCCCAGGCAAGAATACTGGAGTGGGTTGCCATTTCCTTCTCTAGGAGATCTTCCCAACCCAGGGATCAAACTCATGTTTCCTGCATTGGCAGGTGGGTTCTTTATCACTGAGCCACCAGGAAAGCCTATGTATTAAATAATTGATAGGATTTTGTTGCTGAAACACCTGTTACCTTTACAGACAACCAATGCCAACAGATTTAAAAATTTTGGAACCAACTTTCTAACCTTGTTTTTAATTTTTACAAATGAAGACATCAATGAGTTTTTAATTTATTTTGCTAAAATACAAAATTTCAAAATGTACCAATTAGTTCATATCCAGGAACAGATATTTAGGTAATTTCCTTAAAGTATTTTTTACCTGGTAGATGCCCAAGGATTGTAGTGGCTATAATGATTATTATTTAATATTATTCAGCTAATTCTTGTGCCTGAAAGCACTGGAATGCAAGGTAGTTATGAACCAGTGAAATACTCTTATGTGCATGAGCTCCTTGTTTTACTCTGCTCTTGTGTTGCCCTCCATACATCTCATCTCTCCAGAAGATATTGCTAAGGACGTAATAAATACTTTCATTTGACAGATTTGAAACTAACTGACCTTTTGGCTCAAATTCTCCTCCTACACTGTAGTCAAGACCTCAAAATAGAACCCTTAATAGTTCTCCAATTGTTGCTACCAGTATCAGGCTTGGCTCTGTGCAGAGTTCTGTAAGTTCCCTAAAGAACAAAGCTCACTCATTCCTCAAATATTTACTGAGCACATACTGTGGGCCAGCCATTGTGCTGGGTGCTGGAGCAGGACGGTGAGCAAGGCAGACTTGGTACTTCACAGCACTTACCATGTGCCACGGGGGGAGCTAAGACATCAATCGAAGAAATATGGAATTGCAAATCTGGTGTGTCCCACGAAGTGGTTTTCGACCTTTTCTTATTTTTTGAAATGAAAATTGCCTACATATACCTCAGTTCAGAAAGATTTTATCTGATAATTTCCTTTGCAAATCTTTTTGAGTCAAGAACTATGACTATCAATCAGAGTTCCTGATCAACAAAAGATCTCACAGTCACCCCACGGTTAAGATCACTCTGAACAAACAGGAGAAACTGACATAAGAATGAGTTATCAAACTCAGTGATGGGTAAATGCACAATTTCCAGCAGGTTTTTGCTTCTGTGTGTGTGTGAGGGGGGTGGGTGAAGATTTGTTTCTGGTTTTTAGAGCTTATATAATAGATCTCTTGGCTACCTTCATAGATCCGTGGTTCTCAAGCATGGCTGTTCATCAGAATCACCTGGGAGGCTTGCTAAACCTCAGATTGTTGGCCAATCTCCCCCTTCCCAGAGCTTCTGAGTAGCGCTGAGTGTGGAGCCTGAGAATCTGCACTTTGTACACATTCTTTGGTGATGCCAGAGTTGCTGGTCCAGCAACTACAATCTGAGAACTGAGGTATGAAATGCTGTAATGTCTTGGATTTACTTCAAGGTAATTCAGGAGGGTTGCAGTGTGGGAAGGGAGGAGACAGAAAAAACAAAATTGACAAAGTGTTCACAATTGTAGAACTGCGTGAGATCACACAGAAGTTCATTAGACAACCTTTCTACTTTCATAGACATTTGAAGTTCCACAACAAAAAGGTAACAGGAGTCAGTTGGATCAAGATTTGTCATTGCACATTTTTAAAAGGACTTGGCTTCTCATTAAGTGAAGTGAAGTGAAGTCGCTTAGTCGTGTCCGACTCTTTGTGATCCGGTGAACTGTAGCCCACCAGGCTCCTCCGTCCATAGGATTCTCCAGGCAAGAATACTGGAGTGGATTGCCATTTCATTACTCCCCCAAAAAAGGCGATTTTGAACATCTGTGACATGCCAGGCCTTGGCTGGCCACTAGAGGGAGTCAAACAAAATGAAGACACAAATTGCTGTCCTCAAGTTCATAATTTGGTGGGGTAAAGAAAATGCAAATCATTGTGTTACAGAGACAAATAAATGGCATAAAAGATAAATAAGAGGGAGTAAGAGATTGAAAAGACTAAGACAAAACTGCATCCTTTCCCACTATATATCCTTGAAGTTAAACTTTTTTGCCATCTTCTAAGGATCTAACAGAGCACATGCACAGTGCGCGCGCGCGCGCGCGCACACACACACACACACACACACACACACACACACACACACACACAGGCGGTCAAGTTTCAGAAATATATATTACCATCAATCAATTATGTTTTATCAAGATGGAAAGAATATCAAAAGCACAAATAAAAGGAAAAGCCCAAGAGTCTGCTAAATAATATATAATTTATCCACACAAAAGAATACAAAATTGTGATTTTAAATGACAATATCAATGAAATAATAAATATATTCATAACAAAAAGTTAAAGTGTTAGTCAGTCACTCAGTTGTGTCCAACTCTTTGTGACCCCATGGACTATAGCCACCAGGTTCCTCTGTCCATGGAATTCTCCAGGCAAGAATATTGGAGTGGGTTGCCATTTCCTTCTCCAGGGGATCTTCCTGATCCAGGGACTGAACTCAGGTCTTCTGCATTGCAGACAGACACTTTACCAACTAAGCCATATTCATAATAATGACAAAATGGCATGGATTACACTTATTATTTCATTTATGTTATTTTAAATTACAATTTTGTATTCTCTTATGTGGATATATATATATATATACATAATCTTGGCCAATGTTCAGAAGCATAGAGAACTTAATTTTAAGACCAGAAAAAACACACCAAAGAATTAGCAGTAATTATATCTGGATCGTAGATTTCAGACTTCCTTCTTTTTTTTAAACTCTTCTGCAGGTTTTTCAATTTTATGTCACAAATATAACTTCTACAATGGTCTTCCTCATTCTATTGTTTTTTAAAGGGTAATTAGCTAAAGTACTATAATTTAGCTGTATACTCAGAAACTGAACCTAAAAGACAAGTCTGCCCATTAAGCACAGTACAAAGTGCAAAGATTAACTGGAGTCTTTTGAAGGGTTTGGAAGTCCTTGGACCCTCTGGAATGTCCAGGCCAGGGTTCTATGCACTACCCTCAGCCAGCCCTAATAGTCAGTTACCCCCACAAAAGCCTTAGAGGCTTCCTAGGGAAAACAGAACAGAACCACTGAAGCATGCTGGACAGGGAAATGTGGATTATTAAAAGCAAGCTCCCTTTCCCCGCTTAAAGCATGAAGCATCCATACCACAGTCTTTGTTTAAATATCCTGGTCCCATTCAATCGTGAGGACTATGCTTGGTCATGGAGCAGGGTGCGGGGAGCCTGCCTCTCTCTTTAAATTATAGTTTGTCTTCTTTTCATTCTGAATTTTCTCAACACTAATTAGCTCTACTTTGAGATTGCCTCTGAACATTCTGGAATTGCCAACTAATTCAAATTTTGAATCCACAAACTAGACACAAATTTCTTAAAATGGGGGTTTCTAATGTCAATTAAAACGGTAGTAGTAAACTGAACATCTATAATACCATAAAAGTTCAGCCAATTGCTTACTAAATGAATGCGTAATCAACTTCATACTAAGCACAGAAATCTTTAGACAGACTCTAGATTATAAACACTCCTATTAAAAATAACAAGGCAAAAATACAGATATTAAAGTGTAGCTTCAAATTACCCACCCAGTAAAAGATTATAGGCATTGGTGCAAGTAGCTCTTTTCATTAGCTAAAAACATCTTAAACCACAGATAAGCCATTTGTTAAGCAGTAACAAAAAAAGGCTAAGAAGGAATTTCAATTTCAACCTGAACTTACTTCTTACCCTTTAAAGAATACTTCTTCCAAAAAACACTAATTCTAAAAGCTACGTGTACCCAGTGTTCATAGCAGCATATTTACAACAGCCAAGACATGGAAGCAACCTAAGTGTCTGTCAATAGATGAACAGATACAGAAGATGTAGAGTATTACTCAGCCATAAAAAGAATGAAATATTGCCATTGGCAGTGACATGGAAGGACTTAGAGAGTATTACGCTAGTGAAATAAGTCAAAGACAAATACAGTATAACATCACTTATATGTGAACTCTACAAAATACAACAAACTAGTGAATATAACAAACAAGAAGCAGCTTCACAGATACTGAGAACAAACTAGTGGTTACCAGTGGGAAAGAATGATGAGGAACGGGTGAAGTGTAGGGAATGAAGAGGCACAAACTCTTAGGTATAAAAAAAGCCACAAGGATATATTGTGCAATACAGGTAACATACCCAATACTTTATAATGACTATACATGGAGTATAACCTTTAAAATTATGAATCACTATATTGTACACCTGAAATTTACATAATATTGTACGTCAACTACACTTCCATTAAAAAAAAACTTGTTCTAGAATGAACAGCAGCCCACCTCATCCACTGCTGTGGGGGATGGAGAATGTCACAGACCACAAATACAAACTTTAAGTCAACCAGATTTCGGTATGAAAAGTCTCCTAGAGACAGCTAATCACCTGTGTTTCATTTAATTGTCTCACATTTTTAATTCGGTTTTCATTTCCTAGAAATAAACTTTTCTGAGCAAACCCAAAACAGTGCTCTAGAAGCAGTGCTCTAAATTGGATATAAGGAATTCAAATCTGCCCAGAGATTTAAGACATTCTAAGTCAGGGGTAGGAGTCTAACTGGCCTTTAAAACTTCCAATAACGTTTTCCTACAAAATGTTGCAAACCAGGTGAAGTTAAAACAACTGGTTTATGTCAGATGAAGGTCAGAACCCTCCCAGACCTCTACCCTTCCCCCAGATCTAACACAGCAGTATTAAAATGCTCTCAGTAGGAATAAAAGTTTTTAACAAATCAAATTTGCACATGGTTTAAAAGAGATACTAAAGAAATCTTCCAAGTCCTGAGTAACACTTACCTCTATAAGCAAAGTTTATTAAACAAAGCTTCAGTACACAAATTAAGTAGTTCCTCTTTTTTGCTGGCCTTCAAGACCAGGGATCAAAAGAGGCTTTGACAGCAAAATGGCCCAACATCCTTCTCCATGAATGACCATCGCCTCCACCCCGCCTGGCGCCCTGGTGGCCACACACACACGCACACGCACACGCACACACACCTTCTTGGACTTCAGGGAAGCAGCCTTTGTTCCCAAGACCCCAAAGCGCTCCCCACTTCTCAACCAGGCTTTTCAAGGATCGGAGCCCCTCCAGGAGGGTTCCAGGGCGGTTTTGGAAAGAAGCCCCATTTTCTGCCGCGTCCCAAGTGCTGGGAAGTTAGAGCCGCCACCTCCGGCTCCAGCTTCTCCAAACACAGAGGCGTGGACACGTATGCATGCACGTGTGCACACCCTCAAAATAGTGATCAGCACCATCAGTGTCATTTTTATCAGCTCTCACCTACAGAGCGCGGACCCTGTGCCGCGCGCTCAGCGCGCGCTCCAAATCCATACAACTCTAACCCTGGCCGATCCCTCTCACACACACACTCACACACGCGCACGCACCCACATCCCCACGCGCCCTCGGGGCTGAACCCCGACACTTCCGCAGCCTCCCGGCAATCGGGGCAGGAAAAGTGCCCGGGTCCACCCTCCCGTACCCCCGCCGGCTCTTCCCCCGGGCGCTGGGCGGCGAGCGGTTCCCCCGCTCGCCCCGGTGCCGGCGCGCGGCAGCTCTTACCGCGGCCCTTTGTCCTCGCGCCGCCGCGGCCCCGCTCCGGTGCGCCCGCCGCCGTCGGAGGGCTGGCCCAGCCGCCCGCGCGCTCACTCCCCAGCTCCCGGGCTCGGCCGGCCGGGGGGCGCGCGGCAAAGCCCGGATCTGCGGAGCGCGGCCAGCGCCAGGGACTGACCCCTGACCCCCCGCCGCCCCCGGAGTCCGCTTCTCCAGGTCTTCCGGCCGACCGCGGAGGAGGGCCGGCGGTGGGCTCGGCCGCCCCCGGGACCCCGCTGGGGAAGGGTAGCGGCGAGGGCGGTGCCGTGGATGGAGCGGGGAGGTGTCCGGCGAGGGGAGGAGGTTCGAGGGCCGGAGCCGAGCTCGGCCCCCGACCGCCGATCCGGGTCCTCGCCCCGCCGAGGACGCGGCGCCCCCAGCCCGGGCCGGGTCCCCTCGCCCTGCCCCTGCGCCCTCGTCACCGAAGTCCGACCTTCCCACCTGCCGGGCCCGGCAGCGGACGAGGGGGCGCCGCCGGCTTTCTTCTCCGATCTCCCCCGGGGAGTCCTCCGGCAGCTTCCCCGTTCCGCCCCCAGCACACCGCCCACCGTCCCGCGGGGCCACACTGGGAGCCCCTTCGGCCCCCGGAGGCTGAGTTGGGACGAGAGCCTGGACAGACGTTGGGAGAACACAGGTCGTTTTGTCGCTTGGGACCCAGGCGCCCAGTGGCGAGGCGACCAGGCAAGTCTGGGAGGCGGCAGGAGCGGAGCCCAGGCTTCCCAAAGGCTCCCCACCAAGGACCCCGGCCCCCCCGGACTGAGCCCGGCGGAGGGCCTCGTCGGTCGGGCGCCCGCGGTACCGGCTTCCCGCGCCCTTCTTTCTGCCAACGGCTCGAAGCATGGCATGGAGGACTAGGGTTCCCAACCGCCAGCGGCCCACCAGGGAGCCTGTCTGAGGCCAGCAGAAGAGAAGGCTTCTGGAATGCCAGGCACTTGCGGGTGGAACCTTCCCTGGCCCCAGGGTCGGGTAGAATGAATGAAATGAAGGAAGGAAGCCACGAACCTCCAAGAAATCTTTGCAGACCTCTCGGGGAGGCTGGTGCTGAGGTTGCCCGAGGGATGAGCACAGGGGTAAAGCTCCAGATTTCTTTTATCTTTCGAAGCCAAAAGAGGGGCCCCTGTGATTTCAGAAACCTGCGTGCCTGGCACAGAGGTAGAGTCAAAGACCAGCTCTGAAACCTCAGGGGCGCTCATCCCTATGACTCCCACTGTGGCCTTGGGCCAGTCTGATGCTGTCCTTGAGGATGGGGAACACAGTCACAGTTCACTGAACTGAATCATTACATGAGGGAATGAGGGTCTGGCCGGCAGCCAGTGCCAGCACTCAACAGGTTCTGGGTAAAAATACTGCCTTAATCTCTGTAGATTTCCTGTCCTCTGGTTGATGGTACCATCACTTTTCTCATTATGACATATTTCAGAGGCACACTAGAGAGAGTAAGTTCGTCAGCCCCTCCGTGTGTGCCCAAGAACCAGCTAATCCTAACCTCTTGCCATACTTAATTCAGATTTTCTCCTAAGAAATAAATATCACAATACAGTTAAAGCCTCTGGACAGCCCTCCGTGATCCCAGTTCTCTCCCGAATTAACACCCCCAGCATTCCTTTAAAACATCTTATCATACTTACCTGGCAGGGGAGATACCATGATCATGAAGGTGGTTTTCCCAGGGCGAGGCTTATCCATTGCACTCCGGATGTGCTGACCCCTGCGATTTCCCCAAATGAGAACATTACAGCATACTAACACATATATATGGGATTTAGAAAGATGGTAATGATACCCTATATGCAAAACAGAAAGATACCTTATATGCAAAAACAGAAAAACACAGATGTACAGAACAGACTTTTGGACTCTGTGGGAGAAGGCAAGGGTGGGATGTTTCGAGAGAACAGCATCGAAACACGTATATTATCTAGGGTGAAACAGATCACCAGCCCAGGTTGGATGCATGGGACAAGTGCTCGGGCCTGGTGCACTGGGAAGACCCAGAGGGAACGGGTAGAGAGGGAGGTGGGAGGGGGGATCAGGATGGGGAATACATGTAAATCCATGGCTGATTCATGTCAATGTATGACAAAACCCACTACAATATTGTAAAGTAATTAGCCTCCAACTAATAAAAATAAATTAAAAAAATTTTTTAAATCAATGTTTTCATACCATTACTACATATGCACGTGTTCATGTTACTACATATACATGTGTTCAAATAGAACATGTTTACCAGTTTTACAGCTTTCTGTGTGTTATGTTCTGCATTTCGTCATGTAACCCAGTCGGTTTGTTTTATGCTGTTTCACTCAATGTTATGCTTAAGAGCCATCTCATCATACAAATGTTGTTGTTCAGTCACTAAGATATATCCAACTCTTTGCAGCCCTGTGCACTCTAGCCCACCAGGTGCTTCTGTCCATGGGATTTCCCAGGCCAGAATACTGGAGTGGGTTGCCATGCCCTCCTCCAGGGGATTTTCCCCACCCAGGGATCACACCCACAACTTCTACTTGACAGGCAGATTCTTGACCCCTGCACCACCTAGGAAGCCTGTCATACATATAACCCTAGGCTATTCATTTTAACTACTGAATAGCGTTCCATTGCATGAATGGCTTGGCTTGTATAGACATTTTTCTGTTGATCAATGTTTAAGTTGATCAGTTTTTCATGATTAGAAATAAGATTGCTGTGGGACTTCCCTGGCAGTTCAGTGGTTAAGATTCCACGCTTCTACTGCAGGGTGCCCCAGGTTCAATCCCTGGTTGAGAAACTAAGATGCCATTTACCACATGACCACACACACACACACACACACACACACACACACACACACACAAAGAAACGAAAAGAAACAACTGCAATGAACATTCTCGACTGCATTTGTGTTTCTAGGGAATGCACTGTTTTTCAACCACTGCAATAAAAACATGTGTAGAATAACTATGTTAATCTTAACTGATATGCTGAGTCTATGGTGTAGATTACTTAGTGCAATTGCTAAACGAAATAATCACTACACTTACTTTTTTTCTCTTGCATTTTGACAGCTTAAATTTTATCAAACAAATAAAATTCTACAGGACAAGGTCAGGAAACCTTTTATTGAAGGATTAAAGGAAATATTTTAGGCTTTAGGCCAGCCAGGAGGCAAAATTCACACTATTTGATTATATAAGTACTTATATAACCATTTAAAGTATAATCTTTTAAAAATGTGAAGATCATTCTTACCTCATGGGTCATAAAAAAAAGACACCCTCCCCCCCAAAAAAAAACCTAGATAGCAGAACAGATTTGGCCCATGGGCATAGTTTGTCTGCCTAACCACCATTATGTGAAAGTCATTCAAAAAAATGCATTCCTTTCCTTGAAAACCAACATTAAAAAGGAAGTCAGTTTTAAAGAATTTTTTGGATGTGGACTGTTTTTAAAGTCCCCACTGAATTAGTTACAATATTGTCTCTGTTGTTTGTTTTCTGGTTTTGTGGCCATGAGACATGTAGGAGGCCAGCTCCATAACCAGAGATCAAACCCACACCCCCTGCACTGGAAGGCAGATTTCCAACCACAGGACTGCCAGAGAATTCCCCAGGAAGTCACTTTTAATAAAGACAAAAATATGATTTGATTCACCAAAAGAATGGAAGTGAATATGAGATTCCTACTAGGGAAAAATTCTTAGGAAGATGTCCCATGCCTCAGCTGATTGATATAATGACTTTGAGGAAACCACTGAATCCTATTTCTTAAATCTATAATAAACTCTAGAAATGGAAAGACTCCTATCAATGAAGAATTAGACAAGAAATGACACTCAATGAATGTGGGGTTTTTTTTTTGCTATGTATTTTTTTCCTGCTTGATGAGTCATCTCTCTGCTCCTAGTTCATTGATTTAAATATGAGCACAAATACAAATAGTTAGCTTTTTCTTCCTGAAATGAACCTGACCTACTTATTTTTATCTTTACTGAACTTGAACTAAAACTTGGAATTTCAAGATATTTTCAAGATATTTTCTTACATGAGGGGACTCAACCTAGTTTAAAATGTTGTTGACAAAAACAGGACCAAACTAAAAAAACTGTGGTGGCCAACCTCAGACTTACAAAGGCACTGTCAATCTCTGAGCTCATTTAGTAAGCCGGGTTCACGGAGGCCATGGGGTCAGGAAGGCAATTAGACATGGCTTCTGGGCATATTTTTTCTTTCACCAGCATTATCCTGAAGAATCACACACACATTCTTCTCTCCCTCTTACATACACATTCTCACACACATGTCCCCTTTACATGTTTTGCATGTGCTGCATGTATTCCTTACAAACATATCTGCTTCCTTAAATGCATGTAGTGTACACGCTTCAAATATGCACATGGCTCTTCTTCACATACATACGTGTCTCACATGTGTTTCTTTCCACCAACACTAAAGATTTCTCTTTCTTCCTCTCTCTCTTCTCTCTCTTACACACACACTTGTCACACAAACATTTCTCCCCTCAGCACATACATTCTCCTTACTCCCATATCTGTTTCTTGCAAATCCAACTCTTCTCTACCTTTTTCTAACATACACATATTTTCACACGACTACACCCAGACCCAAATGCATCCTCTCACAGGTTTTCATAGATATGTATATTTGCTTATCTCAGTTCTGTTCAGTTCAGTTGTGTCCGACTCTTTGCGACCCCATGGACTGCAGCACACCAGGCCCCCCTATCCATCACCATCTCCCGGAGCATACTCAAACTCACGTCCATTGAGTCGGTGATGCCATCCAACCATCTCATCACACATACAAATATATTCACCATCTCCTTCATTTCCTGCCTAAGCACAGGTTCCTCTCTTCACCTCCATCACAGCAGCGCAGTCAAAATACCACAGAGTAAGAGTTGGCTGGAGCCTTTAGCAGCTCCCATTTGTGTGTGTCAAGCAGTACAGAGTCACTTGTTAGCTTACCGCTTGTTTCCATATGAAAGGGTTTCTGCATGTCTTTCTGTACATCAAGTTTATTTGATAAAAATCTGTAAAGTATAACTCAGTTTACATTGTTAGCACTCTCTGTGGAGCAAATACTTCTCCAGCCTATTAAATGCTTAAACTCAGCTCACTTAAATTCTCCCAAAATGTGAGGTGGGGGGGCGCATATTGGTTTGCTTGAGCTGCCGTAACAAAATACTACAAGCTGAGAGGCTTAAACGACAGAAATATATGGTCCACAGCTCTGGAGGCTGGGAGCCCAAAATCCAGGTGTCAGTGGGCTTGGTTCTTTCTGAGGGTGGTATGAGAAGGATCTGTTCCAGGCCTTTCTCTTTGACTCCCATGGCTGTCTTCTCTCTAGGTATGTCAGTGTCCAAAATGTCCTTTCTCAAAAGGACACCAATCATATTGGCTTAGGGCCCACCTTAGCGACCTTATTTTAGCGACCTCAGTTAAAACCTTCTCTCCAAATAAGGTCACATTTTAAAGTGCTGGGGTTTAGGACTTCAGTATATGAATTTGGAAGGAGGCAGGAATGGGTAATGCAATTCAGCCCCTAACACTAGGATTTGACTCGTTTCTATATGTGGTTCACACCAGAGATGCTGAACTTCACCTGGACCAACGATGCATCTGAGACCTAAATGTGGCACTTGCTCATTAGAAACTTCAGACTCCAACTGCATTCCACACTGTCCACCTCCATTTTACCAGGAACATTATTGTTGTTCAGTCTCCCAGTCATGTCCAGTTCTTTGGGACCCCATGAACTGAAGCACGCCAGGCTACCCTGTCCATCACCAACTCCCAGAGCTTGCTCAAACTCATGTCCATCGAGTCGGTGATGCCATCCAATCATCGCATTCTCTGTTGTCCCCTTCTTCTCCTGCCTTCAATTTTTCCCAGCATCAGGGTCTTTTCCAATGAGTCAGTTCTTCGCATCAGATGGCCAAAGTATTGAAGTTTCAGCTTCAACATCAGTCCTTCCAATGAATATTCAGGACTAATTTCCTTTAGGATTGACTGGTTGGATCTCTTTGCAGTCCAAAGGACTCTCAAGAGTCTTCTCAAACACCATAGTTCAAAAGCATCAATTCTTTGGCTCTCGGCTTTCTTTATAGTCCAACATTCACATCCATACATGACTACTGGGAAAACCATGGCTTTGACTAGACAGACCTTTGTTGGCAAAGTAATGTTCCTGCTATTTAATATTCTGTCTAGGTTGGTCATAGCTTTTCTTCCAAGGACCAAGTGTCTTTTAATTTCATGACTGCAGTCACCATCTCTAATGAATTTGGAGCCCCAAGAAAATAGTCTGTCACTGTTTCTACCGTTTCCCCATCTATTTGCCATGAAGTGATGGGACTGGATGCTGTAATCTTTGTTTCTGTATGTTGAGTTTTAAGCCAGCTTTTTCACTCTCTTCTTTCACCTTCATCAGGAGACTCTTTAGTTCTTCTTCGCTTTCTGCCATTAGGGTGATGTCATCTGCATATCTGAGGTTATTGATATTTCTCCTGGCAATCTTGATTCCAACTTGTGCTTCATCCAGCCCAGCATTTCTCATGAGGTACTCTGCATATAAGTTAAATAAGCAGGGTGACAATATACAGCCTTGACGTACTCATTTCCCAATTTGGAACCAGTCTGTTTTTCCATGAGTGGTTCTAACTGTTGCTTCTTGACCTGCATACAGATATCTCAGGAGGCAGGTCAGGTGGTCTGGTATTCCCACCTCTTTCAGAATTTTCCACAGTTTGTTGTGATCCACACAGTCAGAGGCTTTGGCGTAGTCAATAAAGCAGAAGTAGATGTTTTTCTGGAACTCTCTTGCTTTTTCAATGATCCACCAGATGTTGGCAATTTGATCTCTGGTTCCTCTGCCTTTTCTAAATCCAGCTTGAACATCCGGAAGTTCACGGTTCACATACTGTTGAAGCCTGGCTTGGAGAATTTTGAGCATTACTTTGCTAGCATGTGAGGCGGACATCAGTTCAGTTTAGTTCAGTCGCTCAGTTGTGTCCGACTCTTTGCGACCCCACGAATCGCAGCAGCCAGGCCTCCCTGTCCATCACCAACTCCCGGAGTTTACTCAAACTCATGCCCATCGAGTCGGTGATGCCATCCAGCCATCTCATCCTCTGTCGTCCCCTTCTCCTCCTGCCCCCAATCCCTCCCAGCATCAGGGTCTTTTCCAATGAGTCAACTCTTCACATGAGGTGGCCAAAGTATTGGAGTTTCAGCTTCAGCATCAGTCCTTCCAATGAACACCCAGGACTGATCTCCTTTAGGATGGACTGGTTGCAGTCCAAGGGACTCTCAAGAGTCTTCTCCAACACCACAGTTCAAAAGCATCAATTTTTCGGTGCTCAGCTTTCTTCACAGTCCAACTCTCACATCCATACATGACCACTGGAAAAACCATAGCCTTGACTAGACGGACCTTTGTTGGCAAAGTAATGTCTCTGCTTTTTAATATGCTATCTAGGTTGGTCATAACTTTCCTTCCAAGGAGTAAGCATCTTTTAATTTCATGGCTGCAGTCACCATCTGCAGTGATTTTGGAGCCCAAAAAAATAAAGTCTGACACTGTTTCCACTGTCTCCCCATCTATTTCCCATGAGGTGATGGGACCAGATGCCATGATCTTAGTTTTCTGAATGTTAAGCTTTAAGCCAACTTTTTTACTCTCCTCTTTCACTTTCATCAAGAGGCTTTTTAGTTCCTCTTCACTCTCTGCCTTAAGGGTGGTGTCATAAGGGACGGAGGTTCGTGACATTGTACAGGAGAGAGGGATCAAGACCATCCCCATGGAAAAGAAATGCAAAAAGGCAAAATGGCTGTCTGAGGAGGCCTTACAAATAGCTGTGAAAAGAAGAGAAGCAAAAAGCAAAGGAGAAAAGGAAAGATATTCCCATTTGAATGCAGAGTTCCAAAGAATAGCCAGGAGAGATAAGAAGGCCTTCCTCAGAGATCAATGCAAAGAAATAGAGGAAAACAACAGAATGGGAAAGACTAGATATCTCTTCAAGAAAATTAGAGATATCAAGGGAAAATTTCAGGCAAAGATGGGTTCGATAAAGGACAGAAATGGTATGGACCTAACAGAAGTGCGGACATAGACCACCCCAAATTCAGAGACCCTACTCACTGCGCTCCCTAAGGTGAAAGTGCTCCACCTGGTGGAATGTTAAGGCACTACATGTCAGCAACGGGTAGCCCTGCTTGTAACGGGGCGGCTAGCACCTCATTGTCCGGTATCAAATGTTAGATAAACAAGGGAAAAGAATCAGGGGGGCAGAACAAATTTGGTGTAACTGGTGTATTTCATAGAGATAGTGCGTTGGAGGTGAACGTTTGAGTCCAACACATTTAACAGTAACACACCAGCAAACAAACTAAATTGAATTTGTATAGAAAAATTCAGGTGGAATAAAATGTAGTAGTTCAACTTTCATGGGGACCCTCTGGCTGCAACATAGCACACACTAGCAATGTAACACTGGCCCTTCATAACCAGAAAGGATTAAATTATATAAAAGTTTGATGGAGAAGATCCTTTGTCTGATAATATGTATGGAAATAAATCACCTGCCAATTGTGCAACAAGATTTAAGGACCCCCTGCATAATCCCAAATGGCATTTACACAACAAAATTATGTAAGACTGAATAAATGCAAAGAATGTCAACAACACCATAGCCATCACATTTAACCTGGGCTTCCCTGGTGGCTCAGATGGTAAAGAATCCACCTGCAGTGCAAGAAACCTGCGTTCAGTCCCTGAGTGGGGAAGATCCCCTGGAGGAGGGCAGGGCTACCCACTCCAGTATTCTTGCCTGGAGAATCCCATGGACAGAGGAGCCTGGCTGGCTACAGTCCATGAGGTTGCAAGGAGGTGGACACAACTGAGCGACTAAACACACACATCCTCTATCTCTCCAAAAAAGTCCTCTTTGGAGTTCATTCCTCCAGGAATGTAATAGTGTAACCATGGGATTCTCCAGGCAAGAATGCTGGAGTGGGTAGCCATTCCCTCCTCCAGGGGATCTTCCCGACCCATGGATCGAACCGGGTCTCCTGCATAGCAGATCTGTAAAGGCAGATTCTTTACCATCAAAACCACCAGGGAAGCCCCTATAACAGACATATGTATAGCAGACCTGGATTATTGGGATGTGTCCCCAAATTCATGTATATCTCACCAACATGTGAGCCTTTTAGTCAAAATGACTGGAAAAAACTTTGAGAGCATCAGCAAAGAAACATTAGTGTTCTAGCAGTTGATAGCCTCTTGATGTAGTTTCTTACTATCCTGAAGAATAATGATGCTTTTGTTGAAGTAATGTATTAAGACAGAGGAAGCAATGCTGCTTCTTAAAGGCCAAGTGAAAATTGATTTGTCATATTTTTCCACCTTAGCTCTTGCTAAAGGGGAGGTAAATTGATTCAGCTTCTCTGAAGGGTAATTTGACTATCTATCAAAATCACCTCTGGCCTCACGGTTCACTGTTAGCTATTTATCTTTTAGATTATTCCCACCTATGTGAAAGGAAGGCTGAATGAGATTGTTCTGTATTTGGTGTTGTTTATGGTTGGAACGTATTGGAAATAACCCAAATGTTTAGACTCGGAGAAAGGCTTGGGTGATTTATAGCACATAGACACATATAATACTCTGTAGACATTAAAAAAAGAAAAAAGAGTAAGGAAAACTTTCATTGGGCTGTTAGGGAACAGTCTGCAAGATATTTTGGTAGGTTCAAAAAAATCAAGAAATAGTATGATTTACCAGTGTGCAAACAAGAGTAAGGGAAGAAACATAGATGTCTGTTTATGCATAAAATATCTCTGCAAGAATCCATACAAAACCAGAGCAATAGCCTCAAAGAGAGGACTTTACTCCTGAGAGACAGGCGTGGAAGGGACATTCTTGTTTATTCTTTAGTACCTTTTGAATTTTGAGTCATACAAATGAAACTCTTCAAAAAATTAAGTTTTTTCTGCTTAATTTTCATCAAGTAAAGTTTCTCAAAGGTCTAATGATGTTTTTGAACTGTTGGTATCGTAAGTCTGAAGCCAATGTGGTTATTCTCTAAATTTTGGCAGCTTTCTTTTCTGTTAGGGGAAGGTATTGTAATTTATTTTTTTCATTATAAAAATTATGTGTAACTACCTAACAAAACAAAAAGTTTCAAGTTTACTGATTGTATTTCTCCTTCCAACACAATTAATACAAATGGATTTTACCATAGCACAATTCATAACACAATTAATAAAATGAATATTCTTTTCCCCAAATGAAACTAATGTAAACCTACAGTACTCAAGACCTACCAAGAATACAAGTATCATTCATCATAAAATTTGATAGAAGGAAAAAGTTGCTAAACTCATCAACAATCTGATAATGCCAAATTAAAAGAAAATCCATTGTAGGGTATGCTTCGAAGATTTAAGACAAAATACTACCTCTATATTTTGGGTTGTCATATTTTGCTTTAGAACTTACATTTCAACGTCAACATGGCAAAGATAACATTTTTTCCAAATGCTATTTACGTAATATACCTACTGGTGGTGAAAGATTACTAAGGGCATCAGTCCACATTGTAGGCCCATCAGACAACACATGGGGATGAGGTTGGGGTGCTAGCAGCATCTAGGGGTTCAGGGAACGCTTTCTGGGGGAAGAAGGTATAAAATAAGGAAGAAGCACTTGCTAGGGGAAGCCTCAAAGGGATAATGATCTTGCAAAGAAAACAATATGTGAGAAGATTCAGCAGCGAGGGAAGGCTTTTGAAGAATTGAAGGAAGATTAGTGTGACTGCACCAGAGAAAACAATGCATAGAATGGCTCTGATAAGGTGGTGGGGACCCCTGAGTCCCCACAACCCAACCCTGGCCTCCCTCCAAAAGTGTGATGCTGGAGACAGCCAGGCAGGCAAATGACCAGTGCCCAGGGGAAAATATTAACCAGGAGCATAATACAGACAAAGTACACGGACTGATTTTAAGCAGAGGAGTGATGATATCAGATCCGCACTTTAGAAAGAATTCCCCTGCCATGTGAGGTCAACAGCCACCCCCTAAAAGGCAGCTGCTTAATTTGACAGTGATAGTATAGAGTGCCTTGTAGATGGAAGGACAGGGGGATGAATTAGGAAGCAGTTAAAATAGTTCTGGAACAATGACAGTGAGGGCAGTGGTGGGGCAGTGGGAGTCAGGAGGAGGGAAGAGCTGAAACCCTTTGGGGGGCTGGAACTGACAAGCCTGCATGCCCACCCTCCCTCCCCTTTGTGGCTTCCTCATTGGAGTTCACCCAGGCGTAGAGCTATAGCTCATCTTTCCCACAGCTCTTTTTTTGACAGGCTTTCATGGGGATTTGCCCTTGTGGGTGTATTTAACTGCAGGCTTACTTTTTTGTTTCCTTTTCTGAAGCAGGAGGCAAATACTGTTGCTAAGTGGAGAGACTGAATCCATGTGTCTGGACCAATGAAAGCTTTCGTGGGCCAGCAACTTCTAGGGAGCTCTCAGGAAGGCTTGTCAAGTTCTGAACAAAACCTCAGAACAAAGAGTCAGCGCCCGGCTCTTTGTTCCATTTGATGTCATCTGAGAACCATTTTTAGTCTCTGGAGCAGGGAGCTTTGAGACTTGGTTAGAGACAGCCCCTGTGAAATTAGGAAGTTTGCACTACCATTGAAGATGGATTCAACGCAGCAGGAACTGGACGTCCTTCATCTCTAATACAGCAGAACGGAGGTTTGCCCTCAGTTTACAAATACAGACACTGAGTATCCTGCAGGTTAAGATGCTTGCCAGTGAGTCTGATGAGGGCTGCAGGACTCACTCCAGCCCAGGACTGTCTGTGCCTCCTTCCATCCCACCTCTCCCCTCTCAGCATCCTTCCATCTCTAGAACAATCCTCTCCCGCTTCGTGTTTGTCCTGATACCGTATCACCTCCCTAAAAAATGTACTGATCTGGAAAGTAGAAGACCAGAAACCATCTTTTTTTTATGGTTATTATTGAATAAAAGATTCTTAAAATTCTAGAGTGCTTTGGAGTTTTCAGAATTTCATGCACATGATTTCATGTCATCCCATAATAATGCTTTCCCCCCCCCCCCACCCTTTAAGTTCCCCATCCCCCTTCCCTCTCTCCACTGGTAATCACTAGTTTGCTCTCTATATCTGTGAATCTGCTTCTTCTTTTTCATCACTAGTTTGTCATATTTTTTTTAGATTTTATGTATAACTGACATCGTACAGTATTTGTCTTTGTCTAATTTATTTAACTTAGCTTAATACCCTGTGAAGCCATCCATGTTACTGCAAATGGCAAGATTTTGTCCTTTTTATGGCTGAGTAATATTCCAGTGTGTGTGTGTGTGTGTGTGTGTGTGTGTGTGTGTGTACACTACATCTTCTTTATCCATTCATCTATTGATGGACCCTTAGGTTGCCTCCACATCTTGGCAATTGTAAACAGTGCTCCTATGAACACTGGGAGGCTGGTACCTTTGAGAGTCAATGTTTTCATTCTTTCTGGTTATATCTAGGAGTGAAATTGCTGGGTCACATGGTAGTTCTATTCTTAGTTTTTTAAAAAACTTCCATATTGCTTCCCACAGTGCCCACACCAATTTATATTCCCACCAACAGTGTACGAGGGTTCTCATTTCTCCACATTCTCACCAACATTTCTAACTTGTGTTCTTTTTTGATGGTAACCATTCTGACAGATGTGAGGTTATATCTTATTATGGCTTTGATTTTTTCCCTGATGATTAGTATGTTAAGCATCTTTTCATGTGCCTATTGGTCATCTGCATTTCCTCTTTGGAAAAATGTCTGCTTGGTTCTTCTGCCCATTTTTTAATCATAGACACCATTATTTTTATCTTTGGCAAGTCACTTAGCCTCTCTGGTACTGGTTCTCTCCCCTGTGAGATGAGAAATTTTCACTAAATCATCCCCAAAAACTTTTTTCTGTGCTTAAGTTTCTATGACACAGAAAACTAATGGGGAATGGTCCTTGCTCCCACCATATCTCCTTGGCCATGTTTTATATACCCTCCTCTTTCTACAATTCTCATATGAGGCTATGTCCATCAGAGACACTGTGGGGTAGCCACAGACTGCAGAGGTAATATAATCTCTGGTGGAATCCCAAATCTTATGTTTCTCAAGCCATTCTACTCTACTGTTCATCATCCATCCATCCTTTTATGCATATATATACTGAGAATATTGGGGGCTTCACTGGTGGCTCAGAGGTTAAAGCGTCTGCCTGGAATGAGGGATGCCTGGGTTCGATCCCTGAGTTGGGAAGATCCCCTAGAGAAGGAAATGGCAACCCACTTCAGTACTCTTGCCTGGAGAATCCCAAGGAGGGAGGATCCTGGTAGGCTACAGTCCATGGGGTCACAGAGAGTCAGACACGACTGAGCAACTTCACTTCACTTCACGTTGAGTAAAACCAAGTTACAGGTATTGCAAGTATCTGGAGGGCAGTGTCACAGCCCTGACCCTCCACAGCTATGCTCACGTTCTGCCTTCAGCCTGAAATGCAGTGCTGGCCACCCCCACCCTGACCCACCCACCTTCACTCCCTGACCCAGCCTGTGGCCATAGAAAATCCAGTCACCCTTCAAGAATCTTCCCAAGGATCCATACTAAATCAATCAGTTATGAAGTCAAATCCTGCCTCTGTCACTGCCTAACTAGGACTTCAGGTAATATTTACAAATCTTGCTAATCTTTATTTTCCTAATCTGCAAATTGGGCAGAAAAATACATATCTTTCAGTTTTGATATAAGATTTACATAAGGAAATGTGTACAGAACATTTAGGAGAATGCTAAACAGACAGCAAATGCTGGATTGTGTCTCTTTTTAATTAAAAACAGCCATTTCTCTTCTCCAGAGCTTGCCTTCTCAGAGACTGCGGTTGGTAAAGGTGTCACTTAATTACTCTGGGAAATTCTCCATTTTGCAATAAAACCAACTCTTCTAGCAACTTCCTCTAGGTTATCCTTCATTTAAAGTCATTCATCTAGCAAACACTTATGGGGCACTTACTATTTGCCAGTGTCACACTTCATTTTTTGGGCTCCAAAATCACTGCAGATGGTGATTGCAGCCATGAAATTAAAAGACGCTTACTCCTTGGAAGGAAAGACCAACCTAGAAAGCATATTAAAAAGCAGAGACATTACTTTGCCAACAAAGGTCCGTCTAGTCAAGGCTATGGTTTTTCCAGTGGTCATGTATGGATGTGAGAGTTGGACTGTGAAGAAAGCTGAGCACCGAAAAATTGATGCTTTTGAACTGTGGTGTTGGAGAAGACTCTTGAGAGTCCCTTGGACTGCAAGGAGATCCAACCAGTCCATCCTAAAGGAGATCAGTCCTGGGTATTCATTGGAAGTACTGATGCTGAAGCTGAAACTCCAATACTTTGGCCACCTCATGCAAAGAGTTGACTCATTGGAAAAGACCCTGATGTTGGGAGGGATTGGGGGCAGGAGGAGAAGGGGATGACAGAGGATGAGATGGCTGGATGGCATCACCAACTCGATGGGCATGAGTTTGAGTAAACTCTGGGAGTTGGTGATGGACTGGGGGGCCTGGCGTGCTGTGATTCATGGGGTCGCAAAGAGTCGGACATGACTGAGCGACTGAACTGACTGACTGACTATTTGCCAGGAACTGTGCTAGATGCTGGAGATACAAAGATTAAAGAATATCTCTGCTCTCAAGAAATTTTTTAAGTCTGTTGGGAAACCACCTTTCTCTGGAAGCCTTGCTGCCCCACCTTAGGCTGCCTTTGGCTCAGATGGTAAAGAATCTGACTGCCAATGCAGGAGACTCAGGTTTGATCCCTGGGTCGGGAAGATCCTCTGCAGAAGGAAATGGCAACCCACTCCAGTATTCTTGCCTAGAGAATCCCATGGACAGAGGAGCCTGGTGGGCTACAGTCCAAGGCACTGCCAAAGAGTCAGACACAACTTGGCCACTACACAACAACAACAAATGCCTTTTTGTATCAAATCCTAGCTATTCCCAGTTCTAAGTAGGCTACATTCATTAGTTCATTTAATCCCCACAACAATCTTAGGAAGTAAGTAGTCTTTAATCCCATTCAACAAATAAGGAAAATGAGGCAGGGACTGATTAAACAGCTTGTTTCAGGTTTTATAGGGCGTCCTTGGTGGCTCAGAGGGTAAAGCGTCTGCCTGCAATACGGGAAACTCGGGTTCGATTCCTGGGTGGGGAAGATCCCCTGGAGAAGGAAATAGCAACCCACTCCAGTACCCTTGCCTGGAAAATCCCGAGGACGGAAAAGCCTGGTAGGCTACAGTCCATGGGGTCGAAAAGAGTCAGACACGACTGAGCAACTTAACTTTTTTTTCACTTTCTTCAGATCTTATATACGTCTAAGCATGGGGAGCCAGGATCAGAAAAACACATCGTCTGGCTCCAGCTTTATTATTTATTTACATAGGCATTTAAACTCCACCTTTTATTACCTGCTTCCTGGATTTGTGGCACATGTAAGTTTTCTTATTGAAACACTTTCTTTTCTTTTTGTAATGGAAGTTGAGTTAATTTACATGCATGTGTGCTAAGTCACTTCAGTCATCTCTGACTCTTTATGACCCTATGGACTGTAGCCTACCAGGCTTCTTTGACTATGGGATTCTCCAAGCAAGAATACTGGAGTGGATTGCATGCCCTCCTCCAGGGGATCTCCCTGACCCAGGGATTAAACCTGAGCCTCCTGCCTCCTCAGGGGGGGTTCTTTATCACTAGTGCCACCTGGGAAGCAATGTTGTATTAATTACTGCTAAAGAGCAAAGTGGCTCCAGTTTTCAGTTCAGTTGCTCAGTCCTGTCCACTCTTTGCAACCCCATGGACTGCAGCACGCCAGGCTGTCCATCACCAACTCCCAGAGTTTACTCAAACTCATGTCCATTGAGTCGGTGATGCCATCCAACTATCTCATCCTCTGTCTTCCCCTTCTCCTCCTGCCTTCAATCTTTCCCAGCATCAGGGTCTTTTCCAATGAGTCAGTTCTTCGCATCAGATGGCCAAAGTACTGAAGTTTCAGCTTCAGCATCAGTCCTTCCAATGAATATTCGGGATTGATTTCCTTTCGGATGGACCGGTTGGATCTCTCTGTAGTCCAAGAGTCTCAAGAGTCTTCTCCAACACTACAGTTTGCTGCTGCTGCTAAGTCGCTTCAGTCGTGTCCGACTCTGTGCGACCCCATAGATGGCAGCCCACCAGGTTCCCCCGTCCCCGGGATTCTCCAGGCAAGAACACTGGAGTTAGTTGCCATTTCCTTCCCCAATGCATGAAAAGTGAAAGTGAAGTCCCTCAGTCCTGTCCGACTCTTAGCGACCCCATGGACTGCTGCCTACCAGGCTCCTCCGTCCATGGGATTTTCCAGGCAAGAGCACTGGAGTGGGGTGCCATTGCCTTCTCCACACTACAGTTTAAAAGCATCAATCCTTCGGCGCTCAGCTTTCTTTATAGTCCAACTCTCACATCCATGCATGACTACTGGAAAAACCATAGCTTTGACTAGACGGGCCTTTGTTGGCAAATGCAGTCCAAGGGACTCTCAAGAGTCTTCTATAACACCACAGTTCAAAAGCATCAATTCTTCCAGCTTTAAACATTTCCTTTATCTCTCTCCTCCACTAGAATTGGAGATTGTGCCAAATTCAAAGGAGCAACTCCTGTGCCCACCACGATCTCCGACACCATAGGGAATCACTTATTTCTCAAATTTTCATTTGGAAGGAACAAAGGGGAAGAAGGGGGAAAAAAAAAAGACGCACAGCAGTAAATAATTCCTCGTACGGTTCGGTGACCAACACCGACGAATAAGCATCAGCAGTGGGCACGTGCCTGAGATGTAAATTAACTCCCTGCGCGCTGAGAACGTTCAGTTATTAGTGTGGTTAAGAGTCAAGAACTCCGAGGGGCACAAGCGAGCTGTCCCAGCGGCCTGAGTCCCTCCCGCCCCGACCCCTCCGTCTCGACCTCCCACGCCGCGTCTTCCTCTCGCGGTGCCGTCCTCTCCGCGGACTCCGCCCTCCGGGATTTCCCGGGCTCCCCCTCGTCCGGGCCGCCCGGTTGGGGGCCGCGCGCGGCGCGTGGGGAGTGCTCGGGCTGCGGCGGCGGCGGCGGCGGCGCGCATGCGCACTGGGGGCGGCGGCGCACTGCGCATGCGGGAAAATGGCGGGACTGGCGTCCTGAGGTGCGCGGGTCACGGTGCTCTCTAGCCCGCCCGCGTCCCACCTCCCGGGGTCGCGTCTGGTCCGCCAGCCGGTCTAGTTAGGCGGCGCCTCTGAGCCGGCCAGGGGCTCGGTTCGTGCTTGACGACGCCCCCTTCTCCCCTCCCGCCCCCCTACCCCCCGGGACCCGGCGTGTTGTGTGTGGGGGGGGCGTCGCCCGAGCGGCGCGGGAGAAGGCGGGAGAGCTCTCGGGGGTGCGAGGCGAGGAGCGACTGGCCAGGCAGCATGAGTCAGCAGCGGCCGGCGCGGAAGCTGCCCAGCCTGCTCGTGGACCCGGCGGAGGAGACTGTGCGCCGCCGCTGCCGCGACCCCATCAACGTGGAGGGCCTGCTGGTAAGCCCCCCCCGGGGTGGGGGCGGGGAACGGCGTGCGTGTGGGGGGTCCCCGGCCCCCGGGGTTCTCGCAGTGCTGTCACGTCCTCTGAACCAGAGCCCTCGTCGTCCACTGAAACGCTTTACCTTATCCTTTCCATGTGCTCCAAAAGAACGTTGTCAGCCTCCTCGATCTTTCCTTCGGGCCACAGAGCAGTGTTGGAGAAAATTGCACAGCTTTGCCTGACACTGGCATGCTCGCCCATTTTTATCTCAGTGGGTCTCTGCACACTCTCTTTTTCGTGTTCTCTGCAGCGTCCTCTCCCATACTCCTTCTTAGCTGCAGCCACTTAAAACTGTGTCCACACCTCACACCCCACAGCTCCACCCATTCATCACGTTTTTGTCGTCTTACATCTTCTTTGACAGTGAAAACGCGAGGGAGATTAAGACTCCCTGTGAAACGTTTAATTCTTCTGTTGCTCTGGACTGCATGCAGTGTATTCTCCTTGATTATCAGGACTTTTCCATGGAAGAAACCCGTCAGTTCCCATTTCTCCCCGCATTCTTCACCTCTCTGCTGGTTTCTTCCCGTTACTAGTAAATAAATATTTCCTGAAGTCAAATTATCCAGACACCAGGAGGACTCAGTGCTCCAAAATAGTTGATGAGCGCCATCTCATTTAATTCTGCACAGCGGTCCTAAGGGATTATTCTTGTTTGACAGTTGCCAGGATAGACTTGGAGATGTTAAGTGGTTTTTCTATGGTTAGTAAGTAGAAAAGCCTGGGTTGAACCTCCCAGTGTCTGACTCCGGATGGTAAATTCTCAATTACTTGAAAGTGAAGTGAAAAGTTGCTCATGTGACCCCATGGACTATACAGACCACGAAATTCTCCAAGTCAGAATACTGGAGTGGGTAACCTTTCCCTTCTCCAGGGGATCTTCGCAAACCAGGGATCGAACCCAGGTCTCCCGCATTGCAGGCAGATTCTTTACCAGCTGAGCCACAAGGGAAACCCAAGAATACTGGAGTGGGTAACCTATCCCTTCTCCATTGGATCTTCCCCACCCAACCATGTCCTAAATCCATTTCCATTTTGAGAGATCCCTCCTTTAATCGCTTATGTCTTTCCGCCTACTATATCACTTCCCCTTCACAGCCAAACTCTTTGAAAAAGTTGTTTGCACTCTGGGTCATCTTGCTCACATCTCATTACCACCTTGACCTGCTGCTGGGGGACCTCAGCCCTAAGCACAACTCTAGGACTGTCCTAACCAAGGTTGCCAGCAACCTTGTCAGGTCCAGCACATGTGGCTTTAACACGATGGACCACTCACTCTGTTGGAAACTCACCATTGACGTCCCCTTGGACACATGCTCTCAGCACTCCATCTGCCTCTCTGGTCTCTCGTGTTCTCTTTTGTAAACTCTTCCTTTTCCCATCCCTTTCATGTTGGTGTTATTCGGCTCTTCAGCCTTCTGCACAGTTTCTTCATATGGGGTGTCAGTCAGCACTCTTGTGACTTCTATTACAGTTTGTACGGGTGGTCTTATTCTTTTCAGTTCAACTCAGTCGTGTCTGACTCTCTGCCACCTGTGGACTCCTTCTTAATGTCATCAGACTCCTGGATTTATCTTTGCTGAACTGCTTATGGTTGCTGAATTTCCCAGCACACCAGGCTTCTCTGTCCATCACCAACTACTGGAGCTTGCTCAAACTCATGTCCATCAAGTCGGTGATGCTGTCCACCAATCTCATCCTCTGTCGTCCCCTTCTCCTCCTGCCTTCAGTCTATCCCAGCACCAGGATCTTTTCCACTGAGTCAGTTCTTTGCATCAGGTGGCCAAAGTATTGGCGCTTCAGCTTCATCTTCAGCGTTTCCAATGGATATTCAGGACTGATTTTCTCTAGGATTGATTGGTTGGATCTCCTTGCAGTCCAAGGGACTCTCAAGAGTCTTCTCCAACACCACAGTTCAAATGCATCAATTCTTCGGCGCTCAGCTTTCATTATGGTCCAGCTCTCACAATCATACATGACTACTGGAAAAACCACACCTTTGACTAGATGGGCCTTTGTCGGCAAAGTCTCTGCTTTTTAATATGCCGTCTAGGTTTGTCATAGCCTTTCTTCTTATTATTTTAGAATTTGATAAAAGCTCTGAACTCTTACTCTGGAAAAAACACTTTATTTTGCATTTATTATCAGAAGATACACGTATCCCTTGAAATTTCAGATAGTCGCACTCTTGGTAGGGCTTCTCTGATGGCTCAGTGGTGAAGAATTTGCCTGCTAGTGCAGGAGACATGGATTCATTTCCCTGGGTAGGGAAGATTCCCTGGAGAAGAAAATTGCAACCTACTCCAGTATTCTTGCCTGGGAAATCCCATGGGCAGAGGAGTCTGTCGGGCTACAATCCATGGGGTCACAAAAGAGTGGACATAATTTAGTAACTAAACAACAACAATCCACTCTGGTAGTTTTGGTTACCATGTCATGACTCCCAAATCTGTAAATTGGGCTCAGAGCTTTCCAGTTGTCTACTACACACCTCTATCTAGATTTCAAACTCATAACCTGAAGTGGAATTGATTGTCTTGCTTAAGCGACAACTCTCGATCTCACACCCTCCATATTGCCTGAGTTGGTATCCTGCACATCATCTTTACCTTTTCCAAATGGACCCCCTCCATCCTGTCTAATAGAAATTAGTCACCAGTACTTGCCACTTCTAGCTGTCATCTACCTTTTGGATTGCTATCTTCTCAACTAGTTTTCCTGCTCATCTTGCCCCTGATTTTTCTATATATTCTCCATATAGTAACTAACCGTGATGGTCTTTTTAAAGTGTATTTCTGATCATGTCATTTGGCTTAAAAGAATCTTATCATGGTTCCTAGCTGCTCTCATCATAGAGGAGAAACTTCTTAATGTCATCAGACTCCTGGGTTTATCTTTGCTGAACTGCTTATGGTTGCTGAATTTTCCATATGTCTATATTCTTCTGGACTTCTGTATATCTGTACTTCCCCCTTTAAAAAACTTTTTTCTTTAGAGCACACTTTCCCTTGTTACCTCCTGTGGTTCCCATTACAAGTCATTTGTGGGCAGCCTTGCTGACCCAGCCTCTGGGCTGGGCTGGGCACTCCTGTGAGCTTCCTGCGTACCCCTTCCTCAGCATGGGGGCACTTCAGGCCCGGGCAGCCGCTCTGGCCTTTCATTGGTATATCCCCTGCGTATCTTGGGGCTTCTTGCAAAAACAAAAAAACTATTTTGGTAAATAGCTGTTAAGTGAATGAAGTAGGCACCCTCCAAATGTTTGAATGTATGAATGTTTATTTTCCTGGCTGTGAAATGGTGATTTCAACACCTCTCTCAGCATTTTTTAGAAAAATTGGATAATGATTAGAAGTATTTAGTAGACTGTGTATTATTAAATGCTATGCAAAAAAAATAGTTTTGTGTACCAGCTGAGTGTTTGATGTTTCCCCCAGGGGTAAATGGCTTAAAAACTGGGATTTTATGAAGGCAGAACATGATTAGAGATAGGATTTACTCTGCACATTGAAAAATAAGGAAAACTTGCCAAGTGTGACTAGAAAGCAGACCCCTGGAAAAAGGTATGTGCCTGCAGAGCTCTTAAAGCTCCCCCAAACAGGCTGTTTCAGGACAAGCGAGCATCTCTGTATAGAGACATTTTTAACCAATTTAGAAGCAGTGTTTAAGATTTTAGCCCCTAAAACTCACCTTTTACTTCTTTCTCTTTTGAGATCTTAAATTGCAAAGTGTAGGTTATGAGATGTGGGAACTTGGAGCATCAGTGAAATGACTTGGAATGTGCTGACCTGCCTACCAGGAGCTGCTGGTTCCTAGAGAGCTGTGTGCGCTGAGCGCAGCCGCCATAGTTTCAGCATGGAGACAGACTAATAGACCCGAACAAGTGAGGAGAGCAGTTTGAGTGTTTGAACCACAAGCTTTTTTAGGAAGTCTTGAGGTTTGGCTGCTACCAGGCTCTCTTTTGGGTTCCCCTGCTGGCTCAGCAGTAAGGAATCTTCTGCCAATGCAGGAGATACAGGAGATGCGGGTTGGACCCCTGGGTCGGGAAGATTTCCTAGAGGAGGAAATGGCAACCCACTCCAGTATTCTTGCCTGGGAAATCCTATGGACAGGCGCACAGGCTACAGTCTGGGGGTCACAGAGAGTCAGGCGCTACTGAGCAGAGCAGGCTGTCTGTGGGCAGGTCTTCAGGGAGATGCCTGAGCGTGGCCTCTCAGGGAGGCTTCCTTGAAGGAACAGAAATGTTGGCAGTGCCCCCAGGGGTGGGCTGTCTGCACTAGAAGCAGCAGCATTTAGTGCCATAGAAGTTTGAGGATGTTCTGAGGACTGCCATCCCCGAGACACCAAGAAGGTAAAAGATGTGTCCTCTGCAGGAGCCACTTTGAAAAGGTTCCCATTGGCCGAATCTGGGATAATTTGAGCCTTAAGATACCAGATTTTATACTCAGAATAAGATAGGAGTTCAGGCTTCTTCGGTGTAGCTCGTTAAGTACAGCCTCAAATATAGTTCCTCCAGATCTTTAGGCCTGTGAGACAAGGAAAAGCTCCTCACCTGTTTGTCGAATGTGGTTCACCAGAGTTAGCATAGCTGGAAAGGCCAATCAGGATTGTCAGACTGAATCTCCCCAGATGATAAATTTGTATTAGAAAACAGAACATGAGGCCTCCTAATCTCAGTGATCCTTACAGATGGGGCATCTAAGAGGGCATCTTTTCCCGGTGTCCCTGGGTCTGTAAATACACGTTGTTGTTTATTAGTTGACGTCATCCGTGACAAGATCCTATTTCACTCTTCCATTCATTAGTTTAACAAATGTTTGCCAAGTGCCTGAATGTGCCAAGAACTGTTCTGGTTCAAACAGGACAACAACAATAATAGTCTCTTATTCATTCTTCGGATTTTTACAGTTTACAGAATTGGTCATTTGATCTTCACAATAGCTTGGAAAGTGGGCTCTAATTAAAGGTTTGTCCCTACACTGTGTTACAGATGAGGGAAGAGTCTCCCTGCACCTGAGAAGTCCTGGTGGTCCTGAAACCCATCTTAAGCCAAGAACTATTGAGTATAAATAAGATGAATGTGTCATTGCTGTTAACTCATTGCAAATCTCCCGAATTGTAGGTCTGTAGGATTTATACCATTTTTACTTGGGAGGTCAGCCCCTGAGAGGCCATGATGCTATCGTGCGTCTTCCAAAAGAAAGAGAGAGGGTTTTTTTGTTCGGTGGGTGGTGGGGAATCAAAACCAATGGATGTTTCCCCACAGATCCCAATATAGCCCATACGTAGTTTATAGCAAAGAATGTGGGGGAAAGAAAATCATACATTCTCATGTTACTAATTGAGGTACCACCATCCCTGTGCCAAGCCATGAATAGCAGCCTTCTAGATAAGGAGACCAGAGGGAGGGGTCTGGAGCAGGGAAGGCTCCCTTGGAGCACATGCGAAGAGCAGATGGGGAGATAGCACGAGTGGGGGCCTGGGCCCTCCCGCTCTGAACCAAGAACAAGTCTTGTCTGCAGCACGACCCCTGGGGCTGCTGCTCTGTTAATCCCGTCCATGTGCGTTCTCAGGGTTGATTGTGACGCTACAGTGATTGAAGTAGTGTAGCAACTTAGGGTGTTTGTTGATGGGTGTTTCAGGTCCCTGTGATAAGGATGGATTTTTTTTTTTCTTTTAAGAAATTTTGCATCAGTAGTTCAACTCTGTCTCATAGTCTTTTAGCAGAAGGGTTGAATGTAAAAATAGCAGTGACAGTTGGTCACCCTGGTCTGAAGTTTGGCTTCAATAGGACTGCCCTTCAACGTGTCCCTGGTGGCTCAGAGGGTAAATAGTCTGCCTGCAGTGTGGGAGACCAAGGTTTGATCCCTGGGTTGGGAAGATCCCCTGGAGAAGGAAATGGCAACCCACTTCAGTATTCTTGCCTGGAGAATCACCATGGACAGAGGAGCCTGGTGGGCTACATAGGGTCGCAAAGAGTTGGACACGACTGAGCAGCTTCACTTTCTTTCAGCCTGTCCCTGTTGTCGGCACTGCCTGAGAGCCAGCCAAGCAGAGTCCCTGCCCCAGGACAGGCTCTCCCCACTCTGGTTTTGCACCCAGCAGGTGTACCTGCAGGTGTTTAAATTCCAACGACTAAATTCATTTTACAGTGGAATTCTGCTTCAGGGGCGTTATTCTGTATCGAGTTAGCTTCCTGACAGATGCCATCATCTTGTCGTGAATGATAAGGGAACCATCGTGCCAAGGCTTGTATAGTAACACCAGCAGGGAGAGAGCTGCTTAGCTGCTCACCTCGCCTTCAGGCTTCCCCGTTCCTCAGTCTTTTTTGGCGTATTGCCACCGTACTTAGATCTCTGAACCGTGAGCCCAAGGATGTCATGTCTTGTTCAGAAATCTGTGGCGTTTCTGCACTGGTTACAGCCTAAAGGCCAAACTCCAGGGCATGACTTTGACAGTCCTGTGTGTCAAGCATGGTGCTGGCAGGCCCTTCCAGCCTCAGTGACAAGTCGATTTCACACTGGCCAGCCAGGTGGCCTCGCAAAAGGTGCCAGGTAGTTTGTATTTCCATACCTTTATTCATGTCACTTCCTGCACCAAGAATTATTTATCTTCTCTCTCCAACCTCCCACAGGTTGCTGCAAAATCTGGCTTGTCTTCCAAGGCTTGGCTGGGGGGTCCCTCTCCTGAGAATTGCTGGCTACACCCCAGAGTTCTGGTGACTCTTCTCTTAGAGCTCCTCATGAATACCCCAATCTTGCTGCGGCCCCATTGAGGGCAGTTTTTTCAGTTAAACAGAAGCTAAACCCGCCCACAGCCTGTCTGGAGACACATGACATCATTATACTTTGTTCTGAGCAAAAGGCTAATATGGGTTTCTCTTCATTAGCTTCATGGTTAGGATTTATATATGTTTTGCAAAAAACAATTTTTAAGTGTACTGCAGATGTTACGACAAGTTTATGTAAGCCTTCATAGCCTTTAAGTAGATAGTAAAATGATGAGCATTGCCACTGGAGCTACTGTTATACTAATTTCCTGGTTGCCTCAGGGATTTACAAGAAGTGTTTTATTAATCTAATACCGAAGTTTCCAGTTACATTGCATGCATTATTTTCCATGATTAGAAATGCTGTTTTTACATTATTGTGGGACTGCTTGGCTGCTTTTGAAAATGAAAGTTTGTGAGCTCATTTCTCTGGAGGCATTTAACACTGAGTTAGCAAAGGGTGAGCATTTGTTAGTTTGGGTGTAGATCTCTCCCTCACCTTCCAGAGTCAGAGACAGATCCTGATCAGAGACAAAGTCCTGATCACCTCTGAATTCCCCTTTATCCCCAGTACCTGAGACAGTCGGTAAATTAATGTCCATGTAGTAATAACTTCCAATATTCGTTCTCTACTGCCACCCCCCTTCCTTTCTCCCCCAACCCCACCTCTTTAACTACTGCTTCTGTAGCTATGGGCTTCCCTGGTGGCTCAGTTGGTAAAGAATCCGCCTGCAACGAGGGGGACCTGGGTTTGATCCCTGGGTTGCTAACATCCCCTGGAGAAGGGAAAGGCTACCCACTCCAGTATTCTGGCCTGGAGAATTCCATGGACTGTATAGTCCATGGAGTCACAGAGAGTTGGACATAACTGAGCGACTTTCACTTCCACTTTCTGTACCTATAGAGGCCTGTGCAGTTTCAGAAATGCAAGTGTGTAAACTCTGTCAGATGTGATGACAGTTCGCATAAATGTAGTTTAGGAGGACTGGTTTCCTCACACCATAATTATTTCCCAGGGTGAAAAAAAGGACAAACCTTTATATTATCCAGTAAAATGCTGTTCATTTGCATTGTGGTTGTTTTTTTTTTTTTTTTGCTATTCATTTGCTTGTAATTAAATTACTAAGTTAAATTTCTGTATCTTCTCTTTTCCAGCCATCAAAAATAAGGATTAATTTAGAAGATAATGTACAATATGTGTCCATGAGAAGTAAGTTGATTCCTGAATAGGTTTTAGGTTTTGCCATTTGACCTTCTTATGATTTCAGTAACTTATTTTAAAGGTACCTGAGTTGATGAGTAACTTAAATAAAGTGTACTATTTGTAGACTGAAATGTCAAGCTTGGAATTTCAGCAAAAACTCCTGAGGTTGTGGGCTGTCAATGTGCACAAATGCCAATTTATTCTTCATTGCTTTGGAAATGTCTTTTTTTTTCCCTAAATGGTCCGTGTTTAGGGATATTTCCCAGAGTTCTGTGAAAGCAGTTGTTGTCATTAGTGGAATTGCAGGCGGTTTGGCAACAAACATGAGGACAGTCTTTGCCCTCTTGGTTTCCTGTGGTTCCTTGTGCTCTTTCCATCTACTCCTATCCTAATCTCGGGGGATATACGATGCCTAGACATCCAGTATGAATCTTAATGGTAGCCTTCATTTCTCCTCAGCAACCCCCACAGTCCCACCCATATCTGGCCCCTAGTTTTCCTCTGGAAGCATTTCCTTCGTCTGCCCCATGCCATGACTTACACTCATGTCTCACGTGTATTGAGCTCATGCAGTGCCTGGCCTGTATTCAGCTCTTTACATGGATTATCACAGCAACCCTTTAAAGTAAAGGTATGGATTATTATTCCTATTTGATAGACAAGTAAACGGAGGCCCAGAGGGATTAAGTAACTTGTCCAATCAGAATTCATCCCCCTGCTCAGACTTGAGCATGCAGTCTTATGCCTGGGTCAGGTTCTGCTTCCTGCGCAGGCCACCCTGGCACAGCTGCCCACACCAGTCGTCTCTGCCAGGCCCTCCCTGCTGCCCATGGGGTCTCTCTTCACACAGAAACACGATGGTGATTTCAGCCAAACAGATGGATTGATTGAATCTGCAGATAGGATTCAAATTATATAGTAAATTATACATAGGTTAACTCTTGTCTTGGTCAAGAGTCAGATGTAAATGTTTTTAAAGTCAGAATTTCTCATTTGTAATCTTGCAAGATTTTACAGAATAATGACTATCTTCTACTTTTTTGAAAAAAATTTCCTATTTAATCCTGTTTAATCTTTAAGTATAGGAGTGGTCTCCACATAGAAGACATTTACATGATAAAATATGTCCTTTTGTTTCTTGGAGTAACCACCAGTGGTCTTTAAGTTGAATATAATATCATAGAGGTTCAGGAGAAGAGCATTTCTGATTGAAGATAGGATGACTGTTTCCTTTGAAGCATTCTGTGCTGTGCTGTGAAGTAGGAAAAAAAATGTAATCACATACTCCACACCAGGAGGACAGCTAAATTATTTGTAGAATTTATTTCCTCTGCACACTAAACGATAAGAACTATTCAGTTCAGTTCAGTCGCTCAGTCGTGTCCGACTCTTTGCGACCCCATGAATCCCAGCACACCAGGCCTCCCTGTCCATCACCAACTCCCGGAGTTTACTCAGACTTGTGTCCGTCGAGTCAGTGATGCCATCCAACCATCTCATCCTCTGTCGTCCCCTTCTCCTCCTGCCCCCAATCCCTCCCAACATCAGGGTCTTTTCCAATGAGTCAGCTCTTCGCATGGGGTGGCCAAAGTATTGGAGTTTCAGCTTCAGCATCAGTCCTTCCAATGAACACCCAGGACTGATCTCCTTTAGGATGGACTGGTTGGATCTCCTTGCAGTCCAAGGGACTCTCAAGAGTCTTCTCCAACACCACAGTTCAAAAGCATCAATTTTTCGGCACTCAGCTTTCTTCACAGTCCAACTCTCACATCCATACATGACCACTGGAAAAACCATAGCCTTGACTAGACGGACCTTTGTTGGCAAAGTAATGTCTCTGCTTTTTAATATGCTATCTAGGTTGGTCATAACTTTCCTTCCAAGGAGTAAGCGTCTTTTAACTTCATGGCTGCAATCACCATCTGCAGTGATTTTGGAGCCCCCAAAAATAAAAGTCTGACACTGTTTCCACTGTTTGCCCATCTATTTCCCATGTATCAAACAGGGAAAGATGGAAAGAATGATAATCTTCAGTTTTGGCAAGGGCAAGAGAGGAGGCCCTTATAAACTTTGTAAAACTGATAGAACCCACATCCTAAATAGCATGTTTGGCAGCGTTTAAAAATAAACTTTTACTCAACAATTCCACATCTTGAAACTTATCTAAAGGAAACAAAGACGCATGCAAAAATTTAGCTTCTAGGAGATTCATTGAAGTATTGTGCAAAATAGTAAAATTAGAGATAATCTGAATTTCCCGCATTGGGCTGAGTTGAGCAAATATTCCATGCAGTTAAATATGCAGCCATAAAGAATAAAGTTGAAATAAATTTGTTGACACATCAGGATGTTCATAATACTGAATTGAGAAGCAGTGTGTCAAAAAGCGGTGTGTTTCTGTTCTCGCTTTTTAAAACTGTATATATTTACATATTGACGTGGGCATGTGAAAGTGTGTGTGTAGTGTCGGGGTATCCGGAAAACCGTAGCAATGAGTAAATGAGGGAATTAAAGAGATTTTTCCCTATTCATTTGCTTATCTGTTAATATAGGGTAATGAATATTTTGAAAAATAGTCATGCCACTTTCCCTCAAGGTATATCCTAACCATGCTAATTAGAAGACTGATTTGAGCCTTTTCCAGATTTCATCAGGTTGGTTTACACTATGACACGTATAGGGACATTTTAAACCTTTTTTTTTAAAGCTAGATCTCTAACTTTGCTTCATAAAGAATTTCATGACTTGAGGACCAAACGAGAAATTTGATTCTAAACATTATTTCTAATCCTGTCCCTGAGAGTGGTATGGATATAGATGCAGGCTCACCATTTATGTCTGATACGATGCCATTCAGATTCACATACTCAGGGGGAACTGGTTGCATATTTCAAATATTCCTTTAAGTCTAAAGCCTTTGTTTACCTGGAATAGGCTAATAAGTTTTCATCCATTTTGAGAAGTCGATTTTGTAAAAATTAGCTATGATTTGGTCAGTGGGTAGAATATCTGTAGGTGTCTGTGGTTATTGATCAAGAAGAAATAAATGGTCTTTTTAATGAATTGAGAAAGAAATGCTATTTAAAATTTTACAAATTGTGTTTGTTTTGTATCCCAGAAGCACTAAAAGTGAAGAGACCTCGTTTTGATGTATCACTGGTTTATTTAACTCGAAAATTTATGGATCTTGTCAGATCTGCTCCTGGGGGCATTCTTGACTTAAACAAGGTTGCAACGAAACTGGGAGTACGAAAACGAAGAGTGTATGACATCACCAACGTCTTAGATGGAATCAACCTGGTTGAAAAGAAGTCTAAGAACCATATTCGGTGGATGTGAGTTGTTTTCAAACTTTTCATGTTTTTTTTTCTTCTCAATAAGTGACAATACTGTGCTTAAAACAAACTAGGTACTATCAATGGTTTGTTTTCTTTTTTCCTACTTGGTACCAACTAAAAGCCGTATAATATCATCCCAATATTATGGAAAAGCTGAGTGGAGTCATGATTAGTTTTAGGAATTTCACTTTTCAAGATAAGTGGGCATCTGATTGTGTAGGAATTTTTAAAAAAAAATGTTGCCTCAGTTCCAGTTGATCATTGATACCAGGGGGAATCAGTTACGGTGGTGGTGGTAAAACAGTGGTTCTTGCTCTGGAGCGTAGTGAACATGGAGAGGCCTCCTCCCAAGGGGCTGTAGTTCAGTTCTGGGAGAACACAGATGCCTGCCTTCTTAACAGCGACCCCCGGGTTATGGTGCCGGTCAGGCTTGGAAGCAATTCCCTGAATGTTAAAAAAAAAAATTCAGGAGGCTGCGTATTTCAGAGTTAATTGGTAAATACTTAGCATATGGTTAGGAAGGATTTCAGGAAAAGAAGACCTTATAGTATAAATGTAGATATTACATATAGATAAGCATGGGGGACACACACACACACAAAGGAAGGGAGCGGTTATACTTAACAACACACAAGTATTTTGAATCAGTAAGAAACAGTTCCAGCATATAAGTACCTCGATAACCTTGCAGGCAAAAGAAAAATCTACCAGCAAAGATCATTAAATGATTCTCAGTAGTTAACTTCGCTATTAGAGGAAAGGGGTTCATAAAGGAGGTTATTTTTTTAGTAGTACAGAAATTCAAATTGAATTTTAATTTGAACATGTTTGCAGAGTTGGACACAACTGACACCACTTAGCAGCAGCAGCAGCAGCTGAATAATAGCTAACATTTTAGGGGCTAATGTCAGATTGTGTTCTAAGTCACTAATTAGAATCAGATTTGAGAACTGGCGAGCAAAAGGTAAAGTTGTAACAGCCTCTCCCCTCTTAATTTTCTATAAAGATCGAAGAAAAGAATGAATATTGGTAGTTGCTCAAGTCACATCATATTGGGGCAGACCGTAATAAAGAAAATAAATCTTTGAAAAATCATTATTTTCAGGTAGAACCAGATTAAATATGCACTGTAGAGAAAACTAAAGACTCAGAATTTTAGCAGATGAACTGTTGTTTGGCCAGTATGTGCTGTTTTTCATGTGTAAAAACTAAAGGGTTCAGTTCAGTCGCTCAGTCGTGTCCGACTCTGTGCGACCCCATGAACCGCAGCATGCCAGGCCTCCCTGTCCATCACCAATTCCTGGAGTCCACCCAAACCCATGTCCATTGAGTCAGTGATGCCATCCAACCATCTCATCCTCTTTCGTCCCCTTCTCCTCCTGCCCCCAATCCCTCCCAGCATCAGGGCCTTTTCAAATGAGTCAGCTTTTCACATCAGGTGGCCAAAGTATTTGAGTTTCAGCTTCAGCATCAGTCCTTCCAATGAACACCCAGGACTGATCTCCTTTAGGATGGACTGGTTGGATCTCCTTGCAATCCAAGGGACTCTTAAGAATCTTCTCCAACACCACAGTTCAAAAGCATCAATTCTTCTGTGCTCAGCTTTCTTTATAATCCAACTCTCACACCCATGCATGACTACTGGAAAAACCATAGCCTTGACTAGATGGACCTTTGTTGGCAAGGTAATGTCTCTGCTTTTTAATATACTGTCTAGGTTGGTCATAACTTTCCTTCCAAGGAATGAGCGTCTTTTAATTTCATGGCTGTAGTCACCATCTGCAGTGATTTTGGAGCCCAGAAAAATAAAGTTAGCCACTGTTTCCACTGTTTCCCTATCTATTTGCCATGAAGTGATGGGACCGGATGCCATGATCTTAGTTTTCTCAGTGTTGAGCTTTAAGCCAACTTTTTCTCTTTCCTCTTTCACTTTCATCAAGAGGTTCTTTAGTTCTTCACTTTCTGCCATAAGACTGTTACTTGTCAAAAGGACTTCTCCCATGGCTCAGTGGGTAAAGAATCCACCTGCAGTGCAGAAGACACAGGAGAAGCTGGTTCGATCTCTGAGTCAGGAAGATCCCCTGGAAGAGGAAATAGCAATCCACTCCAGTATCTTTGCCTGGAAAATCCCACGGACAGAGGAGGCTGGCAGGCCACAGTCCAAAAGGGTCGCAAGAGAGTCAGACATGAATGAGCACAAACACAAATGGACAAGAACTTGTCAAAAGTCATACTGTGGAAAGCAGAGCTGGGCTGAAACTAGGTGCTACTGACTCAGTTCACTGCTCACTGAACTTTAGTAAGCTTTCCGTAGAACTTCTGATTTCCAGAGGGTTGTGATGTTGGTTTTGTTTTTAAAGTTTCTTTGTCAGGGAATAGAAATAGGGACAAAACCCAAAGAGAAGTAATGGTTGTCTAGAATAACAGGAGAGCAGGAGTGGAGTTTGTTACCTATTGTCTGTTCTTGTGGGAGACACCAGGTGTAAACTTCTGGAGACATTCCAGTAACCTAACTTGTATTAATTTGTAATCTCCCAGATGTTGTTGATGGGGATCTTTTTCTTTTAAAGAGGCTCTGATCTTAGCAATTTTGGAGCAGTGCCCCAACAGAAGAAGCTGCAGGAGGAGCTGTCTGACTTATCAACAATGGAAGATGCCCTGGATGAGTTAATCAAGGATTGTGCTCAGCAATTGTTTGAGTTGACAGATGACAAAGAAAATGAAAGATATCCTTTAATCTGTACCTTTAAAAAAAAAATTCTCCCAAAGCAATTACCTTAAATAGTAGGCTCAGCTTGGTAATTTAATTAATATATTTAAGATACAAAATGAGACCTTTAGAAGTGAATGAACTGCCATAGAAATGATACTGAAACTGCCTTTCCAGTCCACCAAGCCTGACACAGTTGGATGGTCATGCTCTTCAAGACAGTGTCTCTGGGACCAGAGGGGAGATTGTCTTTGATTCTGATCGCCTCCCAAGTCTCCTAGACAGTTTTGCTGCCGTGTTCCCCATGCAGCACCTTTCTGAGGTGTCACTGATACTGAGCTAGTTCACGTTTCAAATTTACTTTAAATTCTACTGCAGTCAAAAACTCCTGTTTCCACAATACAGTTATTAGAAGGAAAGTAAATGCTGTTACTGGACTCAGTCAAAAAGGTCTGTGGAGTTTAAAAAAAAGATGCTGGTGAAACCCTTTAAATCAGGTAAGTGGTAAAATTTCAAGCAACACAATAAAAGAAGATGAGAAAAATTCAGGTAGCAAGATTGAAAATAGTTGGGGATGAGAGCAGTCCCATGAGTAGTTGATAGTCCTGAAAAACTGGTTTTCTAAGTTGTTTCTACTACTAACAGATTCTTTCTCCCTTACATTTTAGGAGATTCTCATCAAAACACTTATTTTTCTCCAGAGATTCTCATAAGATGTAGCAATGATAGGGAGAAGTGCAGGGAGGTTTGAATACCTTCATGTGTTGTCTTTGTTTTAAAACACCCAGACTTTATTACTATATTTTGTCCAGAAAGTGTTATCACTGTCATAGTAGAATAAAAGAATTCTTTTGAGTTATATTGTAAAACACTTGGTAAAATCCTAAGGATCGTTGATGAAATAGTAAGAATTACATATGAAATAATTTTTTAATCTCCATCCTCTGCTTAGAGACCCTTAACTGATTTTTACACTAGCATATGTGACGTATCAAGACATTCATAGCATCCAAGCCTTCCATGAACAGATTGTAATCGCAGTTAAAGCACCGGCAGAAACCAGATTGGATGTTCCAGCTCCCAGGAAGGTAGGTAGCCCTGCTTTTGTGTCTGTGTGTGTGTGTGCACGTCCTTAGTTGCTCAAGTCATGTCCGACTCTTTGCCACTTAGTGGACTTTAGCCCGCCAAGCTCATCTGTCCATGGGGATTCTCCAAGCAAGAATTCTCCACCCCCCTGTTCTTAAGAACGTTTAAAGGGAAACAGGGGCTTCCTTGGTGGCTCAGCAGTAAAGAATCTGCCTACAATGCAGGAGATGCGGGTTCAATCCCTGTGTTGGGAAGATCCCCTGGAGAAGAAAATGGGAACCCACTCCAGTGTTCTTGCCTGGAAAATCCCATGGACGGAGGAGCCTGGTGGACTGCAGTCCATGAGTCACAAAGAATTGGACACAACTGTATGACTAAACAACAACAAAGGGAGGCAAGCCAGCTACTTGGACTGTGCGTTGTTGCAGTCCCAGTAACCTGATAACTAGTGTGTGCATGTTAGCTGCATACCTGATCCACAGCTCAAGGCACTCACCCATTTTAATGTGTTTAATGTGTTTTGAGTAACACAACAAACTCAGTAGTCATGATTATTATCCTCTACAGATGAGAAATCTAAAGCACAAAAAGATAAACCTTCTTACCATCATACAGTAAGGAAGAAAAACAGAATTCAAACCCAGACAGTTTGGCTTCAGAGTCTATTCTTAGCCATTGTACTATCATGGCCTCTTAGAGGAATCACCAAGAATTGGCCTCAGTGTTAAGATCCAGTGTCAAACAGGGCTCTGGGGAATTAACTCACTAACCAAACTCATAAAAGACTCACAAATAAAGGAGGACACTAAATTAAACATTTAAAATGAAAAATAAAATTAATGTGTAAATGGAAATACTGTCAGCTGCTTGCAGGAAAGTTTGTATTGAAAGATACTTGTCGATAGATGCGTGGTCAGGGTGGACTCAACCAAGGAGTGAGACCATTCTTAGGACAGATGGAGTGCTGATGGCCTGATAGACCTGTCAGCACTGAAGTTGTGTCCTCTTCATTGCAATAGGGGACTTCACCTCCCTCAGTGAGGTGACTCTCACCCACCTTCCCCTTTTATCCCCAGAAGACCACAGTCCATGTGAGACCCTAGCTGTTACTGGACAGTGTATTACAGTTAAGGAACACCTTTTGTTTATTCCAGTCACACTCAAATTGTGACTTCGAGGTGATGCTTCCTAATGAGTGCTTCCTGTGGTTCAGGCTAAGCAAATACATGATATTCTCAAATATATGACAGCAAAGAAACTACCTGGATGAGAATTTGCGGAAGTGTCCCTTGAAACTTCTATAGTTCTAGAAAGTAAAAACATGTAATTCATGAATCCTCTCATTCATCTTAATGCTTTCTGTGTCTTGTGCTAGGATTCTATCACAGTACATATCAGGAGCACCAAAGGACCCATTGATGTTTATTTATGTGAAGTGGAGCAGGGTTCCCACTCAAGTAATAAAACGTCAGACAGTGTAGGGACCTCTTCATCCAAAAGCAAGCCTTCGGAGCACCCTCAACCTGAGAAAGGTAAACACGCCGATTTTGTGATTAGGAAAATTTAAGATTCTAATGATTTTTTAAATGTATATAGTTTAACAAATGAATATTATGGATATGAATATTTATGAATAATATTCATAAAATGAATATTATGGCCTTACAGATATCTTTACTCTTCCTAGCTACAAAAACATGAGTTAAAAATTACAGGGTAATTCTTACTATAGTTGCTTACTGTTTCTAACAACCCTGTTGTTAAATCCCGTGTAATTTTGATATCTGTGAAAAGTTAGAATTGTAGTTGGTTTTGGAGTGTGGTCTCTGTAGAGGAGGCTGATCCTCTGACCCAGGTCCTCAGGCTCATGCTTGAGTCCTGGTTTATTATTCTTGTGAGACTGGAAACATTAGCCTTATGCCACTCATGTAAGAATATGGTTCTTTACTGAGGTCTTCCTATTTTGTCTTAAAAATTTGAATGTTCTCTTAGCTGCCTGCCTTTGAGACCTTCATTTAGGAAGATTTCTCCCGTGTTTGTTATCTTTCAGAAGAAAATCCTCCACATCAAAGTGAGGAAGTGCTTGAAGTGAGCAACTGATGGTGTTTTGACGGTCCATGCATGGAGTCTCTTGGACTCCTGTGTGGATGAAGATCCTCAGAGCAATAACTCGTCCCTGCCGTTTTCTCATTCTTGGTAGCTGCAAGAAGGCCAGGAGTGCCTCCAAGCACTTTGCTCCTTAGATTCCTGGATAATGGTGGTTTCTGCATTTGAAAACAGCTCTTTTTATAATTATTCACTGTTTTTTTGCCAGTGAAGCAGTCATCTTGCCTACAGAAATTACTGAATCACACGACTGTCACTGAAACAGACAGGCAGGCGGGGTGGACAGCTCCTCGTGGACTCTGCCCTTTGCCATGCGGATCGAGTGTTGTTGTCACAAAAGAAGTTGCCTTACATGGGTTCATGTCTGCATGGATGGGTGTGTGCACACACCTGATGTGATGTCTTTGTACATATTTGTATAATGTCTAGATCACTTTTGAAATACGTCTAAGTGAGACTGTTCACCCTTGTACAGCCAAAATGTAAATATGGAAAGTAACAGACATATTCTCTAATTTCTGTGGTATCTATAACTTATTAGAATCCTCCGAATGAGGGTTAGAGGAGAGTTTTTTCCCTAACTTCTACATGTAGAAGTACCATAAAGATGTGTGCAGTTAAAGTTTGTGGATTTAATGCAAGTATTTCAGTATGGTTTCCCAGTGCTAAAATTGGACTTCAGGCTCCCTACAGAGTCATTGTGTCCAAGCAGACTGCTGACGTGCCCCAAGCTTTGGGGACAAGTGCAGAAATGCCATCAGCTCATGACTGAATTCCTTGCAAGACATGAATTCAGTCATGGTGACAGTTGAAAACTATTTTAACCTTTTTTGCAAGATTTTGTAATATGTTTCTGTACGCAGCCTTGCTTTTCAACCAGAGGGGTTTATTTACAATGAGTCAGTGGTCCCCTGCCCTCTCTCCAGCTCTAGTCCCATGTTCCTGAGCACCTCGCTCTTTCTACCTCATCGGGTAAGTCATTACCACTCTGTGCCTCAGTTTACTCAGTAGTTTACCATTAGACTGTGAGCTCCTTGGGGGACTTTGTCTTAATCATTGTTAAGCCCAACGCCTTGCGCCACTCCTGGCAGTTGAAAAGCGCTCGATAAATGTTTGAACAAATTAGGTGAGTGAGTGAGTGAGTGAATGGTATAATTAGACTGATAATGCTTGGCTCATACCATTCAAAATTCTTATATCATTCAGATTCATATTTTAAACTTCTCTCACTTTGAAAGAAAGAATTGAAGTGACGTGAGATTAGGACCATGTAGAAAAAAGAGTTAGCTTAGGAATAAAAAATCAACATGCTGGAAAATCATGTCAAGTATGTAGGATTCGCACACCTCCGAGCTCCAGTGGCTTTTGTAGTCCTGTCCCTCAGCTGAACACCAGCCTCCTCCCTCCTCACAGTCCTTACCAGCTGCCTCTGCAGGCCTTGGCCACGAGGCAGAAGTTGTGTGTGCAGGTCAAGTGCTCCGCGGAGGATTCCAGGCTCTGCATTGTAGATTTGGCAGCTGTCAGTTACGTGTGATGGCTAAACATGAGTGGGTGAGGCCACCTAATGAGAGGGTACCAGCAGGAGAAGAGGAAAGGCCCGTTAGCATTTATTTTAAGGGGCAGTACCCACTCCAGTTTCTTGCCTGGAGATTTCCATGGGGTCGCTGAATCGGACGCGACTGAGCAACTTAACACTTTCACTTTCACCAAAGAAAAAGCCTTTCCCAAGAGAGAAAAAAGGAGGAGGGGAAAAATGGCTGAAGAAGGTGGTACCCCCAAAACCCACAAAGGAAGCATGGCCACAGGTGATAGCATTTTTCTAAGCAGTTCCTTACTTGTGAAATGTGACAAAGTGTTCTACTTTGCAAATCATTCTGAGAGTAATGTGAGATTGTGTAAACGAAAGCCCTCTGTAAACTGTAGACATGTTACATAAATGACTTTTTCGTCACTCCAGCTTCTGGTGTTTCGTCTCTTCTTTTCACAACTGTTAAAGTGAGCATCGTTGAACCGGGCCTCCAGGCTCTTCCTCCCAGCTCTGTCCTCAACAGCACTGCCCATCTCTGTGCAGGCATACCTCATTTTATGCTTTGCGATACTGTGATTTTTAAAAACTGAAGGTTTGGCCCCCCTGTGTCCAGCAAGTCCGTGAGCACTTTTCCTAAAAGCATTTGCTCATTTCATGTCTGTGTGTCACATTGTGGTAATTCTTGCAGTATGTCAGGTTTTTTTTTCATTTTGTTACATCTGTTATTAAAAAAAAAACGTTTGATAGATGAATTGCTTCTTATTGATGAAACAACATGATTTCTGGAGTTGGGCTCTAATCTGGGTGAAGATGCTGTGAAAATTGAAGTGACAACAAGGGATTGAGAATATAAACGTAGTTGATAAAGCAGCAGCAGGGTTTGAGAAGTTCAATGGCAATTTTGAAAGACACTACTGTGGGTAAAATTTTAGCAAACATTGTTGCCTGCTACAGAGAAGTCATCTATGAAAGTCAGAGTCAACTTCCATTGTTGTCTGATTTTTAGGAAATTGCACAACCTTTGTCCACCAATGTAAAGCTATGTCTCCAATCAGCATTAATAATGATAGAGCCACTGCGACCTCCATCTCTCAGACCTTCGTGTCTATCAGTTAATTCTGAATGTGGAAGGGGAGGGGGGATGTTACTTGTTGGGAAAGGAACCCATGTTAGGATTAAATTGAGCTGCAGGTAGCAGGACACAACCCCCAAATTATAATGGCATAAAAGATGCAGCTTCACCTGTTACTTCAGATGGTCAGGGTTGGTGTGGCCTCCAGGGGCACAAGGACCAGGGCTCTTTTCAGGTAGTTCTTCCTTCAGGCTTGGCTTCCAATCCCAAGGTCGCTTCAGAACCCAGAAGAGCCCTGGGCATGTGTCTGTAAACTAGCCAGCAAGCAGGGCGAAAAGAGAGAAGGGTACACCTCTCCTTGAGGACACTTCTACACCTCACATCAGGTTACACCGGACGTAGCCCCTTACATTTAGAAATGGGAATCTTCATTGGTGGAGTGGCAGCCCCATGTCCAGCTAACACAAGAGTTCTATTGCTGTTCAAGAAAGAAGAATAGATACACGGTGTGGTTAGACATGACAATCTGATTCTCCCATCTGGGCAGGAAGACAACCTCCCAGTAAGACCACGTGAGAAGTTCTATCCAGTTAGCTGTGAGGAGGCAGTGATGTGAAAAGACCACACATCATTCTGCAGTAGCTCTTCCTGCCCCAGCAATCGAAAAAGCCATACGTTGTAGGTGATGCAGCTCTAAGATCCTGGGGTCGCCGTCAGCCTGGATCCCTGAGACTGCATGGAATTGCCCTGACAGTCTGCCTGCAGCATGAAATGTGTCAAATCATTTTAATTTGTTTGGAGCTATTAATAATTTATTACTGTGACATAATCAAGCCTATCCTAACTAGTATGTTTCGGGACAACTAGCGGTCTCTGCTGTGGGGTTTCCCTGGTGGCTCAGTGGGTAAAGAATCTGCCTGCAACGCAGGAGACGAGGGTTCAATCCCTGGGTCGGGAAGATTCCTCTGGAGGAGGAAATGACCACCCACTCCAGTATTCTTGCCTGGAAAATTCCATGGACTGAGGAGTCTAGCAGGCTAAGCATACACAGCAGTCTCTGCTACAAGTTAGTGAGTGAAAGACTCAAAACAGCCTCACACCAAAGCAGTGTTGTACCTTTGGCAAACCCCCAATTGCTGTGGGTTGCTTCTGAGCAGTAAAATTTAACTGTCAAATCTGTTTGTTGGCTATTAGCATCATGGGAGTCGAACACGAATTTGTGTAATGATTGCCACCTAGTGGAGGATTAACAATTGTCAGATCTCTTGTTTCCAATTAAGCAGATGCTGCTTGAGAATGAATAGCATTGACTTTAAATTTTCAGACCCATTCTTGTTGATACAGTGAATTCATGCTAAATTTTACATATTAAGATTTAAATGAAATAATTTAGGAAGAAAGAAGTTACAACTGTCAAGGAATCAGCATTATATTCTAGAATGTGCCCATTTCTCTGTTCTCGCCATAATCTAGTCTGCAGACATCTTGTCTTCACACCTCTCAGAACATCAGGTTGGTCCATGGCATTGAATCTATTGAACAGAAAGTAACAAATGCCTTAGATGTTTCAGTAAGATTTATGTGTTCCAAAGATGGTACAACATGCACTTAATACCGAGAATCCTATCAGGCAGGGTCCAGTGGAAAAACCAGTAGGTATTGCTTCAGAGGGAGTTAATACAAGGAGGCTGAAGTAGCAAAAAGGGACCTCGAGGTAGCAAATAGTTTAGGAAGCAGGTGTAGTGCCTGGGATGAAGTAGCATTCCCATAACGCGGGAGCCACAGGAGAGGTCTTCACATCTCTGGAGGAGATGCCACACCAGTGCTCTGGTGAAGGAGACACCCAGCTAGTGGTTGGTGCTCAAGTCTGATCAGCGCATACACTATTAACGGGGCTATAGCCACTAGTGCTGGCCCTTCCATGGCCGGTGCCGGAGCAACCAACTTGGATGCTGACAGGAGCTAGAAAAAGGGAAGTCTTTTCTCTTGCTGCCATCCATTCTCCCACCACTGCCTCCTTCTCAGCACCCAGCCAGCCCTCAGGGAAGGAAGGGCCACGGGGTCTGCAGGGCCCAGCCCCAGGGGGACAGAACAGCATAGAAGGGTGCGCTTGGATCTGGAGAGGAAACTTCCTACCATAATGGCCCCAAGGTATGGCAGCCCCAGCCCTGCCCTTGGCCAGCTATGGCATAAGAGAAACCACCCTGTTAATCTCACCTGGAGGCTAACTGTAAAATTCCATCAAACCGTTGACCCTTGAGTAAGATGAATCCAGTTACATGTGGATTTTTTTTCAACAAATACTGCAGGATCGCATGATCCCAGGTTGGTTGAACCCACAGATGTGGAACTCACAGGGGAAACACAAACAGGAGAACAGACTATAAAATTTATGTGGGGCTTCCCTGGTGGCTCAGTGGCAAAGAAACTGCCTGCCAATTCAGGAGACCTGCCAATCAGTTGGATCCCTGATCCAGGAAGATCCCACATGCCTCGGAGCAACTAAGCCCATTGTTGTTCAGTTGCTAAGTTGTGCCTGACTCTGCAGCCCCATAGACTGCAGCACGCCAGGCTTCCCTGTCCATCACCATCTCCCGGAGCTTGCTCAAGCTCATGTCCATTGAGTCAGTGATGCCATCCTATCATCTCATCCTCTGTCGTCCCCTTTTCCTCCTGCCTTCAATCTTTCCCAGCATCAGGGTCTTTTCCAGTGAGTCAGCTCTTTGCATCAGGTGGCCAAAGGATTGGAGCTTCAGCTTCAGCAGCAGTCCTTCCAGTGAATATTCAGGGTTGATTTCCTTTAGGATGGACTGGTTTGATTTCTTTGCTGTCCAAGGGACTCTCAAGAGTCTTTTCCACTAAGCCCATATCCCACAACTCTGAGCCTGTGTTCTAGAGCCTGGGAGCCACAACTACTGAGCCCGTGTGCTGCAACTCCTGAAGCCCGTGAGTCCTAGAGCCCTTCTCTGCAACAGGAGAAGTCACTGCAATGAGAAGCCCAAGCACCACAACTAGAGAGTAGCCTCCACTCTCCACAACTAAAGAAAGGCCCGCACTGCGGTGAAGACCCAGCACAGCCAAAAAGAAAAAGTGATTTTCAACTGCACAGGGTGGGAGCCCCTAAAGCCCCACACTGTCCAAGGGGTTGCTCTAGTTCTCATTGCCTATGATTCTAAATTGATTCCCAAGTCTAAGATGATCTCAGTGACCCCCCCAGTCCAAGCAGATGGCTGTGATAGGGGTAGTTTCTGGGAGATCTGCATTCTGATGGTGTGTGTGGTAAGAAGGTTTGAACTTGTATAAATACAAGCCAGTCCCACCGGGAGCTGTCATCTCCCTCCTTCATCTCCACTCTCCTTTACTGAGATAAGGACAAGGATTGGCCGCAATGATTCATGGCTCGTCTGCAAGGTTACCTTACATTCTCTGTTGTTGGTGCAGGAACTGTGGGGAAGGTGGGTAAATACCTAGTTCTCTTCTATTTATAGCCTGAAACTCTGCTGAGAGGAGGTAAAACCTTACAGTCATTTTAAAACCCGGGAGTGGTATCTACAAAGGTGGCCACTTCAGCTGTTTACACTGCCCTGAAGTGTGGGGCCAAGAATGCAGCCCACGGGTCTGTGCGCTGAGCGTGTTCCAACAAAGAGCCACTCCGCTCATGAATGGAGCAGCCATGCGGTTGGGCTGGAAAGCACGGCCTAGCATTTTTGCAGGGTTTCAGTCCTGAAGCATAGGTGCTGCGTAGGCGGTAAGAAAAGCAAACCATCCACTCCACATTAGACTGGCAACTGATCTTCTTTGCTTATTTTTCTCGAATTTACTCTAGGTGTTCCCAAAGGCAGCTGTTGTAACGGAAAATTAAAGAACAAGCATGAAATGGATGGGGTCGGGGGAACTATTTTCAGGTTTAGCCGGAGTTCGATGAGGCTTCTTATGTTTAAGTGTCTTTTGTTGCGTGTAATCAATTTATTTATGAAGAGAGAATTTCAAATCCCAGAGTGTAAGTTTTACTCATCTTTTTGTCCTGCTTTATTCCTACAGGGTCAATCGGCCTCTTTTTGATCACGGCTTCTTTCTTTCTATTTTAACAACTTAAATTCTTTAAATTGCTCAAATGTTAAGAAGGAGATACACATGCCACAAAAAGCTCTCTTAAAAATACACTCTTATCTACTCATCTAATTGCTTCATAGTTTTGACTGCTCCTTTTTTATAATTTTTTAAATTTATTTTTAATTGAAAGATACCTGCTTTACAATATTGTGTTGGTTTCTGCCATACATCAACGTGAATCAGCCATGTGTATATATATGCCCCCTCCTTCTAGAACCTCCCTCCCACCTCGCACCCCATCCCACCCTCTAGGTTGTCACAGAGCACCAGTTTGAGCTCCCTGATCACCATTTCTTTACACTAAAAAGTGAATGAATCTTCTGAAATATGCACCGATGGCATTCTTAATTTAAATGGGGTTCCATCAATACTGGGGCTTCCTTGGTGGCTCAGAAAGTTAAGGATCTGCCTGTAATGCAGGAGACGTGGGTTCAATCCCTGGGTCAGGAATATCCCCCTGAAGAAGGGGAATGGCACCCCACTCAAGTATTCTTGCCTGGAAAATCCCATGGGCAGAGAAGCCTAGTAGGCTACAGTCCATGGGGTCACAAAGAGTCAGACACGACTGAGCGACTAACACACTTCCATCAGTATTGGGAGCGGGGAGAAACAAAAAGCAGATGACATTACCAATGTGTTACGTGATCCTCAGCTCATTCAAGACAAATCTAAGAATCATAATGGATATGAGTTGTAGTCAACCTTTTCATTATTTTTGAGCTTTGATCACAGAGGAATTGTGTTGCTATTAAAAGCTAAATATGACAATAATGGGAAATTATGACATATTAAGAAATAAATGGATGTTCCATAAAGGTGAACTGCAGGCAGGGATCTATAAAAGACTGAACATTTCAGAGTCCTCCTGAGACCAGCTCTGTTACAGGCATTTGAAAGATAAAAACCAACAGAACTTGGTCCCTGTCTTTACCCACAGCACTGGGAGAGAGCTGCAAACAAGTGACCACCACCCGGGAAACAGAGGAAGGGATGAGAATTAAACAGGTGAGAATGGAGTGGCTGACTTGAAGGACAGCTGGGGGTCCCCAGACAGAGCAAGGGAAGAAACATTCCAGATGAGGCAACAATATGTGCAAAGGCAGAGAGGGGTCCAAGGACAGCAAGGATGACGTTCAACCTTCAGTGCACACACAGACGCTTCCCGGACAACACGTACCTCACTCCCCTGCAATACACTCTTCCACGGGTTTCATTTTTTTTGAAGACTTCATCATGCTCAAGCTACAGGTTGAAAAGCATTGTGATAGAGCCTCCATGACACTCTAGTCCCTGGAGAATAAAGGGCTGCTGTTCCTTACCAGTTAGCGGTGAGGTCAGACTAGGATTTGAGAAAGACAATAGCACAGTAATCCTAGCGAGAGCCCCTTAGAGTCAGGAAGACTGGAATCTGTTTCCATTCCGCAGACGTGTGTTGCACATTGTGCAAGTGCTAGATACGTGCAAACAGGCAAGGTCCCCACCTTCTAAAAGAGGGACAGAGGGGGCTTGAATCCAGGATCTTCCACTTCACGGCAGAGGCCTCTAAGTCCTTTATTTAACCTCTCTGAGCTCAGGGTGATTACTCATTAAAATGGTTCGCCTGAGGTGGGAAACATGGCACCTAGCTTAGAATAAGGGTTCAGTAAATATCAGGTTGTTAGTTCTAAAAGGTCTTGTAGGTCTTCATAGAAACATTCAACTTCAGCTTCTTCAGCATTACTGGTCGGGGCATAGACTTGGATCCCCGTGATATTGAATGGTTTGCCTCAGAAACAAACAGAGATCGTTCTGTTGTTTTTGAGATTGCATCCAAGTACTGCATTTCAGACTCTTTTGTTGACTATGATGGCTACTCCATTTCTTCTAAGGGATTCTTGCCCACAGTAGTATATATAATGGTCTAATGTGAAAATGTGAAGAGCTGACTCATTTGAAAAGACCCTGATGCTGGGAAAGATTGAAGGCAGGAGGAGAAGGGGACGACAGAGGATGAGATGGTTGGATGGCATCACCGACTCAATGGACATGAGTTTGGGTAGGCTCTGGGAGTTGGCAATGGACAGGGAGGCCTGGCGTGCTGCAGTCCACGGGGTTGCAAAGAGTTAGACATGACTGAGCGACTGAACTGAACTGAAGTGAAATATCAGGTTTCTCCCTGCTGGTGTGAAGGGGCTTGAGGAGAGAAGTGAAGCCTGGCAAGGAAACAAGATTTTTTTTGTAGTGTATTTTATTGAAGTACAGTTTATTTACAATGTTGTGTTAAATTCTGATGTACAGCAGAGTGATTCAGCTATACATATATTTTCTTTTCATATTCTCTTCCATGAATTCCATGGGATTCAATATCCCAGGATATTGAATATAGTTTCCTTCACTCTACAATAGGACCTTGGTGTTTATCTATTCTAAATATAATAGCTTGCATCTGCTTATTCCTGCCCCCCCAACCCACCCCTCCCCCTTGGCAACAACAAAGCTGTGCTTTATGTCTGCATATCTGTTTGTTTCATGGATAAGTTCATTTGTGCCATAGTTTAGATTCCACATAGAAGTTGATCTCATATGGTATTTGTCTTTGCCTGTCTGACTTACTTCACTTAATAAAATGGTCCATCCATGTTGCTGCAAAAGGTATTGTTTAATTCTTTTCAATGACTGAGTAGTATTCAATTGTATATATGTACCATATCTTCTTTATCCATTCATCTGTCAATGGACATTTAGATTGAAACAAGATTACTTTCATTTTCTTCTTCAGCCATTCTAGAAAATGTATAGGTTATATTGAAGTGATGGACTAGGGTGTTTTGCTTTTAATAACTTTGATTAAATTTCCAGAGAAAGTGAAATTCACTCAGTTGTGTCTGACTCTTTGTGACCCCATAGACTGTAGCCTGCCAGGCTACTCTGTCTGTGGAATTCTCCAGGCAAGAATACTGGAGTGGGTAGCCATTCCCTTCTCAAAAGTGGCTTGGCATTACATTGGAACACACATGTTTGTTTAGCCTGGGTTCACAGTTTGGTCCTAGTAGTCAAAGGGACCTGGATTGGAAAGATGAAAAGATGTATCCAAGAAGGACAATAACAAATGTGTAGGGTTGTTGTATGAGGATTAAATGAGTTAGTGCTTCTACATTACTTTTGAAGCATTTGTAATGTACAGAACTGGCACATAGTAAATACTCTGTAAGTATTTGATAAATTGAAAAATCTAATAGAAATGAGGTGAATCTGAATTCTGCTTTGAGACGGTAACTGAACAGATATTTAGGCTTGAATCCATATCAGTCCACCAGAGGGGCTCCTTGCATGGTAGGGGGCACATTGCTGTTTTCAGAGGACCCTTGTCTGATCCATCTGCTGGCATAGTGGTGAATGGAGGAATCCAGAGCATTCCAGCCTTCCCAGATCAGATTATTGTTGCAACAAACGCTCCAGCCACAGCCAAATGAGTTCTAACTTCCAGAGAAATAGATGGGGATGCACAGATTTTTATCTTCCATTAAGAAAGGGAGACCCTAGAGAAGGAAATGGCAACCCACTCCAGTATTCTTGCCTGGAAAATCCCACAGACAGAGGAGCCTGGCGGGCTGCAGTCCATGGGGTGGCAAAGAGTCAAACACAATTTAGCGACTGAGCACAAGAAAGTGAGAAGTTACAACACTTTCACTATTCATTTCCTAAGATAGTCACAATAGTCAAATCCTGTTGTCTTCAGGATTTAGTGTCCAATGATCCTAGCTGTCCTTGCCTATGTATCAATTCTGTTAAGAGGTGGAGATGTTGGAGCCGGGTGAGGGAAATTCACATAGCCGGCTGTGACTATGTCGTCCCCGAGGGCATGTCTTTCCTCTGTGTGCTGAGCGAGCCTCCTTGCAGTCCTGGCAGCAAGAAGCAGCAGTTACACAGTGTGGAGGCTTCTGATTATGCCCAGGGCTTTCTCAGTCCTGTTTACGGTTTACCCACGTGGCCCTCCTGGCCGGCCATCCTCCAGAGCAGGGACAGCCAAGGAGGAGGGTGCACTGGTTCAGCTGTCTTGGTCCACAAGGCCTGGCCTCCCAGACTTTGAAGTCTTCAGTGGACCGTCCTCAGAAATCTCCAAGGAATTTTGTGCTCCTTTAGGGAAGGAGAACCATTCAGAACAGACCTCTGTCAAGGTGAGCTGAATGCAGATGTTCTTGGGTCCAAATGGGAAGCCCATGAGAGGCAGGACAAGTGAGGGCCTGAGAGGGCCATTCTTCATCTCACTGTAGCTGACTCGTGAAACACAGCGGAGGTGCAGACCTGGAGGGCCACGGTGTCCCGGGGAGGTCGGATCTGCAAGCCCGGGGCGCAGAGCAGCAGGGGTGGGGGGCAGGGTGAGGTTTCATATCCAAGGGCCTCAAGGTTGCTCTGGCCTCTTGATAATGGCACAAAGCCAGCCTTTCCGTAAAGCTGTTTCCATGCCCTGGAATGGAGAATAAGATGGAAAATGTGGGCGGGAGGGGTCAAATTTCGTGAAGAAAATGATGAAAGGAAACTTCCCATTAAGAAGAGATGGTACAACTCTGGGCTCTGAGTAATCTTCAAGAGGAAAACATCCCTTTCCCAATAATGTAAGGAGAAGTCATGCTGCAAGTTTTAAAAATAATTACAAGGAAATGAACACCTGACACCAAAACACATGATTACTTACCCTAGTGATCATGTTCAGGCTGTTATTATTAGGCTAATAATTACTTGTGAATACACAGGAGTGAAAGCAGTATGAATTACACTGATTCAGTTTCTTCCTTTTATTTTTTTTTTAGATGTAATGATTTTTTCATGTATTTGTCTGTCAGAAAGATACATAATGTTCATGAGAATAAAATCCTAAATAGAGTGAACTGTACCAAACTTTTCCCATCACTCCTCATCAGTCATTTTATGCCCCCTTGCTTAAAGAGAGGACACTGAAAGATGATCTCCCCCGGTCAGCAGGTGCCCAATATGCTATTGGATGGAGATCAGTGGAGTAATAACTTCAGAAAGAGTGAAGGGATGGAGCCAAAGCAAAAACAACAACCAGTTGTGGATGTGACTGGTGATAGAAGCAAGGTCCGATGCTATAAAGAGCAATATTGCATAGGAACCTGGAATGTTAGGTCCATGAATCGAGGCAAATTGGAAGTGGTCAAACAGGAGATGGCAAGAGTGAACGTCGACATTCTAAGAATCAGCAAACTAAAATTGACTGGAATAGGTGAATGTAACTCAGATGACCATTATATCTACTACTGTGGGCAAGAATCCCTTAGAAGAAATGGAGTAGCCATCATAGTCAACAAAAGAGTCCGAAATGCAGTACTTGGATGCAATCTCAAAAACGACAGAATGATCTCTGTTCGTTTCCAAGGCAAACCATTCAATATCACGGTAATCCAAGCCTATGCCCCAACCAGTAACGCTGAAGAAGCTGAAGTTGAATGGTTCTATGAAGACCTACAAGACCTTCTAGAATTAACACCCAAAAAAGATGTCCTTTTCATTATAGGGGACTGGAATGCCTGTTACCTGGATTAACAGGCAAATTTGGCCTTGGAGTACAGAATGAAGCAGGTCAAAGGCTAACAGAGTTTTGCCAAGAGAACGCACTGGTCACAGCAAATACCCTCTTCCAACAACACAAGAGAAGACTCTACACATGGACATCACCAAATGGCCAACACTGAAATCAGATTGATTATATTCTTTGCAGCCAAAGATGGAGACGCTCTATACAGTCAGCAAAAACAAGACCAGGAGCTGACTGTGGCTTAGATCATGAACTCCTTATTGCCAAATTCAGACTTAAATTGATGAAAGTGGGGGAAACCACTAGACCCTTCAGGTATGACCTAAATCAAATCCCTTATGATTATACAATGGAAGTGAGAAATAGATTTAAGGGACTAGATCTGATAGACAGGGTGCCTGATGAACTATGGACGGAGGTTCGTGACATTGTTCAGGAGACAGAGATCAAGACCATCCCCAAGAAAAAGAAATGCAAAAAAGCAAAATAGCTGTCTGAGGAGGCCTTACAAATAGCTGTGAGAGGAAGAGAAGTGAAAAGCAAAGGACAAAAGGAAAGATATACCCATTTGAATGCAGAGTTCCAAAGAATAGCAAGGAGAGATAAGAAAGCCTTCATCAGCGATCAATGCAAAGAAATAGAGGGAAACAATAGAATGGGAAAGACTAGAGATCTCTTCAAGAAAATTAGAGATACCAAGGGAACAATTCATGCAAAGATGGACTCAATAAAGGACAGAAATGTTATGGACCTGACAGAAGCAGAAGATATTAAGAAGAGATGGCAAGAATACACAGAAGAACTATACAAAAAAGATCTTCATGACACAGATAATCACGATGGTGTGATCATTCCTAGAGCCAGACATCCTGGAATGTGAAGTCAAGTGGGCCTTAGGAAGCATCACTACAAATAAAGTTAGTGGAGATGATGGAATTCCAGTTGAGTTAATTCAAATCCTGAAAGATGATGCTGTGAAAGTGCTGCACTCAATACGTCAGCAAATTTGGAAAACTCAGCAGTGGCTACAACTGGAAAAGCCAGTTTTCATTCCAATCCCAAAGAAAGGCAATGCCAAAGAATACTCAAACTACCACACAATTGCACTCATCTCACACGCTAGTAAAGTAATGCTCAAAATTCTCCAAGCCAGGCTTCAGCAATACGTGAACCGTGAACTTCCAGATGTTCAAGCTGGTTTTAGAAAAGGCAGAGGAACCAGAGATCAAATTGCCAACATCCGCTGGATCATAGAAAAAGCAAGAGTTCCAGAAAAACATCTATTTCTGCTTTATTGACTATGCCAAAGCCTTTGACTGTGTGGATCACAGTAAACTGTGGAAAATTCTGAAAGAGATGGGAATACCAGACCACCTGATGTGCTTCTTGAGAAACCTGTATGCAAGTCAGGAAGCAACAGTTAGAACTGTACATGGAACAACGGACTGGTTCCAAATAGGAAAATAAGTACTCAAGGCTGTATATTGTCATCCTGCTTATTTAACTTCTATGCAGAGTACATCATGAGAAATGCTGGGCTGGATGAATCACAAGCTGGAATCAAGATTGCTGGGAGAAATATCAATAACCTCAGATATGCAGATGACAACACCCTATGGCAGAAAGTGAAGAAGAACTAAAGAGCCTCTTAATGAAAGTGAAAGAGGAGAGAGAAAAAGTTGTCTTAAAGCTCAACATTCAGAAAACTAAGATCATGGCATCCGGTCCCAGCACTTCATGGCAAATAGATGGGGAGACAGTGGAAACAGTGGCTGACTTTGTCTTTCTGAGCTCCAAAATCACTGCAGATGTTAACTGCAACCATGAAATTAAAAGATGCTTACTCCCTGGAAGGAAAGTTATGACCAATCTAGATGGCATATTATAAAGCAGAGACATTACTTTGCCAACAAAGGTCCGTCTAGTCAAGGCTATGGTTTTTGCAGTAGTCATATATGGATGTGAGAGTTGGACTACAAAGAAAGCTGAGCACCAAAGAATTGATGCTTTTGAACTGTGGTGTTGGACAAGACTCTTGAGAGTCCCTTGGACTGCAAGGAGATCCAACCAGTCCATCCTAAAGGAGATCAGTCCTGGGTGTTCATCGGAGGGACTGATGTTGAAGCTGAAACTCCAATACTTTGGCCACGTGATGTGAAGAGCTGGCTCATTTGAAAAGACCCTGATATTGGGAAAGATTGGAGGCAGGAGGAGAAGGGGATGACAGGATGAGATGAGAGGTTAAGATGAGGATGAGCTGGAAGAAATAAAGAGCTTCTTGATGAAAGGTTCTGGATGGCATCACCGACTCAATGGACATGAGTTTGGGTAAACTCCGGGAGTTGGTGATGGACAGGGAGGCCTGGCGTGCTGCAGTTCATGGGGTCGCAAAGAGTCGGACATGACTGAGGGACTGAACTGAACTGAACTGAACTGCCTTAAGGAATGACCCTTCAATCATTCTATAAAACTGAAACTGTTGTTTACAAAAATGCTTCTCCCGTGCAAGTACTAGCCAGGCCAGACCCTGCTTAGCGTCCAAGATCAGATGAAATCAGCCGTGTTCAGGGTGCTATGGCCATAGAGCAAAAATACTTCTTATTACTCAATGACAATGACCTTAGGAAGGGTAATCAATCAACCATCTCTAAGACACAGAACAGGAAGTGGAAGGTATTGTCCAAAGTACTGATTGTCTCTGTTCGTATCGGAAAAGCAATCTGGTCTTGATTGGTCTAACGTGTCCATATATCACATTAAGATGAAAGCAGTTAATCACCATTTTGGTTCTTTGGTTTCAGCAGACCTCATGTTTCTCACACAGTTATGAATTTCAGCAACAAAAGCTCAATCTCCAATTCATACAGGACCAAAAAAATTTTTGTATACAGTAGGAGCTGTCTTTTATCTTGGTTTGAACCTTACTCTTTGAAACTTCGCCAGCCAACACAGTAGCCATTGGCCACAAGGGGATATTTAACTTTAAATGGTAATTCGTTTAAAATCAAATAAAGGGGAATCAATTTCTGAGTCACACTGGCCACATTTCAAGGGCTTACTGGTCACGTGTGGCTGGTATCTCACACATTTGGTAGCACAGGGAGAGATCATTTCTGTTGCACAGAAAGTTCTAGTAAACAACTCTGAAGTAAACTTTTATTAACCTCCAAATAAAAGGGGGGTGGTTAATAGACTGTAACTAAGCTTAAACAATTATATTTTGATATTTAAAATGTTTAATCAAGAAATGTTTCATTGTCAAAGACTAGTTATAGTGGTTCTAATAAAAGGTAAAGCTATTAAAGCAGTTAAGCTGATTTATCTCATGGCCTAGTTATCAATAAGGCATATTCAGCATTAATTTTAGGGTATCCACAAATGTGGGATGCATGTAAATGAAATATAAACTCAACACCTAGCTTGCCTGAAGCATGATTGATTAGCAGCTGTGACGCATCAGGGTTTTGAATACCAAGGTCAGGTAAATCCAGTCCAGCACAGGTGGCATGACCATTTCACTAAACTCACATTGCTTTTTAAATCTCTACTCATTTTTCCTCAAAAAAAAGAGAGAAAAAGAAATTATATGTATTATGAGCTGGAAAGAATATATATTAAAGTTCTGAGAAATGGAACGTTGCCTCTTCCTGTGAGTATAACAAACCTGGTCAATACTTTCTCTTATCTATAATGATATGTTTTATCTTTTCCCAGAATGCATCACAGTCCACACAAAAGCACCAAGGGGGCCAATTAGTGTTTAGGTGAGGAGAAACAGAAGTACCACAGCTTGTAGACTGTGTGGCCTCTTAAATGAGGACACTTATCTGACACTTTGACCGAAGGTCATATAAAGGGATTCAACATGATTGTTTTAAAAATACATTTTACGCAAATGTTATTGCTTTATTCTAAGAGCAACATATGGTTGTAGCAAAAAGTTTGGAAAATGCAGTTAAAAAATCATCCACATTTCCTCTTAGTTTTATTTCTATCCATCTATCTTTACGCATGAAGTCGAAACATTTGAAATAAAATTTTCAATCAGAATAATGAACTTTCAAACTCAAAAAGTTCAAAATAGAAAAAAAAAAGTATCACTTCAATTAAATACTCTTACGAGAGAATGTTTAAACATTTCATTAAGAGACATTTTTTTGAACAAGGTCACCAACATTTTAATTGACATCAGTATCTCGTTCTTCCAACATAAGCTGTTTCAGACAATCACCATTATGTGGGGCAATCTAACCTAAGATGATGTAAAATTCCATGTTAATACAGTTTAGAGTTTAATAACTTTAGCCCTAGGGAAAAAATGAGAAGACATTGTGGGCCTAAGTGTGAGAATATGGGATCAGTAGTTGACTGGAAAGAGGTATTCTAAGGAATGTTGAAAACTTTCTGTGGTGACAGAAATGTTCTCTATGTTGGGACTTCCCCAGTGGTCCAGTGATTAAAACTCTGCCTTCCAATGGAGAGAGCGAGGGTTCTATCCCTGGTCGGGAAACTAAGGGCCTACAAGCTGCTGGATGTGGCCAAAAATTTTTTTTTTTTTAAGAAGAACAGTGGGTGTGTCATGGGGGGGGGTGAAGAACATCCACTCTTTGATCTACAAAAATATTCTCTATGCTATATTGTTTAGTGGTGACAGTGTATACAATTGCTAAAACCCATTGAAACAGCACATTTAAGATCTGTTTATCTGTTGTTGTTAATAAAAACAAATTTTTAAAGATTCTTAACCTTTCCACTATTTATGGTTTATTCCAACGAAAATGAAATACTTGGGTTATATACTTAACGATACGTGTACAGGTTCTATATGTGGAATATTACAAAATGCTGATGTGAAAAATCAAAGACCTAAATAAATAAACCTTCAAATGCTCTTCCTAAATGGCAGGCTTTGCACCTGGATTCTACCCAAGCCCAAGCTGGGAATCCAGGCAGCTGAGTCAGCCACAGACCACACGGCAGGAGAGAAACCACCCTGGGAAACAGGCTCATGGTGACTTTCACAGAGTTTGGAATCCATACGTGAAATTGATTTTTCATTTTGTAAGGTATCTTTACATTTGTCTGTTTATTTTAAAAAATATTTATTTATGGCTGCACTGGGTCTCCATTGCTGTGCACAGGCTTTCTCTAGCTGTGGCAGATAGAGGCTACTCTTCACTGTGGTGCATGGGCGTCTCATCGCAGTGGCTTCTCTTGTTGCAAAGCATGGGCTCTAGAGTGTGGGCTCAGTAATTGGTACACTCAGTAAATGGTACACTGGCTTAGTTGCCCCGTGGCGTGTGCAACCTTCCCAAAGCCGGGACTAAACCCCCATATCCTGAGGTGATTCCTAACCACTTGACCACCAAGAAGTCCACATTTGTCTGTTTCTTAAACAGCTCTGGTTGACTTAAATGTTAGGATAGTTAAAATGTTAATGTTAGGATAGTTAAAATGTTAATGTTAGGATAGTTAAAATGTTAATGTTAGGATAGTTAAAAATGTACTCATACTGGTCAAAATGGCCATCAACAAAAAATCGACAAATAAATACAGGAGAGGGTGTGGAGAAAAGGGAACCCTCCTACACTCTTGGTGGAGATGTAAATTGGTACCACACAATGGAGAACACTACGGAGGTTCCTTAAAAAACTAAAAATAGAGCTACCACGTGATTAGCAGTCTCACTCTTGGGCATAAATCTGGAGAAGACCATAATTAGAAAAGATACATGCACCCCAATGTGCATTGCAGCACTATTTCAATAATCTGACATAAAAGCAACCTAAATATCCATCGACAGATGAATGAATAAAGAAAATGTGGTACCTATAAACAATGGAATATTACTCAGCTCCAAAAAAGAATGAAATAGTGCCATATACATCCACAAGGACGGACCTAGAGATTGCTATACTGAATGAAGTAAGACGGAGAAAGACAAATATCACACGATACCACTTACATGTGAAATATTTAAAAATGGTACAAACCAACCTATTTATCAAACAGAAATAGAATCACAGATGTGAAAACAAACTTAAGGTTACCAAGGGAGAAAGAGGTGGGAGGGATAAACTGGGGAATTGAGATTGACTATATACACTACTATGTATAAAATAGATAGCTAGTAAAGACCTGCCTATAGCACAGGGAACTCTCCTCAGTACTCTGTAATGACCTATAAGGGGATGGACTCCAAAAAAGAGTGAATATATGTACATATTTAACTGATTCACTCGGCTGTACAGCAGAAACACAACACTGTAAATTAACTACACTCCAATAAAAATTAATTTTAAAATGTATTCATGGTGAAAAATATCAGACTTAGAAGAAAGATAGAAATCTTGCTAGTTAGAAGCCTTTAAAAATTTGTTTCCACTTAACATATGGTGACTTAGTCAATCATGTAATCTGGTGAAGAGAGAAGAGAACGTGACACTCACTTGCTATTTATAACAAGGCAATATATTGCTTAGTACTTGTCAGCTTTTTAAGGAGCTGAACATCATGTCCAGTACTTTGCAAAATTCTTTCAGATCCTCTACTGACAGCTTCAGTAGAAACATCACCGTAAGCCTACTTGGTTGCAATGAGACAGGTTCTCATTTTGTATTTCGCCTTGGAAATATATTTACAATCCTGGCAAAGAATCATTCTTCTCCATCGCACTGCAGGACTTAATTTGGTAAAAAAGGAAAATTGGATTGTAGGTAAATGTTGTATGTCGTTTGGGCAGTGAATTGTAGCAATTTCAGCTATACCTCGGTCTGTTGTGCTCTTATGAATCATTTTACATTTTTGCAACTGTTATAATTATTATCCATGTATAATAATAACTACATTTACTGAGTGCTTGCCATGTTCCAGTCACTGGAAGCAGAGACATAAATAGTTGAATCCTCACATTATCTTGTCAGATAGGTATCATCTCCCTCATTTTAGAGATGAGAGAGAAAGGGCTCGAGAGGGTTAAGTGAATGCCTGCCCAGAGCCACACAACTAGATATTATGAGAACCAGGAATTGGACCTGAGACAGTGTGATTCACAGTCCCAGGCTTCCTTTAGAGAGAGAGTGATCTCCTTGCTGGGCTATGTGTTTTGAGGTTCTAGAATTCTTTTGGTTCATGCTATAGGCATGAGAAACTGTCTCAAGTTTTGGACGAGCTTTAGAAGTTGGAGCAAATATTAACTATCAAACCATACTAGTATTTGGTTCCTTTTGTTCTATCACTGATCAAAGCTCTCTTCCCTTGACCAGTATATATGAGTATGAATATGTATGGTGTAGTGACACCAGGTGAAAAGAAGCAATCTGACTAAAACAGTAGGCTGTTGTAACATTGGTAGTGTAATTCACTAATAAGGCTGTCTTAGCGGGGCAGTAAATCCTTGGAACTGTAGTTGGAAGTCTCTGTTATATTGTATATATACATACATTTTGTATGTATACATAGAAAATATTGTATATATACATACAATGATCTAAAGAGTTACTACAGAATACATATACATAAAAATACATATACATATACACACATGTATAATAAGATGTATAAAAATAGTCTAGATTTCTGAAATCAAGATCTAGTTACCCCAGAATACATATACATTAAAAATATATATATATGTATATATACACATACTTATGCATGTATGTATATGTATATATATTTTTATGTATATGTATTCTGGGGTAACTAGATCTTGATTCAGAAATCTAGAATATTTATTTTTATATGTATTTTTATATATATAAAATGATCTAAACAATACTATACATAAAATATATATACACACATGTTTATATATTCTGGGATAGTTGTTTAGATCATTTTATATATATATATAATGAGTGTCTAAATGTATATGTATATACATGTATATGTATTCTGCGGTAACTATTTAGATCTTGATTTCAGAAATCTAGAATATTTATTTTTATATTCAATTAGAGAATTTTATTTGAACTATTTTAAACAGACTCACCTGAAATAATCTGTCACAGAAAATTTAGAAAGCTATTAATACTTTGAAATATGATCTTTTTACTTATTAACACTTCACATTGTATTAACTTTCCATCTCATAAAAATATGCAATATAAGTTTTTTTAAATGAGTTAAAGAAACTGGGGCAAAGGATAAATAAGGGTAGAAAAACTGAAATGAAACCAGGGGAGAGGTTAGTATACAGAATATCTGCTGTAAAGTGTGTGTCATTCATGGCATCTTATTTTAAAAATAAAACAGTACAGCTCACTTTCCTAAAAATGTGGCTCCTTGGTCAAGAATCTCCATCTATTTTTTTTTTCAGCAGTGGAACGTCTTGTCCTTTTTTATACTCTGTTCTTTCTACCCTGCCTTAGGAAATATTCCACTTGATTTTTGTTCTTTTTTTTTTTTTTTTTGGTAGTAGGCAAATTTCCACATCAGTTGAGACAATGAAAAATCATTGGACCTTTTTTAAAAAGTGATCACAAGGAGCATTTGAGGATTCATTTGTCAAGTTAGTTGGAACCTCTTATGTGGGCAAGTTCATGTTTCCAATTTGGGACTCAGAGCAAGCCATCAGCTGTGTAGAATTCTCAGATCTGCTTGACGTCAGCCCTGAGACCGTGGTATCTTTAGCAGCTCACCATGTAGGATGACGCCAGCTGGATGAGCCATCCCCATGGAAAACAGCTCACTTGGCATATGTTTATGGGCCATAGTTTGGCAGCGGTATCAAAACCTTTCTTCTAGACATCACTCTGACCAGTACACATAGTGGACAGATCTGAAAGAGAGGATTTAAAAATTTCCAATTCTCCCTTTCCCTATTAACACCATGACTTGCAAAGTGAAAGCATTGATAGCATTCTTTACATCAATATTTTAAGTAGATGAGTTGAAAATGATAAAGTGAAATGTAAATACCTCTATATAGAACTGCAAAATGTTTTAGATGAAATGTGAAGTGTGCATTATTCTCACTTTGTGCCATGGTAAATATGAAAAGAAATAATGAATTCTCCCACGTGTCCTCTCTTGTATTTGCAGTGGTATGCCGCATGTCCAGTTGTTTCAGTCATGTCTGGCTCTTTGTCACCCCATGGACTGTAGCCCACCAGGCTCCTCTGTCCATGGGATTCTCCAGGCAAGAATACTGGAGGGGGTTGCCATGCCCTCCTCCAAAGGATCGTCCCAACCCAGGGATAGAACCTGTGTCTCCTGTATTGCAGGTGGATGATTTACCATTGAGCCACCAGAGATGCCCCAACCAGAAAATAAACCCTTTTTCCTCCCGCAATGTCCCTCTAGTGCCCACTTCTGACAAAGAGTAATATTGTGCCAGCTGACAATATTTAAAGGGCCCAGACGGGTTTTCACAGAGCAGGCAAAAAGGATGATTTTGAAGTTCACTCTCTGAACAAAATTGCTAGCTTTGCTAGATCTGTGAGTAGTCTCAAAGAGCCCTCATCTGTTATACCAGAAGCACCCAAGAGGCTTGCTACAGTGCAGATTCCTGGGCTCCAAATGGAACTGACAAACTGAATTAGGATGGAGGATGGGAGACAGGAATCTGTGTTTTAAACTTCTATCCCAGATAGCCTTGTGTACACTAAAGTTTAGGATCCAGGAGCTCATTGAGGATGGAGATATTTTGATTCACTGATGTTTCCTTGGCCCTAAGCTCAGTATCCATCCCTAGTAAGTGTTGCTTTAGATAGCTTGGTTCCTGGGTGGGTTGGTTGGTTGGTTGGTTGGTTGAATGGTTGCAAGAGTCGACTCAAACTCAGCCAGGTGTAATTGGCCATAAGCCATACCCCCAGCCATACTTTAATGATATTTGGTATAAGTATGTCCCTTCAGTATTGGTGAAACCCAAAGGTGGCAAATTCTCACTAGAATGGTAGGTGATTTTTTTCCAAAGATGTCTGCAACAATAACTTCCGTCATACAGGTTCTCCAACAAGGTGACCTTGCCAGCCCTCCATCCAGAGGCAGGCTCTTTGTTTCCTGCCCTTGAATCTAAGCAGGCTTCTGACTTGCCTGTAACCAATGGAAAGTGAAACTGTTGATGTAAGTCTTCCAAGGCTAATTTAAAAAGGCAATGCAGCTACTTCTTGTTCTCCGGAACTCTCGTTTTTGAAGCCGAGTCTGCACATAAGAAGTTTCCACACTGTGAGGAAGCCCAAGTCACATGGAAAGGCCACATGTGGACTCTCCAATCAACAGCCCCAGCTGACATCCCACCCACCCAACAGCCAGATGGACCACCAGACATGTCAGCATCCAGCCCACAGCTGCTGAGTCACTTTCCCAGGCATCATGAGGCTCCAGAGCCATCCCACTGCCTTGTTGGAATGTCTGACCCCAGAATCCATAAAAGTAATCATTTTAATTTTGGGGGGTGGGTGGGGGGATCATTTGTTACATAGCAGTAGTAACTGCAACAAACTGTAAAGCTCTTCTGGATCCCTGCCAATCTTATCTTACAACTCACATGCACTGAAATATGTGAACTTATATATAAGTCTTCCCTCTAATAGTACTGTTTTAGTGATCTTCTTTCCCTTCTGCTGAGTATCATTATGGAAAAGAAAGCCCAAAATTTCTAAACTTGCTATATTGCCTAATGGTTTTGTTTGAAGTGCTTAAAAAAAAAATCTATTTCAGAATTGTATCACAGGTCTTGTTACTTTATCATTGTAAAGAAAACTTAATAAGGCAACATGATAGAGTAAAACAAGGTCATTTTAAATTACATTCTGATCTAAAACAGGAAAGCACTAATTGTGCCATAGTAGTATCAGGAATTGGGTCAAGCAATGTTTATCGAGCCTCTCAGTTTGGAAA